>NC_022023.1:10475988-10496545 GCF_000317375.1 Microtus ochrogaster
AGGAAGGAAGGAAGGAAGGAAGAAAGAAAGAAAGAAAGAAAGAAAGAAAGAAAGAAAGAAAGAAAGAAAGAAAGAAAGAAAGAAAAGTCTATCAGAACAACTTCTTTCTGGATCCCAAGGCATTTCCTAGAGTCACAGAAAAGGCCCCTTCTTAACAGCCCTCCCAGGGTAAGCTAGATGTTAGCAGGCTTCCAACTGAGCTAAGAGGGCCCAGTTCTTTGTGGCATGAGTTTTTAAAGCAGCCCTGGAAACAACTTCAAAGCTCTCTCAGAAGCTCACAGTGGTGTGATTAGGACTCAACTAGGCACCCTCTCTTACTAGGTATAAGAAACTAATTGGCAAAGCAGGCTTAACTCTAAAAAGGCTGGGTGAACTGACAAGGCATGGGATGGGAGAGTGAGATGGAGGAGGCGGGAGAAGAGAGAAGGGAGGAAGATAATACGAGCACACATTTGCAGGTATCTACTGTGCATACAGAAAACGCAGAGAAGAGACCCACATCACAACTGCAAAACTCATGACCCGGACGAGCACCAAGTGCGTGAATCACAACGTTTTCACTGTCAACGCTCTAAAATTTAAGAACTGAGACTACAAACAGTACTGTTTCAAAACAAGGCACCAAGTGCTATTTCTGCACAATCTATTTCTCTATTTCTGTACAATCTATTTCTCTATTTCTTATAGTATTTCCAAAATATTCTAATAGTTGCTGAAAAAAAGACTGAGCTGCCCTTTGCTTCCTAGCATTCAAGCCCAGACAACCTCTTTCCCGGGCTTTTCCATGTCAGTGTACACAGACACTTCCAACTTCATCTCACCACCACCTTTCCCCTAAATCAAATTGCATTTCTGGCTGCCAACTGACTGCTTCTACCCTCACATTGTTAATTTCTCTGTGAACTGAAGCCTACAATTCTATCTTTCTCCTAGAATACAACAACAGTAACATGTTTCATTTAGTACTAAAAACAATGATTTGAAGTATAACTTCACTTTTATAAATTTTTATAAGCAACTGAGGCTCTTGCTATATAATATAACCTTAATATAAA
Source organism: Microtus ochrogaster (assembly GCF_000317375.1). Lineage (NCBI taxonomy): Eukaryota > Metazoa > Chordata > Mammalia > Rodentia > Cricetidae > Microtus > Microtus ochrogaster. Next base: position 10,477,044 of record NC_022023.1, read on the forward strand.
CTGATAACAAGTAAAATACACTTTTCTAGGGAAAAACTGATGACTGCATTAACTCTTACAAAATTCTAGGTAAGCACTGAAACAATTTCTTTAAAATAAAACTCAAAAAAGGCAACCTATAGAGAAATAAAATATATTTACTTTCTAGGTTTTAAAGTTGTATACACACACACTCACACACACACACACATACACATACACACACACACACACACACACACACACAAAGCAAAAACAACTGCTTTGAAAATGTCCCTAGGCTTGGGAGACTAAAGGACTAAAACGTGGTGGAGGAACAGAGCTCAGTGGTGGACAAAGACAAGGCCCTAGATCAATTCCTAGATGGCAGGAACAGAGGACCTTGGAAATTTGAAGAGAACCAACCAGGCACAGTTGCTGCACGTGCATACACAGCTCTCAACACCAACCCTACAGAACTATTTCCCAGTATAATAAACCTTATCACCTAAGAAACAATGGGGGAAAAAAATCAACAGATTTCACACAGTTTAATTACGTAAAAAAAAAAATCACATCACATATAAGACTGATTTTTCTTCTTCAGCCATATGGGAATATAGGAGCAGTAATATAGGAGCAGTAAGAGCCCATTAAGGAAAACCTATTATCTTCAGATGAAAAGAATAAAACCTCTGGTGAGGCTGGAGACCTAGCCTTGTGGGAGGGCAGGTCAATGACCTAGGTAAGAGGCCACCCCTCAGGAAGGCAGAAGCATCCCTAGGAAAGTGCTTTCACTTTAAGCTAAACACAAGAATTCCATTTTTAATGAGCTAAATGTATTGTCCTTCCCAGAATTCCCTCCCTAGAATGCAGTCCCTACAAATAAATAGCCAAGAGGTTCTGTGGGTCAGTCCATCTTACAGACACAATTGTCCCTTCTTCTCATTAGTCTTCCTTCGGACGCTGGCCAGAGCAGAAGTATGTTTTCTCTGATACTTTGGGCTTCTTCACTCTTTCTCCAATGTTCAGCTTCTTTGCATATGTGGCTGCAGTCTGCTATATGGCTCCATATCCACTTAAACTAAACCGAGTGGTCTTCTCAATTCTTCTCCATCTCCCTCCTAGGAGCTGCCGAGATTTACAGCTTGCTTAACCTGGAATTTTTCTTTTAAACTCAATAAAATTTTCCTCAAACTTCCTTCTCAGTCTGTCCTTAAATCCTTTCATTAATGAGTAAAGGGGAAGGAACCCTGTTGCCATATAGGACTCCAGTGAGATTCTCAAAAATTCCGGTAGCAACAGTAGTTAAAAAGAAGATAAAGTATTGGTTGCTTTTAAAGCAACAAACAACAACAAACCACTTCAACTAATATTTGAAGTAGACCATACACAATAACACTGGAAATCTCATGTGACTAACTAGTGACCAAGACTGAAACAAATGCAAAAAGCCCTCTTAAATATACATGCAAACGCTTTTTTAAAAATCACCCATGAAAAGTGAGCATAAAAAGACCACTATGGTACCAATGACAGCGTAGCATCACTGAACTTCCAGACAACCACTCTTCATGTCCTCATATGCTACACTGCTTCGGTCCTTAACATCTGGATTGCGGTATCACTGTGTCAACTCCTGTTATTGCTGTAGAAGATGAATGATTAGAACTTACATATCCCATAATCAGCTTCTAAACTGAACCTACAAAGGTTTCTGCATTTTGTGAGGTAGTGAAGAATTAACATTGAGAAGCTGAAAAGTTAGAGACCTAGATGACAGAAATATAATAAAGAAAATGAAATCAAAGTCTTATAGTGGTCTAATAATACAAAGGAAGAAAAAACACACAAAAAATAATAATCAAATAGGAGATCTAACCTACTCCACCAAAAAATAAACCAAATGTTAAGGAATTGAGTAATCTAATTAAAAGAAGGGTCTCTCTACTCCTCAAGCAGTCCTGTATGCATAGGGTCCTGCAGGATGGATGGCAACTGAGGGGGCTTCTTTTTAAAAAAAAAAACTGTTCGATATAGTGTAACCCATGACAAACAATGAAGAATTAGGAAGGCAATGTCAAGTTAAATATCCTCACATTTATAAAATTAATATTTATTACAGAAGTAAAATATCATTTCTGCATTGCATTTTGCTGACACTTTTTGTAATTTTTCTCTCTTCATACATTAGATACTGCATTTTAAAGAATGTCATTTATTTTTAATTGATGTTTCTTAATAAAACTCCATGAGTTGACCATGAAAAAAAAAGTCAAGAACTAACAGAATAAATACTGTTCAAAAATTCAACTACTAAATGCTATCTGGAAAACAAAACTTTAACACAAAAATACAGATTCTCAAAATTAAATTTAAAAACACAGACCAGGCTGGGTGGTGGTGGCGCATGCCTTTAATCCCAGCACTCGGGAGGCAGAGGCAGGTGGATCTCTGTGAGTTCGAGACCAGCCTGGTCTAGAGAGCTAGTTCCCGGACAGGCTCCAAAACCACAGAGAAACCCTGTCCCGAAAAACCAAAAAAAAAAAAAAAAAACCATAGATCATACATACAGTTTGGGGGGCAGCATAGACCATACATACAGTATTTGAGGGCGGCAGCAGCTATGTTAGCATGACTGGAAATGCTATGCAGACTCTTTATAGCTAGGAAAGACACTTTGCAACAAGAAAACTAGCTGTGCTGCAGGAAATTCTTGACGCTGACAATACCATGCCTGAGAAAAACATGCCAAGAGGCGATATGGACCAACCGCTGGAGAAACTCATCTAGAGACAGAGTAGACAATCTCCAGCCACAGCTGGAGGTCTTACATTTTTCTCAGCAAATGATAAACTTAGACCAATGAATTTGACCAGAAATGGTTCACCGGTTTTCAACAAAGACTAGCTGTCCCAGGTAGATACTTTGCACTACCCAGAGACTGACCCAAAAGGTGAGGAAGAAGAAAGTGACAATAGCATGTATGGGCTAATGCACAGGACCATCTTCCCCATGAACCGCTCTTCAGTATGAAAACCTGTAATATTGCCAAGAAATTCAGCTACAGATAACATTATCTACACCCCTGACCTCATTCATAGGTTAAAAAAACCCACTCTAAACAAGCCAAAGAAAAGCCACATGAACATATTAATTGATATAGAAAAGCCATGCAGCAAAACTATCTATTCACGATAAAGGTCCACAGTATATCGGACTTAGTGTGAACTTTATACAGCTGATGATGCGCAGATGACAGCTCACGCGTCACAGCTGATTGTAAAAGACAGTGCCATCTGCTAGCGTCAGGACCAGGGCTAAGAGACTGTACACGGTAAGACAAGAAGGATGACACAAAACGCAAACTGGATGAGAAATAAAGCTTGCCCATCATCTCCTGCAGACATTTCCAAGGGTTGTACCAGTGACTCCCAGAACACATGAGTCATGATCAGGTCCAAGGTCAGTGTCATTTAAATGCAGTAGCAATAAGCATACAAAGGATGAGATGCAAAACATTAGATTCTTGGACTTCCGGTCACACACAGAAATGAACTCAAAATAGACAAAAGCTATAAATAAAGATCTTAAAGAAAACAGGAGCAAATCTTTGGGTGGTAAGTGTTTCTTAAATATGACACCAAAAGCACAATCAGTAAAAGTTTACTAAAAAAGAGACTGCCGTGGTGGGTACATCTGTACTTCCAGCACTCAGGAAACTGAGGAAAAACAATCACAAGTTCAAGACCAGCCTGGTATTCACAGTGAGTTCAAAGTAAGCCTTGACTGTACAGGGATATGCTGTCAAAAAAATAAATAAATAAAAATAAATAAATAAATAAATAAAATAAATTAAAAAGGATGAATTGGCCTTAATCAAAATATTTTTATGTTCTGAAAGATATGACCAAGAAAGTAGTGAAACAAATACAATTCTAACCGTAAGAGACTTGCATACAAAATATCTAAAAAGAGTTGCAACTCAATAGCTAAAAAGTAATCCAATGACAAAATATTTTTTGTTTTTATTCTTCTCTCAAATTACATCCTGACCATAGTTTTTTCCTTCCTCCCCTGCCCCCAGTCTCTCCCTCTCACCTCCTCTCTTTCCCAGACCAACCTCTCATCCACCTCCCCTCAGACAAGAACAGGCCTCCTAGGGATATCAATCAAAGGCACAGTAGAGCAAGTTACAATAAGGCAGGGTACATACCATCACATCAAGGCTGGATGAAGCAACCCAGTAGAAGAAAAAGGGTCCCACAAGAGGGCAAAAGGGTTAGTGACCACCCCCTCCCCACTGTCAGGAAGCCCACAAGAACAGCAAGCTACTCAGCCATAATGTATTTGCAGAGGATCTAGGTCAGACCCCTACAGGCTCCCTGATCTCTGTGAGCTCCCAAGAGTCCTAGTCAATTGATTCTGTGGGTTGTGTTCTTGTGGAGTCCCCTTCCCCTCTGGCTCCTCAGATCCTTCCTCCCCCCTCCTCCACAGGACTCCCTGAGCTCTGCCTAATATTTGGCTGTGGGTCTGCATCTGCTCCCATCAGTTGCTGGATGAAGTCTCTCTGGTCTCTGATGAGGGTTCTGCTTAGCTCCAGTTCTGGAATTCTGCATGCAGGACAAACCATAGGTGGGAGGTTACATTTCTGGGTTGGGGTCTGAACAACTCCACTTCAGGCCTTGTCTGATTACAGAGATGGCTGGTTCAGACTCAGTGTCTCCAATGCCAGGAATCTTTGCTAAGGTTACTCTCACAGATTTCATGGATTTTCCATTGCACTGGGTTTCTACCTCATCCCAGAAATGCCCCCCAATTCAAGTTGCTTCTCCCAGTATTTTCTCCCTCCCCCCCACCTCCCACCCCTTACTCCCACCGCCATCTGATCTCTCCTGTTCCAACCCTATCTGCCTCCAGTCCACTCAAAAAGAATCTATCCCATTTCCTCTTCCCAGAGAGACTCTTTCATCCCCTCCCCCCCCGCCCTTAAGTCCTCCTTGTTACTTAGCCTCTTGGGGTCTGTGTTCCATAGCACGGTTATCTTTTACTTTACAGCTAATATCCACTTGTAAGTGAATACATTCCATGTTTGTCTTTCTTGGTCTGATTACCTCACTCAGGATGATTTTTTCCTATTCCCATCCATTTTGCCTTCAGATTTCCTGATGTCATTGTTTTTAATAGTTAAGTAATAATGCATTTTGTCTTTATCTGTTCTTTGGTTGAGAAACATCTAGGTTGTTTATAGGTTCTGGCTATTATGAAAAAAGCTGCTATCAACACAGTTAAGCAAGTGTCCTTGTGGAAGGAGAGAACGTGTATATGCCCAGGGGTGGTACAGCTGGGTCTTGAAGTAGGTGGATTCTCAGTTTTCTGAGAAACCGCCATATTGATCTCCAAAGTAGCTTTACAAGCCTGCACTCCCACCAGCAGGATAGAAGCTACACATCAAAAGAAGTCTGGTATCACTAGCCATCTGGGAAATGCAAATCCAAGTCAATCTGAGACACCACCTCACACTACCCAGAAAACCCTATACTCCTGGAGGGAAGTGAAAACAACAGCTACTTTAACAAACAACTCGCAGTTCCTCAAAAGGTTAAACATGACACCAGCTAAGCCAGCAATTCCACAGCTAGGTTCATTAGGCAGAGAAATGAAAAGATGAAATCCATACAGAAATGTACACAAAACTAAGGCAGCATCACTCACAACTGGAAGCCAAAGGATATGAAACCATTGCATGGGTTTTCCAAGTGCAACAAGCAGCAAAGCAGCACTGTACACAAGATCCTGAAATTCAAGCCATCGGCTGGACAAACAGGATCACTCACCAATGATCGCATGCTATGGAACAGTCCTCTACACTGTGTGAACATGTGTCGCTGTGATTGGCTTAATTAAAAGCTGAAGAGCCAATAGCAAGGCAGGAGGCATAGCAGCGACTTCTGGCAAAGCAGGGTGTGGGAGAAGAAAGGGAGTCACCAGCCAGACCAGGAATAACTAGGATGGGCATAAGGGAGATGAGGTCACTAGTGCATGGGGGAGTGTGCCTTTAATTCCAGTGCTCAAGTGGCAGAAGCAGAAGCAGGCGGATCTCCATGAGTTCGAGACCATCCTGGTCTGCAGAATTAGTTCCTAGACAGGCAGGGCTACACTGGGAAACTGTGTCTCAAAAAGAAACAAACAAACAAACAAGTGGGGTGAATTGAAGTTATCAGAGCTAGTTAGGAAACAAGCCTAAGCTAAGGCCAAGAGTTCATAATTAATAGTAAGTTCCCATGTCCTTGTTTGTGAGCTGACAGCCCAAAAAGGAAAGTCTAACTACAACCACATACTGTGTGACCCTACTGACATGAAACCAGCAGAGAAGAAAGTATGTAGACATGAAACTGACTGGTGACTGCTAGGCCAGTGAAGAATGGTTATGAGTGAGCAAAGGGGCTTCCCTGGAGGCAAAACTCAGTTCCTGGAATGGACCATGGTGAGGACTAAAGAACTCTACAAAGACACTTGAACCCACGACTCCTTTAAGAGGACAAACAAAACTCATACTAAGAACACTACAAGTGGTCTGAAACAGGGTGAGTTAGCTACGTCTTGCTAATGACAAACGGTGATGAAAGAAATTTCAAAGAATCAAAATAGATGGAGAATAATACCAAGTCATGGATAGAATAACAACAGAATGAATAAATCATAAACACACACCAGTATATCTCCATAATGGAACACTAAGCAATAGAAAAGGAATGAACTAGTGATGTATGGAACATCTTGTTGATCTGTGGATCAACAGCAGGATGCTTAGTTTAAAAAAAAAAAATGGCCTGTGTTAAAACAGGACACTTCCACGACTCCATTTCTGCAACTCTCCAAGTCCTCAACATGAGGTAAACAAGTGCAGAACAGATTTTTCTGGTCCTAGGGGGTAGGCGATCTTTGTGGTGACAAAACCATGTAATGTATAGACAGCAATGGGATTAAACAAGTCAACTCGTGAGGACGAGCTGCTCAGAACCGTACACATACACAGGAGTGCAGTAAAAATAGGAACACTGAGTTCTACGGGAAGTGACACCAATGTGCACTTCCCAGTTTCACATTAGGTGCAGCGAGAGGAAGAGAGGGCAGAAGCACCCCGAGCCTACCAGCTTTTCAACATTAAAGGATAAACACAAATGGGGCATACAGTACCTCACTGAAGATAATAAGCACAATTAAAGAGCAAAAAGGGTAGTGATATCAATAAAAGGCATAAGTGATACCAATAAATATATTAGTTAAAATACAAAGATTTTCAAATTGGTTCACCAAACAAAATGAGAGGCACACAGACTATTTCAAAAATGTTAAGAGATACTAAGAAGAGACAAAAATAATTCTGTTTGTGATGTATAAAACAACAAAGAATTCAAACCGCAAGGAATAAAAACATTTATTGTATGTTTGTTTGTTTGTTTATCTATTTACTTGGCGTGGACTTAACAACATTGCCCTGGCTGACCTGAAACTCACTGTGCAGACCAGTCTGGCCTCAAACTCAGAGTGCTCACTCCTTGTGCCTCTGCCTCCCCGTGTTGGAAGTACAGGTGTGTGCCACTATGGCAAATCCGAAGACTCTACCTCCAGGTGAAGATAGAATCTAAACAATGTAATTACCAGCACAGAACTTAGAAACACCTTTCAACCCTAATAATAGAGCATGGATTTTTCAAGTTTTCATAAAATGATTTTTTAAAAAACATGGGCATAAATTAAGCTCCACAGAAAACCTTACTAGGTTACAGACAGGAAACACAACCAAGAGCACTCTCCAGCAAGAAAGCAATAAGACAATATTAACAGCATTGACCCTATTAGTATTTAGACTTGCTGTAAAATAATTCCTTACCCCAAAAAAAGTAACACAGACTATGATGGAGGAATTTCCAGAAAAGGACATTAATTAACCTACTATAATCATAATCTACATAATAATTGCAGCAGTGATAAGGATATCGAAGCCTTGAATACTAACAGTAACACAACCTTGAAGACTGAAGAAACGCATTATCAAAGAATAATGCTATCCACAAAAGCAAGCAGTGACTCCTAGTACCTTAAAACCTTTGTGGTTATGAGGGGAAATGGCCTGAGGAAGTTTCAGATAAATGGCCCTAAGGTCCACAACATGCTTCCCCATGCCACATACCTACACACATGCACTCAGATACAGATGAAGTAAAACTGTGAACTGCTAACTGTTGACTCTGGAGGTTAGGTGCGAACTCATGTCACCAGTTCCTGCTGAAATGGTCAGATAACTACATAAACATAATCCTACTGAAGTGCTAACGGCCAATGGTGCCACAGTGACTAGAAGGTACTTATAGAGAAAGGTATGTCATTATCTTCTGAACATGTTTTCAAAAGTAATTCATTTTAAAAAGTAATTCAAGATGCCACGAGCAGAATAACTCTCTCATTACTTACAGGCAAATAAAAAAAAATGTTTACCACACGCATAACATAACTGTGTTGTTCTAATTATTTTTCCATGTATTACCTAGATTATCTGAAAGCATGACAGACTACGATTACTTCCATTTTCAGATAAAGAATAAGGCAGAGGTGACATAGTTAGCGGTAGCACCAGACTATGAATCCAGAGGGCGGCTCTCAAGTCCCCACCTGAGCTCTGGGCTGTGCTACCCTGTAAATTCTCAGGATTACAACATCCACGAGGCCTCTGAGTTTAGCAATACGTGCGATGATACTCTTACAAAAAACCTTGAACCCCAATTATCCTCTGACTCAACAACTTACACAACATTCTACGGAGGCTATGAATGAGTTCGCATGGAAAATTCTATGTGAATAACAATGAAGAAAAGGGTTCACCAGATTCTTTCAGAGGGCAATGGCCATGAGGGTTAGTCAACCAGCCTTTAGCAGGGACCAGAAAACTCACTGACTTTCTTAGGTATGGCATGGGTGCTATGCAGAGAAGGAAACGGGCTTACACTGGAATTTGCATATGCATGCTTTCATTAGGCTGAACTTTCTATTACTTAATTAAAAAGAAACTGGTATTTCTGTTATCTATTTTCATATTTATATTTCATTATTTTTGTACTGCATATTGATAATGTCCTTATATTTATTTTATAGACAACGAATACAATTTTCACATACAATTTCAGTCAAATAGCTGCATAACAGAAAAAATATGTTGGAAAAGATTTCTCATCTCTGTGCAATAATAAATAATAAGCAAAAATAAAATCAAAGCCTCTCGGGTAGCTAATTCTATTAAACATGTAGCTATGTAAGAGTTACCTGCTTTTCCTTTCAATCAGAATGGCCACATAAGAGGCTGGGAGAGCAGCACCAAAGCCTGGAGTCCAGGAGTAGAATTTTCCAAGTAGCTTCCTGAAATTCAAATTCGGGATTTTTGTATGAACTTCCTAGTTGGTCATTTCAGCCCTTACCCACAGAAGCTTCTCCTCCCCACCCACCTTCTGTCCAAGTATTCCACAGTACCCCAAATTCACCATGTTTCAGACCAGACTAGCTGTCTCTCTGCCAGCGCTATGCAGGACTCAGAGCAAGTTTGCAGACACTGCCAGTGTTCTTGTTGCTGTTTGGCTTGAATCTGGTTTAGTATCCCATAATGTCCTTTAGCTCACCATGGAACCCAGGAGAGCCTCTGTCTCCAAGCTGACCTCCTGCCTCCTCTCCTGGACTGTGTGGGCCACGCACCTGACTCACAAGCGTTATGTAAGATAGACTGCTTCTACCTTTACAACCCTCATGTTTTCTTACAGAGGTGCCAAGGTATTCTACAATGTTTAGGTTTACGTGGATACCATTTCTTATTTACTAGCACTGTAGAGTACCCAAAATATTACAGATAGCTTAAACGGATTATGTTTACAAAGGGACATTAGAAATGTATCGTTTTGAGAGAGGGTCTCACTTTGTAGCTCTGGTTAGCCTGGAACTCACTTATGTAGTCCAGGCTGGCCTTGAACTCTTCAACCACCCGTATGCTAAGATTAAAGCCATGCACTACCATTCCCTGACTTAGTTATGTTTTTCTTTCAAACAGTTATGCTCCTAAGAAAGAGAGAACCAGCCTCTAAATATTAGAAATGACCTAAACAAAATTGATCAGTGGTAAACTAATATATGGTAGGAAGGGGTGTGTGTGTGTGTGTGTGTGTGTATACACACACACACACACATATGGAGAGGTGTGAAGTCAGGCGGAGATAGAAAGAGAAGGATCAAGAATCTGAGAAATGATCTTCTTAATTGAAGTCTGGGTTTTTTAAACTGCCATGAACACTTATGAGACATTAAAAACCTTTTGCCTGAAAGCCTACAGAGAGGTTTTCCTTACAGGATCTACCAAGCAACTGAGGAAAAGAGACTCAGGAAGACAGCTCCAGGGAGAACACTGACATTATCTTACTGTTAAGTACATTATGCTTCCCCCGTTTAGCCAGGCAGTCCACGGAAGAGTGTGCTGCCACAGCAGCCTCCAGGGCAGTCCCTACCTGGAGATCTACTAAGTCTTGGCACCGCAGAGACCACAGGCCCAAGCTCCTTACACACATGTCCAAGTCAATTTCAAGATGCAATCTGTTCCATAGCATGAAACCTTACTGGTTACTGCCTCCGCTATGTGAAGTTTATAAATGCTAGCGCTCCAAGGGAAAAAAGTCTAGAAGAGCATTTGACAATTATATGCTTAATTCTGACTAAAATACAACTACCTGAGGCAACACAAAGATGAGGATAACATGAAGTGACTTTTAACTTGACAGATATAAACGTTGGCTTCCAACAGCAATGGGGGGTTGCTAATAACAGCACTCAATGTGGACCACAGGAAGCACAGGTATGGAACACGAGTCTGAATCAGGACACTGTCCAGCAGGAGGAGACTCCAGACGGCAGTTTATTTACCCGTCAAGGCACAACCGTATCTTTTATGGCCCCAGCCTTATAGACAGTGAATTTCTGAATTTCTGGTCTTTCCTGAATTCTGATTCTGATTCTGATCAGAAATCCTGACCAACAATCTCAGAATTACAGTAGGCTTCAGAAAATGAATGCTATATTGAGGTGCTTTTGCTGCATAATCATGCCAGTAATTTGAAATTTACATCATGAGGCCAAGGCGCTCCTGTTTTGACAAATTTTCTTGCAGGTAGATGTTATTTCACAGACTAAGCTAGAAAGAGAGCAATGTGAAGGACAATTATGAAACAGCTCTGTCGCAGTAGGTTTGAATGATGAAAGACCCCCAGACTCACACATTCAGGTATCTGGTTCCCAGCTGTACCATTTGGAGTGTTTGGGAAGGGTTCAGAGGGGTGGCCTTATACGGACAGTTGTGTCACAGGGGTGGAAGGGGTGGGGGATGGCTTTGAGGTTCAGAAAGCCCACGCCAGGCCTAGTCTCCTCTCTTATCTCTCTTCCTCCCACTCTCCCTTCTTCTTTCTCCTCCTCCTCTTCCCTAACCATTTGTGGATCAGGAGGACCAGGATGTGTGTTCTCAGCTAAGGATCCAGCGCCATGTCTGCCGCAGCCATGCTCCCTGCCATAAGGACCATGGACCTCTGAAACTGTATGCAAGCCACCAATTAAATGTCTTTGTAAGTTGACCCAGTCATGGTGTTTCTTCACAGCAACAGAACAGTGACTCAGATAGTTAACAAGAACTGGTGATTGTGAGCACCAACCTTAAAACACAGAAGAAAGTAATGTACAAGGCCCCGTTAGCAGTCAGGAAGGAGGCGGACTGGAGGATCTCAGGGAACAGCTTGTACAGGTAGTACTCCAGCTTCCGCTTCCGGAGAACGGCTGCAATCTGGAAAAAGAGACGCTCTGTTATTGAAGCCAACCACGGAGGTTCACTCAGTAGTGGAAGCTACTGAGTAAGAGCATATGCTAAGGACTAAAAGGAACGACGCCATTTTCCTGGCTCCTCTGTACAAACAAAGCTTTAGGACAGATGTTCGCATTCACCTAAGTTGAAAATATTGACAGCTTTCGTCACGTGACAGTCAGCTCCGGGACAGGCACATGGTGGGTGAGCTGCGGGGCAGGTACATGTAATAAAATAAAAGTAATAATAAAAATAATTACAGCATGCTCACAGGATGAGTCAGCTCCCGGGAAGGTACGTGTCAAGCCATAAAAGCAGTTTTCAAATGAAAAGCATACTTTCAAAAAGAACAGGTAAAACTGCATGTTGCAGAGAAGCGCCTTTAACTGCTCCCGACCCAGCATCCTCGGAGCACCTCAGTGAAGGACACCAAAGGCAATGACTCGGGGATTCGCACAGAAGCTGGGAGGGATAAAGGAGAGGCATTTAAAACGCAACAATTAATGGCTTCTGGCATTCTAGGGCCCTGAAAGGAAAAAAAAAAAAAAACTCGAGACGTTAATGATGTGCCAACACGCTGAGTCAGAGGATGAAGGCTCTTGCTCTGAATCCTGACCTGAGTTCCGGCCCCAGAACCCATATGGGAGAAAGAGAGAGCCTACTCCAACAAGCTGTGCTCTGATGATGTCACTGGAAAGCCCTAAATGTTACAGACATTTACAAATTAAAAACCTGTCAGTGACTCAACTTTCAATTTTATTTATTTATTTTTTTATTTATTTATTTTTTTTTTTTTGGTTTTTCGAGACAGGGTTTCTCTGTGGTTTTGGAGCCTGTCCTGGAACTAGCTCTTGTAGACCAGGCTGGTCTCGAACTCACAGAGATCCGCCTGCCTCTGCCTCCTGAGTGCTGGGATTAAAGGCGTGCGCCACCACCGCCCGGCTCAACTTTCAATTTTAAAATGAAAAATATTAACCTTCTTGATTCAGCTCTTAATTTTAAATTGAAAACATATTTGTTTGTTTGTTTGTTTGGGTTCTGATAAATTTTAAATTTAAAAAGATGATTTCTAGATTAAATTAAAACCACCAAAACCCTGGAATAGTGAGATAATACAAATATCAAGATATGAGTCTACTCAGTGAACACAATATTAATGTTATAGGGAATAAAGTAAAAAAAAATCGTAATATGCTCCGGATAGGGATCTAACTGTAAGAAAGATCCCATGTGGGCACTCTAAAGCACACAGCCGCGGAGGGTGACACTGGGTAGGCCATAGGTTCAGGGACTGAACTGGTAATAACAGGATCTTCCCGGGTGAGCAGGAATCCTTGTCCACAGTTGTGAAACGGCACCAAAGGACAAAGGTTAGAACAGCAGGATAGAGACCTGGAGAGGAGCTGAAAGAAAGGAAAGAACGTGGAGAGGAGGAAGGCTGCAAGCCTCTCCAGTCAGCCCAAATCTTCCTGAGGTAACACCGCCTGACGTCGGAAGCCAGCAAAACCGATGGCCTCTTCTAAGGTCATTTCATGCTTAAGGTCTCTGAAATTGACCGTCTCTCCTTTACAATTCAACAGCCGTGCATATAAAGAAACACGAAACAGAAGGAAACAGAAGGCCCAGTCCTACCTTCAAGGAATAGAAAAGTTGGGGGGGGGGGGGATGGGGATAACCGTAATATGACAAACCATAATATGACAGTGTGCTACTCCTAGCCCAGAGAAAGAAGGTGCTGCTGCTGATAACACCTGACCAACAAACAAGAGACTTGCCATTCGTCAGTTTCTGGTCACTGGGACAAGGCACCTGAGGTAAACAGCTTGCCAGGAAAAGGGTTTGGAGCCCGCTGTTTCGAGGGTCTCTGCCCATGAGCCCGTGTGCTTTTGTGTGTGGTAAGGCAATGTATCAGAGTAGGAACACATGGCAGTCAGAAAGGGAGGGAGAGAAACAAGAAGGGGCAAAGGTTCCAATACCCTTCGATGGGCCCCAATGACCTAACTTCCTTTCACCTACCCTGCCACCAAGGCATCCTCCACCTCCCAATAGCACTACAGTCAGGGAACTAAGCCTTTAACACATGGGCCTTTGGGGATATTCAAAATCCAAACTACTATACATGTCACGTTCATGAATTAGATGTCAGTTCTCCCCGGTGTGAAATGAAGATTCAACACAATTTTATCATACCCCTTAGGAGATGTCCGAGAACATAGACAGTTCTATAATCTGCACAGAGAGCAAAGGAAAAAGAATTATTGTAAATAAAAATAAAGAAAATGCAAAAACAGTAGCTACTGAATCTGACTGCAATATTGACAATGCGGCAGATGAACAGAACAGAATCAGGAAATTTGTCCAAATACGCCTAATTTCTATAAAGGCACAAAAACAGTTACACGGAGGGAGGGCTTTTCAATAGACAGAGGTGAAAACAAGGGCCATCCACAAGACAGAAAGAGAGAGGGAGAGGGAACACTAACCTAGGTTTCACATTTTGTGAATGGGATGGCTTTGGGGTTAAAGTGCTTTCTCTGCAAGCATGAGGGTCAGAGTTCAGATCCTAGCACCCACATAAAAACTAGGAGCATCATTGTGTATCTGTAAACCCGGCTCGGAAAAGCAGAGACAGGCAGATCTCACAGGCCCCCCCGACTGCTGAAATGGAGTGCTTGGAATTCAATCAAAGGCGCTGTCTCAAGAAAGTCAAATGGAGACGTGACAGGGGATCACCTGACATTGACTGTATATGCACTGGTAAGAACTCTAGGTCTCTGTCTCTCTGTCTCTGTCTCTCTCTCTCTCTCACACACACACACTCACACCCACATGTACACACCTTACGAATCTTACAAATGCACACAACATACAATGACAAGAACAAATGCCAGCAACAATTCAAACCATCTGTGCACTCGGTTGCCATTTGTTGCAGGTAGAACTGTAACATGATAAAGATATCCTACTTGGACAGTGTGGCAGTTTGTTGAAAAACTAATCAAGCAACTGCCATCCGAGCAGTAATCGCTGTCCTGGGTATTTATTTATCTCTAAGAAATAAAAGTTCATGTTAACAAGACACTTGTGTACAAATGTTTGTAACAGCTTTGCTCATAATTGTTAAGTTATGAAAGCAGATGGTCTTCAACAGGTAAGTGCTTTAACAAACTGTGATATGTCCATGGAATAACTACTATCCAATAAGTAAAGAGGGGCCCAAACCCCTGCGCTCAGCCTTGGGCAGAGGAGCTTCTTACTGCATGCAGAGGCTGGTGGTTAATGCGGAACCCATTAACTGCTCAAACTGCTGAGAATAAGCAACTGTGAGCAGTTGGCCGTGCTGAACATCTATATATATCAATCTCCTCTCCCCACTAAGGTCCAAGAAACATCACGCTAGAAGGAGCCGAATGGCTACGAAAGGATGGAGAAGGGCGCTGGGTAAGTGGGTAAGGCTGGTCTCTGGACACAGCCTGGCTGTCACAAACAGGAGCTCACAGCGGCTGTTGTTGGTTGCCTGCACGAGACGGAAAAGCATTAAAAGGTCCAGCATAGAGAAGGAAGGGGCTGCTGGTGCTCCACTCTTAGCTGAGGGGCTGATGGCTGCTGAGGGAAAGGAGGGCTTTCTTTACGGTTGTGGATGACCACTGGCTAGTTGACCCACACACTTTGCATATGAACAGCGCTAACTGGGGTTAGTAAGCTTAAAAAAAAACTGTAAGAAATTGAATGGAAGTTGGAGGCATGGAGAAGAAGGGGAGCTGGATGGAGGAGTGGTATTTAACCAAGATATAGTGTATACATGTGTTTTTGGTGAGTTTTATGCCACCTTGACACAACCTAGAGTTATCAGAAAGGAGGAAACCTCAACAGAGAAAATGCCTCTATAAGATCTGTCTGTAGGTCATTTTCTTAATTAATGATGAATGGAAGAGGGCCCAGCCCATTGTGGGTGATGCCATCCCTGTACATCCTGAGTTCTGTACGAAAGCAGGCTGAGCAAGCCATAGGAAGCAAGCCAGTACGCAGCTCCCCTCCATGGCCTCTGAATCAGCTCCTGCCTCCAGGCTCCTGCCCTATTGGAGTTCCTGTCCCGACTTCCTTCAGTGAGGGCCTACAGTGTGCAACTGTGAGCCAAATAATCCCTTTCCTCCGCATCTTGATTTGGCCATGATGTTGCACGACAGCAAGAGGAACCCTAACTAATAAGTCATATATGAAATTTTCAAAACACAAATTTTTAAAAGGAAAAAGGACACAAAACAGCAATATGAAACAGCCTATGTTAAGAGAAAAGGGGCAATCTCAAAGGACCACACTCCGTATATACCCACACCTGCACGCCACGGTTCTGAAGACAAGTGTAGAAAGGAAGAATAACTTTCTGGCTGAGAGAAACTAAAGGGAGGGGGGAGACAGAAGTACAGCTATAAAAGGCCAAAGGCAAGGAGGCTTGCCCTAACAAAACCGTTGTCTTTATCTTAATGTATACTGGTGTTTTGCCTCTCAATAATCTTCACCAAGTGCATGCAGTGCCCCAGAAGGCCAGAAGAGGAAGTCAGATCCTCCAAAAATGGAGTTATAGATAGATGTGAGCCACCGTGTGTGTGCTAAGAATTAAACCCAGGTCTTCGGGAAGTACAGTCAGTGCTCTTATCACTGAACCCAGTCTCCAGCCCCTATGCAGTGTCTTTGGGTCTATGTCTCTAGACATTCGGGTGTGGTGTATGCACGTGTATGTGCCTATGTGCCTTTGGAAGCCAGAGGCTGATGCCTGAGGTCTCCCCTCATCTCTGTCTACCTTGTTTTGTGAGTCTCTCATTGAACCTGGAATCACAGATTCTGCAGTGACCCATAGTCCTCCTGTGTTTGCCTCCCAATCACTGAGATTACTAGTGCACAAAGCTCCGTGCACAGCAGTTTATGAGTGGTAACAACCCAAACTCAGGTGCTCACACCTTTTTTTTTTTTCACACAAGTTCTCACTATGTAGCTGTGGCTGTACTGAAACTCACCATGTAGACCAGGCTGGCCTCAAATTCACAGAGACCCTCCCAGCTGCCTCTGCCTCCCTGGTGCTGGGATTAAAGGTGTGCATCACTATATCCAGCTCAGGTACTCCTACTTAAGAGCTAAGCCCTCCAACTGATCCATCTCCCAGCTAATCGCCTGTCTTACAGCATCAATGGCAGTACTTTTACTGCCATCCTGTCTGGCAAGAAGATACCATCGGGAGAAAAATGGGTAAAACGCTCATGGGATCACTAATTATTTCTTCCAGCTGTTTCTGAATCTACTTTTACTTCAAAATAAGGAGTTCATTTTGTTTTCAAAAGTGTACTAAAAAAGCTCACACACACTTCACACTGCCGTAAGAGAAGTACTCAATGAAACACATACACCGAAATCATGAAAATGGAAAGACCAGACACAGTGCTGGTGAAGATGGGGCACAAATAAGGCCCTCACCCACTGCTGGTAGTACTGTCAAACTTGTACAGCTCCTGGTGAAAGTTGTTTGATAATGTGGACACCATCTAATCAGACATCTACTCTTATGACCCAGTAATTCTACTCCTGAGTATAAGCCCAGAATATACAAAGTTCCTTTCCACCAAAAGATTATTCTCCAGCATCTGCAATCAATCACGAATACCAGTACAATCTAAATGTTCACTAACAGTAAAGTGAAGACATTTTACATTTGTATAATATTGGCAAAAAGTAAACTGTAGAGTCTGTTGACATAAAGAGAAAACCTGACGCAAAGCTCAAGAAATCGGGACTTTCCTCGTCACTGAGCTTACAGCCAGAGCTTACAGCCAGGTTCACAAGTAGCTGAGACACTGATACTCTGAGCAATCTATGACCAGGAGGAGCCTGGAGTTCAGACAGTGGGATTGCCTAAGGTTTACAGTGTGCAACATGACATTCTCGTTCTCCATACACAAAGTGTGAGCAGCTTAAAACACCGTCTAAGCAAGCGAAAGACCAGCAACTGCTAGCCTGGCAGTTACTTCTAAAACCTTCAAGATCAGATATGGCACCATCAAGCACCTTCAGAAGCATAACACGTCTTATCTCAACGCCCTGGCACAGGTCACATGCTCTCATCCAATAACTGCCAATTCCTTGTGAACTTTCCAGTGTTCATAAAGAAATTTAGCCGAAATAAGGTATAACACAAAATTATGGCTAAACTATATAGAAACATTCATACCTACCTAATGTTGTTTTAGAAGATTAATAATATCTAAAAGTAAGATATAAAAGAAAAAGACTGCAAAACAACAATAATATGTCAAATATTAAATGCTATGCATTGCTATCACTAAATGATGCACAAATTGCTAATTTAATTTTTCTCTTTTGCCATCACGTATTTCCGGCATTCTACATAAAATGTGTTATAATTTATGATAAGAGGGTGCGGACATAAGTAAGAGAGAGTAAGAATTATTTGTTATTAAAAATACAAGTAGAAAATACCAATAACCACCAAGATATAATACAAAATAATCATACTTCATTTTTAATCTCCACTCTACAACATTTATATGGAGGATTCTTGCTTACATATTTAGAGTTCAATTTCCTCACTTCTTAAATAAAGAGGTGAAGGGACTAGAGCAACGGCTCAAAGGTGAAGACCATTTGCTGCTCCTGTAGAAGTCCTGAGTTTGATTCTCAGGACCCACATCGGCAACTCACAACTATCTGTGACTCCAGTTCCAGAGGACCTAACTCCCTCCTCTGGCATCCAGTGGCACAAGAGATATACATCCACATAAGCACACATACAATAAAAATCTTTTTTAAAACCATAAATCAATCAATAATAAAGAGGCTAAATTAAATAAAACAGTAAGCCCATTTTCCACTTTAAATAGAAACTGGTGATATTTAAACAAATGACACTGGCAACATCGGGTATCAGCAGATATGGATACAACTAACAAAGTTCTCATACTACACACAAGAAGTGCTCTGAGATGGCTCTCAGACCTAAATTCTAACACCATAAAATATGAGAACATCTAAACCAGAAGTAAAATTACAATCATGTTTTAAGGAGCAGCGGCAGCATGAGTGAGCTCATGAAGGGCCAATGTGGTCAAGCCCAAGAGCACAAAGAACAGAGGAGAGACAAAATTGTGGGGCCGGGTCCCAGTGTTAAAGTTCCCCTCCTAGAGCTTGGCACTATAGATGCACAGCCCTCCAGCCCTCCGTGGGCCCACACTCCCAGGCTACATCACCTCAGGCATGGAAAGTCCCTTGCTAGTCATTTGGGACTCCCCACGTGATAAGCCCCATATATTTTCCACAGCAATAGTATACCAGTGTTGACATTGCAGTCCTTGACCATGGACTATGACAAATCTAATTGGCTCTCAAAGGGGCTAACTGCAGCCTTAGCCTAATTAGTACCAAGCTGTAAATTACCCTTCACTTTTATCCCAGCGACTGATCATTCCTCTCTTCTGAATAACTCTGTTTCTACATGCAACAAATCTAGTTTCTCTGAAAAAAATAAAACACTTCACAGTAATAGATTTTATGCTGTATGTACCCTTTACAGTAACAGACTTCATGCTGTATCTACTCTTTACAGATTTTATGCTGGACCTATTTTTTGCTTTTGTTTTTTTTTTTTTTTTTT
>NC_022023.1:10496645-10535475 GCF_000317375.1 Microtus ochrogaster
AGGGTTTCTCTGTGGTTTTGGAGCCTGTCCTGGAACTAGCTCTTGTAGACCAGGCTGGTCTCGAACTCACAGAGATCCGCCTGCCTTTGCCTCCCAAGTGCTAGGATTAAAGGCGTGCGCCACCACCGCCCGGCTTTGTTTTTTGTTTTGTTTTGCTTTTTTGTTTTGTTTTGATTTGGTTTGGTTTTCCGAGACGGGTTACTCTGTAGCTTTGTAGCCTGTCTTGGAAAGAGCTCTTGTAGACCAAGTTGGCCTTGAGCTCACAGAGACCCACCTGGGATTAAACACGTGCACCACTGTATCTACTCTTAAAGTAATCACTAAGAAATAGGGAATTTTTTAAAGCAAAACCTCCCAACAACTCAACACTACTGATATTTGGAGCCAATCTGATGTTTTAAGAGCTATCCTGTATAAGATTAATACTATCCCTGCATCCACCTTCCTAATGGGACAAGATGCCAACAGCATCCCTTTTCTTGACAACCAAAATGATCTGCAGACATTTCCAAAAATCTCTTAGGAGGTAAAACTGTCCATTATTGAAAAGAAACTGCTTTAAAGAAAGTGGCAAATACAACTATACTGTATTTGTATTAAATTACTATAGTGTCTTAAATGTCCTCCAAAAATATGGGTTTGGTGCCCAGCCTGTGGCAGATTTGGGGAGCATGGGAACATTAAAAGATGAGAGCCAGTCAAAGGTGTTAGGCCACTCAGGTATGCTTTTGAATGGAACATAGGAGATAGTCCCCTGCAATCTCCTTCTTGCTTCCTACTGCCATCAGATAAGACTGCATCTTTTGACACATGCAACCACAATGATGTATCTGCTGCCCATTTAGAGCTCCAAGTTCAACACAGCCAAGTCAGCGATGCACAGACACCTCCAAAATCAGGAAACAAAATAAGTGGTTCCTCTTCTTATACTAACTGACGTACGCATTTTGTTACAAAACTGTCGGGTTGGAACTGTGTCCATGCCTAGACAATGTGAACAGGGTTGTGGAACTGATGTGTTGGAAGAATCTGAGCAAAGAATTAGCAGGTATAGGTGAGACAAGGCCGAGAATGCTGTAAGCAAGAAACAGTAGTTGATTCTGTGGGGCAGGGAAAACACTCCCTGACAGAAACAGAGGTGGTGAAGTCCGTGCAGATGAAGTTTCAGGTAGGAACAAAGACTGCTGGAAATGACTGTGTGCTGACCTTATGACACCACAACAAAAGAGAAAAAAAAGGAAAGCAAGGAATGGCTACACTGTGCTCATGCCTGAGACTTTGTGGAGAGCAGAGATTTGAGGTGATAAGCTAGGTTATAGGGGAGTCTCAAGGCAGCACAGCATCTGCACAACAGCACGGGTAATAATAGCTATGGTTAGCCAGACTTTCAATAAGAGCTGGGAGCAAAAGGCAAAGGAGAAAGATTTGAATACTCTCGGCTTAGGGGGGAAAGAGTTTAAAGATGCTACCGGACAGGGTGCAATTGCTGAGGAGACTAAAAATACTAAAAAAGCCAAGTAGGAGCTGCAGAGATGGCTTAGCAGGTAAGGCCACTTGCTGCTCTTCCGGAGGACCCAGGTTTCATGTCCAACATCCTTTTCTCAGCTCACAATGGTCTGTAACTCTGCTTCTAAAGAATCTGACACCATGCGTTCTCTGGCCTCCACAGGTATTGCACACACATGGTGCACAGACATACATGAAGGCCAAACACTATACATATAGAATAGAATTTTTTTTTACTTGTTTTAAAATTTTTTATAAAGAAATGAAGCACTTTGTATCTGGGAAAACAGGATGAAAATACCTTGAGAACAGCTCAGAAATAAGCAGGACACCACCCATGCCATCACAGGTTCAAAGGAGAGCACACAGAAGTCTGTTTCAAGGACTTTTAGTTGACACCATGATCGGTCAGAATGGCCTGGGAACTGTCGTGTGTGCCACTAGCATGAATGCAGAGCCAGCTACGGATCAAGAACAAATGGGCACAAGTATAGCTTGGGCTAGCAGCAGACCACAGTGTTGCCATTATGCTGAGTCTTCGGACATGCAAAATACAAGAATTGTGGAGTCACAAAGATTCAAAGGAAATTCCTGGAAGCCAGGCAGCCAGAACTACAGCCATTTCTCTAACAGAGTCCCGTGTGGGGCGATGTGTGAAGCCATGGAGGCTCCAGGAAGATGGAGTACCTGGAACATAGCATATCTATCAAGAAAAGCTGCACAGAGCAAGACAGCCTAAGAGAGCAGCCTAATGGACTGCAGCCAGAATGGCCGTGAGGGTGAAGCCATCCAAGCCCTAGAGAGAGTCTCTCCTGCCTATCCAGAGGCCCCAAGGCAACAGGACCATGCAACTACAGGGTGAGAGTCCCAAAACTGTTACAATAATCTTTGTTGTTTGAAAATTAGCTAACCAGGACAGATACCAGATGTGAGATACAGAGCTAAGATGGGGAGTTCGCCATGCTGGGATCTAGTCTTGCTGTGATCTAATCCCTGCTTTTTATTCCTGAATACCTCCCTTTTGGAATAGGAATGTTTACTCTGTGTATCTTGGAAGCAATCTTGTTTTCTACATTTCTGTAGAGGTTCATAGTTGATGCATTGAACCTCAGAGGAAACTTTGGACTTTAGACTTCCCAGCAATCGCAGGGCAGTTAACACTGAAGGAACTCTCAGAGACAGCCTGAATACATTTTGCTCTGTGAGGACATAAGCCTTTGGGTGCCCGATATAAATGAAACAGTTTGGAACTTAAATGTTCCAGAGATCCACATATTTTGTCCCTAGTTGAATACCCTCCTGCGAAGTAGAGAAGACACTTTCACAGAGTCCCATGGTCTATGTTGTCGTACACATGGTCTTGCTGACCGAAATGTCCTCTACAGCATGCAACTGTATTTTCAATCCACATTTGACAGAATCCCAGCCACAGATTCATTGATAAAGAAGGCCAAATACATGTATACACACACACACAACACATACACAACTCTGCCCTTTAAGAGGCACAATGCATCTGAATTGCTTAAAACATTACTATTTGTAAGGTTAAAATTATAAGCTATAAAAGTCTAATTTAAATGGCTCAAAAGAATAGGACAAACCAAGTACCACATATATTTACACATCTCTTTACAGTTTTCAAAGATATCAATTACACAGTATTTCTCAAGTGTCCCACAGAAAGCCACGAAGGAGTGAAAGTGTGATTACTCTCTATTTATATAGGTGGTACTCACACTATCACAGAGAGAAAAAACACTCAGATCACATAACTTACAGCCAATGCACCGCACTGTGCAGTCTCATCAGATAAAGATAACCAGCCTTATTTTAAAAACCAAGTAAGGGCCAAAGAGATGGCTCAGCAGTCCTCACTACCAGGCCTGGTGACCCAAGTCCAACCCCATGAGTACATAGAGTGAAAGGAAAGGAACAATTCCCACAAGTTCTTCTCTGACCGCCACACAAATGCCATGGCACACAGACAGCAGACAGACAGACAAACATACACATGCACAGACACACGCACACATGTACACGCATGCACATGTAGGTATACATGCACGTACGCACCAAATATATGTAATAAAATGAGTAAAAATTAACCTAAAAACTAGGGCAACTCATTAACAGTGTGTGGGGGGGGAAGATCTTCAAAGTTTACCCTGACTTTTTATCGTACAAGAAAATCATACATCAAGCTGTAATGGTGATCATTAAACCTCCCACTGCTCACCTCTACTATCCTCCCTGTCCTCCACTTTCAAATTGATAGAGAAGGGAAGGGAACCTTTAAAGACAGCCTGGAAACATGCCTAAGATACACTACTGAGACAAACGTGACCAAGAATTAAGATTCAGGGCAAGCCCGGGACCCATGACCCTCACAAGCTGAGTGGTAACGTCGTGGCGCTGCAGGGACAACACTGGAAACAGTAGTGTCGCGTCAGCTGTTACCAGGCAGCATGCTATGCAAGACTGCAACTTTAACCAGTACCCTACAGACTGACACCCTACTGTTACATCCTTCTAATAACGGTCTAGCAAGGCCCTTTTTGATAAAGCCCTTAACTCAGATGAGAAACAGATGCTATCTATGTTTTGTTCCTGTTTGTCCAGTAAGAACACCAGGAATAACGATGTGAATGAATGAACTGAACCCTCAAAGTGGACGCAAGCAAACTCAGAGTTCACATGCAGAAAGACAAACAAGTGGAATGGAAGAAACCACAGATATTCTCAGAAATGTCTTGATTAACAACCAATTTGTGAGCTGACATGGGGACGGAGCTCAGTAGTAATGCGCCGGCCTTGCATACCTAAAGCCCCGAGTTCATATAGGCAGGGAGATTGAGATGTCTGGATGGAGTCTAGACATCAGTCTACAGCAGCTGATAGCTACAACTACTTAACAGCTTTAAACAATCTGCACCCTAATGACATCACCAGGGATCCTGGGTACAGAACCAGGCCCGATGAGTCGCTGTGCAGCCGAAGTGTGGACTCCGCTCACTGGACTCCTGGTGGGTCCTGCTACCAAAATGTACTTTTCTTTTCCAAATAGATTAGTTTTGGAGAATATGAACTTTTCCAGGTAGGCCATTCTTACTCAGTTGAAGAGAATTTCCTAGTGACCACACAAAAGGAAATAACTTTGGCACTGAAAACATCCGGGACTTGAAGGTCTTCCAAGCTTCTTTTAATCAAATAAATAACCTGCTTTATTGAGAATTTGCTGGATCCAAAACATAAGCAGTGGCAACTGCATCATCATTTAGAGTATGAATGCCATGTGTTAATTCCATCCCTGACCCATGGGACAGCTAAGGGTAAACCTCAAACCTGGGGCCAGCAACGCTCCATAGCCGATAAGGAAAGGGTGGACTGAGAAAGTGTTTAATGCAATAGCCGGCCCTCGACACTCAACTGGAAACGGTGTGCTGGCGGTCGCACTGTGCACACAACGGACAGGAAGTCACAGAAAACAAGGTCAAGGGACTCAAACAGGCACATTAATAAATATGTTCATCGTTTAAATGAAAAAAACACCAAAGACACCACTCCATTTCCAAACAAATAGTAACAAAGCAAGGAAAGTTTCAGTTGCTCAATGAGGAGCCAGAGATAAAATAAGCCCCTTATTTACACCCCTAAATGAGACCTCGAGCAAAGTTAGTTTACAACTCCATGATCTCCTGAGCTCAGATAAGCAACCAGATATTTTTCAGCAGGTTCAGTTATTAAATGACTTCGGGGATTCTTGGTTAGTTTTGTTCTAAATTTTTTAAAAGGTCTATTACAGCCAAGTGAGATGACACACACCGCTAATCCCAGCCCTCCAGAGACAAATACGTGGGTTCCTGTGAGTTCAAAGTCAGTGTGAGCTACACAATTAAGCTCCAGGCCAGCCAGAGTAAGCCCCTGCCTAGAAATAAATACATAAATAATCCGAAAGTCTATTTCCAAAGCATTCATGTAGCTCTCCTTCTCTATAAAAACTGGGCTAAGGCAATGGCTCTAAAACTTCCAACCATATCACTGATTTCTTCACAAATGGTCATTTCCAGGCCTTTTGCCAAATAACTGGATGCTCAATAAACTGTTTTATTCCTAGGTATCCCAATTCTTAGCTTCTTAGCTAAATCTGTACTCAAGGCCTAAAGATAACGACTTTATCATGGACAGGCTTATGAGATGATAACAGATTTGTTAGGTTTTACAGTTCAAGTAAACACTAAATACGCACGGCACACTCCGAAGAGTCCTATGCATCTAAAAGTGAAAAGGCAGCTGTCAAAGTATCCCTTCCCGAAGTGCAAAGGAGGGTATGTACTTTGACTCGGCAAAGGGGATAGATAGCTGGCACACTGGTCAGGAGTCCAGGGAAGCTGCCTAGGAAAATGATAACTCAAAAAGGTTAATGAACAACTTTTCCTTCTTAGGGACTGAACACCACAGAATTAATACTCCTAGTGAGTGAGGAAGCATTTGAAAATACCACAACAGACTGTGGACTGTGCTTTCCTTGGCTTACAGTTTACAATGGTCTCCCGTGCATGTAGGCGGTGTGGAACGCCATCTGCTTTAGATGTAAAGTGACAGCTAACATTCAAAATTTAAAAAAAAAAAAAAATGGTTTTTGAAATCACGTGTTTGCATGTGTCTGTGTGAGGTTATGTACACATGAGTGCAGCGCCTGAGAAGTCCAGAAGAAGGCACTGGATCTCCTGGGGCTAGAGTTACAAGTGCTTGTAAACGACCAGATGTGGATGCCGGGATCTGAGCTTGAGTCCTCTGCAGCAGCTCTTAACTGCTAAGCCATCTCTCCAGCCCTAAGACGTAATTTCTAAAAGTCTATTTTTATATATTTTATTAGTATAAGTGATGAAATACATAGGAGTATTAAATATTACACATGAACTTTTAAGTGAGCATCAATCTTTTCACAAATTGTAAAAATACAAAGATTACTAGTACAAAGAATAGTATAAGACTTTGGGTAAAATGAATAATAGTGGCCACCTATGTGTGAGCCAGTGAAGGAGAATTGTCAAAACAAGAAAAAAAGAAAAGGAACAAACTGATTCAGAAAGAGAAGAAAGAGCTTCAAAAATTCCCAAATTGAAGGAGTCAGTTGAAAAATACGGAGAGAAAGAAAGGCGCTGTCTGGAAAGCAGCAGCCTGAACTCAGCTCCGGCCGTGGGAGAGGCCGAAGCACCATCCCCATCCAAAAGGAAGCCTATGCAGCTCCAGAGAGAAGAGCTGCAGGGTCCTGACCACAGGGCAAACCCACAGGAAGCACATCGTAAACCCAGTCTTGGTGGGATGATGACCTCCGCAGAAGTGAGCAGGCGGTCCCCCAGGTCAGTGACGTGTGACCAGGTGCCATCTGGGAGGGAATCAATGGTTTAAAACTGACTTACCCTGGCACCGTGAGAACAGGACCATCTGGGAATGCTGAACTTAACCTACCACACTCAGTGAGGGAAGCCTGGGGAGACAGGTGTGAACGGCAAGAGGGCTGGATGCTGACAAGCCAAAAAGCGCTGGCAGCCGCAGGACAAGCCCAGGTGGTGGAATGTATGGGAAAAGTTAGCCTCATGCTTAAGGCCTGAAACATCTGCTCAGCATACTCTAGAGTTACTCTACAACAGTAGTTCTCAACCTTCCTAATGCTGTGACCCTTCAATTCAGTTCCTCATGGTGTGGTGACCCCCAATTTAGTTACTACTTCATAATTGTAATTTTGCTATTGTTAAGAACTGTAATGTAAACATCCGAGATGTCGGATATCTGATATGCAGCTCCCAAAGGGGCCATGACTCACAGGTTGAGACCATTGCTCTTGAATATAAAACCCTGAGACAGAAGTCTGATAGTCTATCAACCTCTGGTTCAAGCTAACTGTTGTGTGGCTCAGAGCTGTGGAACTGGAGAAAACAGAAGGCCCAGCAGGATGATCAATGCATAGCGAGTTTTGCAGGCACGCAAACAGGACAGCCGGTACAGATCTCAATGTGATGCTTTCCTCCCTGATTCCCCACACAATGCCGGACAGTCCCGCCTAGAACACTGGCCACGCTCAAGAGTCTCGTTCACAGACAGCAAGGCTGAGCATGGGCAGCAGGAGTTCCTGGTGGACAAAGGGAAGAGTACTTCTGGTGGCTTCTCCAAACAGGCTCAAACACCAGCGTAAGTCACATCAGTTAAGACCCTACAAGTTCCACTGATACAAGCCTGCCCCTGACTACACTCGACAGTCCTCAACACTGAAGGACCCAGAAGGAACCCTCTCCAATAAACAAGACAGCTTTTGTTTTTGGTCCCGTATGCACCCCCTCTTTTTCCCCAATATAAGGTTAGCACAGTTTTTAGACAGCTTTTATGATATTATCTTTTATTCTCCTTCATAAAACTATATAACTTTTTATAATATATATTATATATAAATATATATAATATTTTTCAATTATTAGACAATTTCTCTTTCTTTTCTTTGATGTGGGATGTCCTTCTCTATATGTATTGCTTTCATTGGTTGATGAATAAAGCTGTTTTGGTCAATGACTTAGCAGAGTACAGCCAGGCAGGAAATCTAAACAGAGATAAATAGAGTAGGCGGAGTCAAGGGGACATCATGTAACTGCCAAAGGAGAAAGACGCCTACTGGTAGGCCACAGCCTTGTAGTGATACAACTATCAATAACAATAACCAAGAACTTTGACATAAAACCAACATGCTAAACCTAAGAATCCTAAAAGGTAAGAGAGTAATAAAAACCAACGGCAAACCAAATCTACTCCATGGCTAGCACAATATTTCCAAAATCTAAAGAAACAATAGACACCAATATGCTAAATACACATGACAAGAGAAGAACCCTCCACAATAGATTATCAACAGCAAGTGGACAGGACAGGGAAACACCATTGAAGCTGCAAGCAAAGAACAGCAGCTAACACACAAAGGCATGCAAATCAGAGAACATCAAATCCCCCACTACTAACCCTAAAAAAGAGGAAAGGACAGGTCAACCTATTTCAGGCCCTCAAAGTAAATACCCACCAACAAAACTACTTCTTGAAATTAACAAAGATATGAGGGCAAATTTCATGAAAGCAAGGAAAGAACCCATTATGTCCAACACAGTAAAACAGCAAGCCCATAATACCATCAAGATAAAGAAAAGAACAAACAATCCAACCAATCACAAAAGCAACCAACAAAAGTATTTGGGTCAGCAAAACTTTCCCAGTGGTAACTTTAAATGTAAATGGCTTCAACTCCCCAGTAAAGAATTATAGACCAGTTGACAGGGTTAATGATGATGATGATGATGATGTAATAATAATAATAATAATAGCACAACCTGTTGTCTCTGAGAAATATTCCCCTCTTGGAAAGGACAGCCACAGACTGAGAGTCAAAGTAGGGATCAATCTATGATGTCACTATAAACCAAACCCAAGCTGGTGTAGCTGATTCTGATACCTAAGGATCTAGTCTTCAAGCCAGCATTAATCAGAAGAGGCAAAGGCCACTACATATTGATAAAGGGAACAATTCACCAGGACATAAAATTGTAAAGATGTGGGCATTTAATGTTGGGAGTTGGGGTTTCCATTTTGAATATGATGATAATGATAATAATAATAATAGGCCATGAAAAGTTAGATATGTCCTGATACAAGAATACTAGGTAACTTGAATAGCCCACTCTTCTCTAGATATATTATCCAAGCTAAAAATAGACAAAGAATACAGAATATACCGTCTTTTCTTCAGCCCACAGATACAAACAGGAAAGAAAAACAGTACAGTGAGGGTATCTGCAGCAGCACAATCCTACTCCCAAGACTCTAAAACCTCAACCCATATCTGTGAATGTTAACAAAAAAGAAAAAAGGGAGTAAAAAAATTTGAAGATGAGGAATGAGAACAATAGAATAAAGCTCTCTGCAGGCAGGCTGCTTCAATAAAAGGCAGGGTTGGCTTGGTGTCAGGAGATTTTGAAGATGTCACTATCACAAAGTAGGCTAAGACACACAAGTGTGTGTGTGTGTGTGTGTGTGTGTGTGTGTGTGTGTGTGTGTGTGTGTGTTTGAAGTTACGGATACAACAGATGCGGATCAAAATTTCATTCCCAGCTACGTTGACTCTCATCTTTTCAGTCTGGGTCTGTCTTTAGGGGCTCCATACTTTCTAAGATAAATTCATCTGTGACAATGTATATTTACATAGAGAATAACAGTTCTTACTAACAACCATTCTTTGTGAATCGTGGGAAATACTAGGGGTTTAAATCACTTCAGGATTTAACATGGCCTAGTTCTCATGATAGGGAACTGTGTATGATTTCACAGAACTCTAATGAAGTGATTAGCTAATAACTTTCTGAAACATTTCATTCTCTTTATCAATTAATCCACTGTTATTAATCACCAAATCAAAATTGGCATTTTATACTTCTTTATAAATGAATTACAAATTGTTCATCAGAATAAAACCAGTGAGTCTACATTTCAAAATATCTTAAGCAGAAAGTAGAAGAAGCATGAGGGCAAATGCACAGAACAAGAGAATAATGCAAGGAATTTACGGAATCCATTAGATTAACTCGTATTTCAAATGAAAGGGAAATAATGTAAGGCTCATTTTACAGGTTCCAGAATATGATTTATAATCCTATAAATATTAGCAGGTCATTGTGTCGTCTCCAAATCCTCCGTTCCCATGCCCTGTTTACTCTTCCAGTGAGATGCCTCTAAAACTGCCCTTTCATTTTCTCTGGCAAGTATACCAAATACCAGCCTACTCCTGGACTATTCTAAAGTCCATTCATTCACACATGCACTCATTCAGAACTTCCGAACAGCGCTGGTTCTGAATAAAAGCTACCTGCTGTAACAGGAGATCCAGCCATCATGAGGACATACGTCAACAGCAAATCCACTGCATTAGGGGCTTACTATGTCAGCTACTATTCCTACTGCCATTCTTCTCTAAGTCCAAACAAATGCTCTGTTAGCAAGCCAGAAACAAAGGCAATCTAACTTTCCTTCGATCCCTCTGCTAGTGAGGCACACACAGGTGGGATTCCATGGGCATATAATGCTCTGAACCATCAGTCGAAAAGACAACTCCCAACCCTTCCAACTTCAACTAGTAACTGCCACAGGACTCCTCGTCCTTACGCAGCATGTATTCCTGTAACCTCCTTGGCTAAAAAGGTAAAATAAAACAAAAACAAATTGTTCCTTTGGCCTGACCTTTGGTCAGATACCGGAGCACAAAACAAGGCCATAACCCTGCCCTTTTATCTACTGCCCTAAAATCTTATGAAGCAAGATGAATCTCTCTGGTTTTCTGATTTCTTATTCATGAAGTGGGGATGGTCTTCAGATGGCGTCACAGCTGTGCAGGATGAAATGAATGAGGACGCAAACACAGATTGTTCAACAGGAACTAGTACCTAACTGCATAAAAACCTTTTGCTGTGTACATTGAACACATTCTTTCTCTTACAAAACTCTTGGATTTCTCCCCCCCCCCAGTCACACTATTAGCTCCCCCATACGTTCACGAATCAAGGTCCAACCTTATTTTCAAGGCCGAAGTCAAACTCTACCAACTCTAACGGGCAGCAAGAGCCACTGAAGAAGGAGAGAAAGAAAAATACACATATTCAAGACACATTAGGAGCTGGGGATAGAACTCAGTGGGTAGAGTGCCTACCTAGTGTGCATAAGGCTGAGTTTGACAGGAGCACCGTATAAACAATGCTTGGAGGTGCACACCTGTAATCCCAGGACCTGAGAGGTAGAGGCTGGAGAATCCAAAGATCAAGGTCAAAAGTCCTTGCCTTAAATAATAAAACATCAACAACATACAAAATGTATGAAAGATCACCAGTGCATTCTTCTACCTCAACTCTCACACCCACAAACATAGAAATCAAACATTCATAAAGAAACTGATAGAAGGGATCAAATCCAGATCAACGACAGAGCTCCTACAAAAAGTACAGTGTGACTAAAATTCCACTCCTTAGCCTTAGTGCCTGAGATGGGCTAACATTTTCTAATCTCTGTTTCACTTAAAATACTAGTCAGTTCTCACTAATTTCATTTCACAACCACCAATAAGCAACAATTTGAAGTACACAACTGTAAAAAAACGATAAGGCCACATGAGATAGGAAATTTGTTCTGAAGCGGTATTTAAGCGTATCTGAAAATGCAATAGCAAAACAAGTCTTTCTTGATCCCCACTGATCCTCTCTCCTAGAGTCCGAGAATCTCTGCCCCAGCTGCTTCCTCCCTAAACTGTGCTAACACAGAACAGGACCGATGAATTGCCTGTGCTGTAGATACAACGCAGACATTTCCACAAATACTCGTCAAATGAATGAAGGTATAATCCTGTTGATCGCAGGAGAAATCGAATTGTGTCGACCTCCTTCCCACCTTTCATTCCTAATCGCTGAGGTCACGAACAACCTAGGAACACATTACCTGGGTTAGTTTTGCTTTGCTTTGTCTTGTCAAGGATGAGAGGTGGTCGAACAGGGCGAGCAGTCAGAACACAGGACCTGGCACATGCTAAGCAAAGGCTGGACCACTAAGCTACCCCTCACCCCATGGCCTAGAAACAGTTATTTTGTGCAGATGATCAAGAGCCCAAAGAACTTGTAGATGTTTAAAAAAAAAAAAAAAACTGGGGCAGAGTTCAACAGTAGAACTCTTGTCTTGACAGTGCAAGACAACAGGTTAAGTACCCCAGCAACACCAAATGATAATAACATAGTAATAAATACAAATTATAGGCTGTCCACAATTCATATAGAGGAGCCAACAGCAGCAGTATGAGGGAAAAATGGACATGAAGATATAGATTTATGTAAATAAGACTCTATTACAGGCCTCCAGATCCTTCCTACTAAAGGGGGCAGTCCCCAGTATCAACACTCCTTTACAGTTTATCAGAAATTTACTCTCCAGGCCCCACCGAGACCTACTGAATTGGAAACCCCATTCTACCATGACCCCTGGGATTTTCTTGAAATACATAAAGGTGGGGAAGCACCTCTGGAAGTTGGCTTTTACACTCTCAGAGGCAGTTACTATCCCTTGCTGTGTTCTGTCAATAGTTACTAATTAGACGTCTCTCTAAGTTACAGGCATAATCATACTGTCAAGGATGTCATGGATCCAAATTATTACTTCAACAAAAAGTGTATCATCCATTGGATATTGAATAAACTTCTAGTAAACATGGAAAATAGGGTGTCTACCTTCTTAGTACACAGACTTCAACAGATTAAAAAAAATGACAGTGAACTTCAATGATCAAATAATCGATCTTTAATGCCAAGGATGTGATAATGACGGAAGGAAACAGCGCTCTTTCCCAGTTCTCAGTGTTACAGGTGGGTTTCCAGATACTCTCTATAAACTTCCCTGCATGCAAACTTGTATAAGAAAATGACCTCGACGACATAAATCAGATCTCCTAACACCTTCAATGACTCCGAAATCACCGCACAAAATCTCAAACCAGGAGTCTACTCTGCACACTTGCGAAAGAGTAAAAACCCTCAAGCCACAGCTCTGTCATCTCAAACTGAGCCAAGATCTGTGGCCACGGGGACATATCCTTTTTCACAGGAGGAAGGGGCGCGAAGAAGAGGTCAAGGGAGCTGAGGAGAAACTTGGGTATGCATTGACTAAGTATGCTCCAATACCTATCCATCACAAAGTCCCTGGATCCAGGTCCTCAAGTGTCCTGCACTCTGACCCTACCAGTTAGGTGCACATCTCCATCCTAGCAACAGGCGTCCGGTGACAGCTCGCCCTCGGGGTCCCCTCCCCCTCCTTCCGCCGAGGACTCTCCGTCCCCACCCCCGCCCCGGCCTCCCACCACCCCTAAAGCTGCCCCACGAGCAATGCTCCAGGGGAGGCCCGTCCTGCACACAAGCTGACCCTGCTCACCAGGTACAGGGGCGCGTAGATCTTGAGGGACTCTTCCAGGGCGCCCCAAGTGATCTGCAGGAAGGAGACCCGGCAGGAGGGGTGCCAAGTGTGGCCGATCTCGTAGCAGTTATGAGGGATGGACTTGCTGAGGGCCGCCATGACGAGCGGCCGGGGTGACTGCGCGTGGTCAGGGGATCGCGGGGCTCGGCGGGGGGCGGCAGGCACACAACGGCGGGACCGGAGCCGAGCTGGCCGAGGTGTGCGGGGTGCGGAAAGGTCACGCAAGGGGGTTACTCAGGGCCAGAGTCCTCGGATGTTGGCCGGTCCGCGTATGGCAGCGCGAGGGGGCGGGGCGCGCACGGCGGAGGCGGGGAGGGGCGGTGCGTGCGCGCTCCCGCGGGTGGGCGGATGCGCCGAGGAAGTGAGCGCCTTCAGCCTTCCCTAGCTAGCGCGGCTCGGGGACGCGCTAGCGAGAGCCTGGCTGTCTCAGCGGGCGACCTTTCAAAGGCCGGCCAAGTAGGGAAGAGAGTAGTGGAACAAAAGGATTCAGTATCTTTGCTGGGAGATGGAGGAGAAAAGTTCGCCATTGGACCAGCCTGGAGAAGCTTGCTCCACTGTTGTGCCGGTTCTCCCAGGTGTTCACCTACGGCTGCCTGCGGTTGCAACAAAACCTCAATGTTCTCGCTACTTGCTCAACCACCGAAACCTAAGTGCTGTTTTGCCTGGAAAGCCTTGAAAATGCTCATTTGGCTGTGTTCAAATGCATACCATATTCAGAAAGGCAGTAGTGAGGCCTTACCAGACCCTAATGAAAGCAGTCCTACCCACAGGGTCCTTGACAAATCCTCATTACCCAAGTGGCACACAGCAGAGATAGCGACGGTGCAGATAGTACTCCTGACTGGCCTGAGAACTTGACCTAAGACTGATAACCCTGACAAACCACCTGCCATTTAGCTCCTTAGTGTCTGTTTCTTTGCGTATAATAGCCTCTTTTCTTTGGACTTCTAATGTATTACCTCTGGGTCGGTCCCTCATCTCCATCCAGTTCCTTCCATAATATTTACTAAACTAATAAAATTTCCCAAGCCCTGTTTGATACCCTGAAGAGACTTGTGTGGAAAAGATGTGTTCCTGCTGTCGAAAAAGTAGTATTCTTGACATTAGACAACACACAGGTAAAATAAGTGTGAGTTGTCTGAAGGATGCCTGACTATATATATATATATATATATATATATTATGTTACAGAACATCACAGATTCTTCTCAGGGTATAGTGCGAGCTGTCAGCTTTGATTGCTACAGTGATTATAAAATGACCACTTCGATAACATGGCATCCACTTGCTAACCAAAATGGCCAGAGAGAGGGGGAAAGACAGCAAACTTCTCAGGCTGTATCTGGCAGTGCATGGAGGCTAAGCAGGAGGGTCTGGAATTCAAGGCCAGCCTGAGCTACAGAGTGAATCTGAGGCCAGCCTAGGACTGGATCATGAGACCTTGCCTTTTCCAAAAAGGAAAAGAGAAAGAAACTTTACCATAGACTGGTACAAATGAGTCACCTAACTGAGTAACAGGATGTCAGCTTGGGCAAATGGCAGCTAACATCTGATGACTGTATCTCTGAACAGAATGGCACAACAGATACCAGGGTAATTAATAGTATCAGCCATCGTGCTGTGCCTCTGGCTACACAAACATCTGGACTCATTCTTCCTAAGAGAGACAACTGAAAATACCCAATTGCTACCACATCCTGTTCAAAGTCCAAGATCTTCCTGAAGATCTGCTGTTCAAGTTATAACCCTCCCTCCCAATAGAGAATGCTAGCATGGAGCCAACAAATCACAGTATTTACAAAGATCTCCAGCTCAGAAAGGAAGTGGGTGAGAAACACACAGTATAAACTTGCCCTAGCCATTACAGGAATAGATATGCAAGCCTGCCTTACTAACATCAATAATCTATTCCTGAAAACCTGATGGTCTTCAAGAAAATGCTGAAAAGCTTTAAATGAGAAAAATAAAGTGAATTATACATAAGCCTCCCCTTCTTCTTCAATATTTGAAGTAAAATATTAAATATAAATAACAAGCTATCCACACAGATACCGGGGACTGGGTCACAACCTGTGGCCTTGTTGGTGTCTAAGGGACATGCTGATCTGAGTGGCCCATACTGTCACCCGAGGCCATCATCCAGGCCTGAGATGCTGTCTAGGGCCATGTCTGAGATGACATCACAGCTCCTGTTACCACCAAGGGCCATGCAGAAGTCCAGGGTCTAGCCAGCCACCTGAGACCATGTTGATGTCCAAGGGCTGTGCTGTCACTGGGACCATACTGATCTGGGTGACCTGAGCTGCCACGGAGGCCATGGTGACATCCAGGTCCAACTTGCTGCAAAGGGCCATGGCTAGTTCCATGGTCCTGTTGCAGTTGTGGTCTGTGTTGATATCTATGGTTTGTGTTACCACAGGCTGCCATAGAAGTCACAGCATAAAGATGGAAATCTCACATCAGGTCATGGTTCACGGTGCCTCTTCACATAAACAGAACATTGACCAATTCAGGTTCTATAGTTTATAATAAAAATAACTTGGGCAAAATTTGTGTGCAGTAGTTTACATTTTTAATTTATAGGCTCCAAGAAAAAAAAAAATATATATATAATCATTCAGTGGTTCTCAACCCTCCTAATGTTGCAACTCTTTTTTTTTTATTTTTATTTATTTAGTAAAGATTTCTGCCTCCTCCCCGCCACCGCCTCCCATTTCCCTCCCCCTCCCCCAATCAACTCCCCCTCCCTCATCAGCCGGAAGAGTAGTCAGGGTTCCCTGCCCTGTGGGAAGTCCAAGGACCTCCCACCTTCTTCCAGGTCTAGTAAGGTGAGCATCCAAACTGCCTAGGCTCCCACAAAGCCAGCACGTGCAGTAGGATCAAAACCCATTGCCCTTGTTCTTGAGTTCTCAGCAGTCCTCACTGTCCCACTCTTGGGAATATACCCAAGAGATGCCCTGTCATACATGTTGCAACTCTTAATATAGTTCCTCATGTTGTGGTGACCTCCAACCAAGCACTTATTTACATTGCTACTTCATAACAATAATTTTAAAGCTGTTATGAATCATAATACAAATATCTGTGTTTTCCAGTAGTCTAAGGCAACCCCTATGAAGGGGTTATTTGACACACACCCCCCAAAGGGCCATGACCCACAGATTGAGAACCGCTGATAGTCACACACTGGTTTTCAAAGCAGGCTTCTCATTACACTGCCATTAAAATCGATGTAAACATTTCCTCTGCATGGATCATTTGTTATTTGGGGGAAGATTATGACAGTGTTTGACTGATACTTTATTGGGCCTTCAGTGTTTCTCTTTCAAAAAAAAAAAGTGAGGGAAGGAGGACAAGGGGAGGAAGGGAGCACCTCAGGCCTTGGACTTCTTCGGCAAGGTGAAACAGAATTTCTTCGAATAAGATGCACAATAAATAGGGGAAAGGTGTTTTCTGACTATTTTGGTAGAATTCAAAGACTTGAAGACATGAGTTGAAAATGGTTGTTTCTTGTAGTAGTCTACCTTTGTAGGCGTCAATGGAAAAGAACGGGAATGTCCATAAGATGAGATGCAAAGTCCATATTTATCAATGATGAATTTTTTCAGATTTGTATAAAGCCATTATAGACATGTATTCAGACAAGAGAGTGATACAAATCATGGCTTACACTAAGCAGACCCCTTTACTTCATGGCTACAATATTCAATGTACACCTATACTTTGTTGGCAATAAACAAAGTTTTCAGAATAGTTACATATAGCACAGTATTTGTTTTAACAAAGCTTCGCACCCCTTCCCCTCACCACTTTATTTAAAGTAACATTTTCTGCTTTTAAGATGTAAATGCAGGAAGCTGTGGCTCAGTTGATGGAGTGCTAGATCATCATGCACTAGGCCTTGGGTTCCACCCCCAGCATCACACAAACTGGATGTGGTAATGTACACCTGCAACCCCAGTGTTCAGGAGGAGGGGACATGAGGACCAGAAGCTCAAGGACAGATCATCTTCCCTGGCTATATAATAAATGCCAAACCAGCCTGACCCACAAGAGACACTCTTAAAAAGGTTAAATACACATTTTCCCATAGAAACATTAAAAGATCGTTACTGAGAGAAATATTCTCTTTCAGATCAAGCAGCCAGTGATTCTGTCAATGCAAGTCTCTTTAAAATTTGGAAGCTCCTTCTATGGCCAAAAAGACAAAAAAGAAAAAAAAAGCCACATACTCTAAAGTTCCTGAAACAAACACTTCTAACTTGGTGAGAGTTGGGTGGAGAATGCCTTTCATAGGCTTGGAAACCCTCTGTCCAGCCTTGAAAGGACCCAGGGAGGAGAAAATCTCTAAACCCCTAGAGCCTTAACAAAGAATCCAAAGATCCATATAGCTCTACCTGGATTTGAACTTTTCCTTAAAGAAAGCTTTGATTTCAGAACCTTTTACCGTCTAGAGAGGCAGGGGATGAAAAACAGGTGTTGTCTGTTTTTAAAATGGAAGTGCTTAGATTCTTGATATTTGCCTCAAATTCTTAAGAATTTTGAGAAGCTCCTTTATAGTGCTTCGCTTTCTATCTAAACTTATGTTTGGTATTTTAAAACCATTTGATACTTTCAATATTCTACCTAGAAACTTCTTTAACCAAATGCAGACGTACATAAAACAGAGTTTCTGTTCTCCACATTTTAACGGGCAACAATGTTGCCAAACTTTACTAGGTGACCAGGATTCCTTTTTCCCCAGCCTCTGATAATTTCTTCACAGCAAGCCTTCAAGAGTTGCCAAAATTACTCTCAAACAACCTGACAGTGTTTAGCTATACTTTTATAGCACACCCGGTATCTATACTACTTTGATGATTTATGATTATTCTTTGAGAGGAAAAGTACAAAAGGAGTAGAAAGTAGATAAGAGTGGGTGTATGGAAGAAATACATCAGAGGCCAGCAGTGTCCTAAGGAGACAGAGTAACTCAGGAACATGTCTAAAAGTCTTAGTATAGAATTAGAGCCAAAAGGGATTAGCTCATTGAAGGCAGAATCTACTTCTAATTCATCTTTGCTTCTCTTATTTTTTTGGTATAAATCAGCATTTCATTGTGGCTAGAAACTAGCACAGGCCAGGGTGCTCCTAATTAGTATTAGCTTATAATAACTTTTTTATTTATTCAAATACAACAAATAATCAGAAATAGAAATCATCCTTTGTATAATATAATGTAATGTAATATAATATAATATAATATATGTTATATATAAACATATCACACCCCATACAGGTCTACCAGGCCCTCTAGCACAAGGTAATGAAGAAATTAATCAGTTATTGGTAGGAAATGTGCTAGAAATTTAGAATTTCATTAGAAACACCATGTTAAGAGCAAAGATTTGAAGAAAGATTTTTCTTTATCACTTGGTAACAAGCCAAAGAAATTATATGGCAATGTCCTACTTGTTCTTTGTACAATCAAAGTCCATTACCTACAGAAAGTAACCCAAAATGTACTCAAGGAAATGAAATTTGGCAAATGGATGTGTTTTATTTGTGGAAAATGTGGAAAATTAAAGTATGTGTGTTATACCATAGATACATATTCAGAATTTCAATGGGCCACTGCTTTAAGTTCTGAAAAGGCTGATTCTGTAATTATACATTTATTAGAAGTGAAAGTCATTATGAAAATATCTGTACAAATTAAGATTGACAATGACTTAACATATGTCTCTAGTAAAATGAGTTTTCCTCATATTATAACATAAAGCATATTACAGGTATACCACACAACCCCAAAAGACAAGCAGTTATAGCAGTTATAGAAAGATATAATGGCCCATTAAAAGGTATGCTTAATAAACAGAAAGGGGTAAATAAATCCCCCAGAGATACATCACAGAATGCTTTACTAACTTTAAATTTTTAAATGTTAATTAAAAAGGAACAACAGCTATACAGAAACATTGGAAATAGAAATAAAAACTACTGAATTGAATCATCCCATATATTTTAAAGATGTGTTAACCTCAATGGAAACCAGGATATGTGTTACATTGGGGAAGAGGTTTTGCTTTTGTTTCCACAGGAGAAGAAGAGCTATGGATACCATCAAGATTGACAAAGTATAGATTCAGACAGGAAAGCCTTCTACAAGACAAACAAATGCCTTTCAATTGATCAGGTATAAAAAATAAATAAATAATAATTTTTATTACTAAAAGATATGCTTTTTCTGTTGGCACAAAACATTTTGTCTTAACAAAGATATAATCTGAAAGAAAAGGAGCTCCCCAAAGTTAGGGTTGGTCGGGGGATTGTTTTTGTCTTTCCAGGAGGATGAAAGGATCCAACTAAGGCATCTAAAGACCCCTGGACAAACAAGTCATCTGAAGAAAGATGAACTATTTCGAGAAAAATGTCCCAAGAAAAAGAGTAAAATTGGCCTAATGGTATAGTACATTTTCAATAGTATAAAATTTCATAAAATTTTGCAAACAGTTGTTTCTGCTGCTCTTTACAAACAAAAAAAGATAAATGGTCTTTTTGTGATCCCAATTCAATTAAAAAAATCAAAGCTGGCTTTTGAACTAGAGTGTGACTCTCTCCCTCTCTAAACCCAAGCATGCCATTAAAGGAAAATTCAAAATCTCTATTTCACATCAGAAGAGCCACCTGGTATGGGACAGAAGAAACCCAAAATTTGGGACTTCTATTGTCACTAATCACTAAAGTATAAATATTAGCAATAAAATTATAATATTTATACATATATAAAATACATTCATATTTAAACTCTTCCTGTTGTGATATTAATGGTCATAGAACTAATTCTAGAAGTAGGCTCCATCTAGCTTCTTGTACACAATTTTGAATTTGAGTTTGAAGCAGGTAACTAACTAGGAATTAAGTTTGTGCACCTGAGATATACTTAATAGACTGTGGTCCTTCAACTTCTCTGAGATCTACTGCATATGACATTTACAATGTTTAAGTTTTCTGCAGTGAACCATAACCATTATTAACAGTGACCTTTGAAGTCTCTAAAGAGACGATGGGGCCCCACAACGATGATTCCACCTGGATTGCGGTAATGCTATTAAGCTGACAAACACCACCCAAAGATCAGTTTCTGACTACAAACTGCTCAGTCAGGTCAACTTCAAGGCTGCCAACTGGGAGGGTCCAACCTTACAAACTACTCTAGCCAGGACTTCAGATAAGCATTGCATTTTCCCATTATACAGTCACTGGACAACCAATGTTACAGCTAGTTTTCCCAGGACTTGACCAATATCTCAATTTTCTCAGGGTCCCCTAAATATAATGTCACCCCAGACAAGAGGAAAGAATTTAAAGAACACAACACTCACATTCCCAAGAAGTAGGGTGGGTGGGTTTGGTCATTTGGTGGGTTATGGATGCCTATCATCATTTGGGGGGGGGGAGCTGTTTGCAAAGTGCTATTTGCCATGGTAAGAGGAAAAACTGAAGAAGGGACTTTAGATTCAAGGATCTCTTTCTGAAAGAAATAGATAAAGAAATGATAGGGTGAAAGGGTAGATTATTGAAACTACCTTAAACTAAAAAGCAACTATTAATCTCAAATATTTTACATTAGTATGTATTTTTGTATATTGATGCAAACTTAAGGTTAATTTATTATACTGTATATGTTTCTACTCTTGTTTAAGGAATTTTTGTATATTGATACAAATTTAAAGTTATTTTGTTACAACATACTGTATATATGTTTCTACTCATGTTAAAGGTATTATACCTATGTAACTCATTTAAAAATCTAAGGTAAAGCTCTAGTCCTTGAAAGCTAGAAGTCATTTAGGATAATTAAGAAACACAGGTTAGTAATTAGTTATCTATAACAATCAAACTTGTAGTTATGTTAAGTATGTCTTCAAGATCAAACAGAAATATTTCAGATAGATAATGGTCTTCAAACACTTCAGATACCTATAGAATATGGTATTTAAAATATTTTGTTAACATAGGGATTTTCATGACAGTAAGACACATCTACTCCTGGCAGCAACAATCGAGTATCAAAGAACCTCCATATGGAGTTAGTTTTCAATGTCGCAAAGCTTGCCATTTGGGCAAGAAACTGTCTATGTCTCTACTGATGACAGTATACTGTCCGAATTGGACAGGCAGAACACAAAGGAAAGCAACGGCTGGACTTTGCCAAGATAAGATTGGATGATCCCCAAAATTCCTGCTTCATAGAAAATTCTACCAGATACCTAGGCTTAGATGCTAGAGACAGTAGCCTCAGTTTTGCAGAGGAAGCTTGGGGGATTGTCCAGGACACCAGTTGTCTCTGTCGCTTTTATAGTTCTGGAATGTGTTTTCTCTGTACTTTCTGCTTATTCAGCTAATATTATGTATCTTTCTGGGATCTTTGATGGATCTGAAGACTAAATAGTTATAATTACAGTTTTCTTTCATTATGATAGAACATAAATTAGATACAAAGCTTTGGACTCATTAAGAAAGGATAGATAATAGAGTAATTTCTCCAAATTTGACAAATACAAAGGGACTGGATATTGTAAATATAATTCTTACTTGATAACTGTTCTTTTTTTTTAAGATTTATTTATTATGTATACAACATTCTGCCTCCATGTATGCCCACACGCCAGAGGTGGGCGCCAGGTCTCATTACAGATGGTTGTGAGCCACCATGTGGTTGCTGGGAATTGAACTCAGGACCTCTGGAAGAGCAGCCAGTGCTCTTAACCACTGAGCCATCTCTCCAGCCCTTGATAACTGTTCTTATTGCATGTAGTTTTACTGTGTTAAAGTTAAGATCTTTCTTTTTTAGACAAAAAAATGGGGAAATGTTGTAGAATATTTGTATAACTAGGCAAAGATGTATTACATGTGTTTATGGTGCATTTGTTTAACTATGTAAAGATAGGTTGCAGTTACA
Source organism: Microtus ochrogaster (assembly GCF_000317375.1). Lineage (NCBI taxonomy): Eukaryota > Metazoa > Chordata > Mammalia > Rodentia > Cricetidae > Microtus > Microtus ochrogaster. Next base: position 10,519,132 of record NC_022023.1, read on the forward strand.
TTAATTAAATAAAATTAACCTGAGCTCCTAGAGAAGGGGTTAGCAACTGGTTGACAGGGAATAGCAGGGAGGAGTGTAGAGTTGGGTTTTTTCGGTTGGGGCAGTGTGGAAGGAAAAGAGGTTTCCGGAACACCAGCTAAGAAAGAAAGCTAGCCAGTTGCTACTTTAACTCTCTGAGCTCGCAGGTTTTCACTCTAGTCTTCGATCTCAAGTTTTATTAGAACAATAGAGATTTAGATAAATCTGTCTTTAGCGGCTTAACAGAGCCATTGTTTGGAGGAACAGAATTCCCTTAGGCCATGGCCTGAGCAGTAGTTAAAAGCAGAGCTGCTGTGAGAAAGGTAAAACAGAAAAAAAAGGCACTATTTTACTTCCTTTTCACTTCACGCTAACAGTATTTGCTTATGTATAGAATTAAAGCTCACAATGAAATCCCATCACATTTTTAAAATATTTGTTTTCTTATACAAAATTGGATAGATATTCAGTGTTATTGATTTCTCCTTTATCTTCCCTGGGACAGAATGCCTGACATAAGCAACTAAAGGAGGAAGGTTTTATTTTGGCTCGTGGTTTCATGGTCTTGTCTCCACGTTCTCGGGCCCAGCATCATGGTGGAAGAAATACCAGGCAGCAGAGGGTCTTGCCTCATGGCAGAGAGGAAGCAGGGAGGGGGAAGGGAGGAGGAGAGGTGTATACTGGAAAAGACAAAATGTAGCCTTAAGAACAAACCCTTTAACTGCCAAATAGCACCCCTACTTCCTGCCTTTCCACCTCATAATAATGCTTTCATATCAGGAGTCCCTCACAGGATTGATCCACAGATCAATTCCAAATCCTCAGAGTCTACCTGTGTCTGGAAACACCTGGACACACCCAGAGAAACTCTTTGCTAATCTTTTGGGTGTCAATTCACCACAACTTCACTCCCACTAGAATAAAAACAGCAGTTTCTTTTTCTCTGGCTTCTAACTGAGAGAATATTTTGACCATTTGGTCAAAGGCAATAATCACAGAAGCACTGCCAGTGTCTGTTGACATTATGGCCAGTAGAGTTCACGGATCAATTCATGCTACAATTATGACAGATGTCTTTTAAAAAAATCATCAGTTATCTGTCAGGTATTTTATCATTTACAGCTGTTATGATATTACAAAAATTGTATTATTTTGACTACAGAACCAATTTCTTTTATTATCCAAAGTGTTCCTCTTTATACATTTCAAAGGAGTATTCTGAGAAAAGATCTATATTGGTCCCTATACTTCCAAAGATATCCATAGCCCAAACCTGGGTTTTATTTAATTTTTATTGATTTTTATTGAGCTCTACATTTTTTGCTGCTCCCCTCCCTGCCTATCCACTCCCCCACTTCAAACCTCCCCCAAGGTCCCCATGCTCCCAATTTACTCAGGAGATCTTGTCTTTTTCTACTTCTCATGTAGATTAGATCTATGTAAGTCTCTCTTAGTGTCCTCATTGTTGTCTAGGTTCTTTGGGATTGTGGTTTGTATGCTGGTTTTCTTTGTTTTTATTTAAAAACCACCTATGAGTGAATACATGTGATAATTGTCTTTCTGTGCCTGGGTTACCTCACTCAAAATAATGTTTTCTAGCTCCATCCATTTTCCTGTAAAAGTCAAGATGTCATTTTTTTCTGCTGTGTAGTACTCCATTGTGTAAATGTACCCCATTTTCTTTCTCCATTCTTTGGTGGAGGGGCATTTAGGTTGTTTCCAGGTTCTGGCTATGAGAAACAAAGCTGCTATGAACATGGTTGAGCCTGTGTCCTTTGACACGATTGAGCATCCTTTGGATATATACCCAAAAGTGGTATTACTGAGTCTTGAGGGAGGTTATTTCCTAATTTTCTGAGAAATTGCCACACTGACATCCAAAGGGGTTGTAGCAACTTGCATTCCCACCAGCAATGCAGAAGTGTTCCCTTTTCCCCACAACCTCTCCAGCAGAAGTTGTCATCAGGGTTTTTGATCTTGGCCATTCTAACAGGTGTAAGATAGAATCTCAGAATGTTTTACATTTCCCTGATGACTAAGGATGTTGAGCATTTCCTTAAGTGTCTTTCAGCCATTTTAGATTCCTCTGTTGAGAGTTCTGTTTAGGTCTGTACTCCATTTTTTTTCTATTGGATTATGTGTTCTTTTGGTGACCAATTTCTTGATTTCTTTGTATATTTTGGAGATCAGACCTCTGTCTGATGTGGGGTTAGTGAAGATCTTTTCTCATTCTGTAGGCTGTCCCCAAACTGGGTTTTAAATGACTGCATTAGTTTTCCAGTAAAACCTCTGCAGCTGCTTTACCTCTTGGCATTGCCCTCCATGGCAGTTTTCATTCCCATCGTTTTCCATTTCTGACAGGACGAGAGAGATCTAGAAGACTCCAGTCGTATATGCACATGTCCACATCACTGTGATGGGAAGAACCAAAGCTTCCAGCTTTGGTTTCTTATTTCATGCCAGCTTCTGATCCAAGGGGACTGGCTCTTGTTTTTGAGCATCTATTAATCTGCTTCTTCAAGGACTATAATTTTGGTGAGGAAATCATCAGAATGTACACAGTGTGCTATCTTAAAACTGGAATGCATGTATTAAATTGGAATTGGGGGGAGGTTCGTGCCATGTTCTTTCCCTTCCTATTAAATGTCCCCAACTCTTCTTGTACTAATGTACCAAAGGGTGTTCTACAAATGAGAAAAACAAAAGCACTATAGGCTAAGCATTTATTCAAAGCCTTTCAGCTGGTTAACAGCAGGGCTGAGACTAGGAGGCCAATGTGTTTCTTCTGTAATGCTTTTCTTCTTCAGTTCTCTTGGGACACATTGCTTCCCTTTCCGGGAGCGAATGGTCCTGACCGTATAATCTCCCGTCTAGAGGGAAAAACACATCGTGTTCTTTGTCTTGCTATTGCACAGATGCTTCTCTCTGGAGCTTTTCAATCTATTGGCCAACAAGCCTCTTTAAACTCTTGATGTGTAGTGAGGATTGGCCAAGCTCCAGCAATAAATACAGTATTGAACGAGGCCTGGTCTCCACCCATGTAAAACTTCATCAATCTTCTCATAGAGTGAGCGCCAGAGAAATAGTTAGTTCCTACCCCTGTCTTTTGGTGACTTTCTCTTCACCTTTCAAGGTCCAACTCAAATATAACATTTTTATGAAGCCTTCTGAACAGAATTAGGCACTTTCTGCTGTAGGTTTCATATCATAGGAACCACATCTCTAATACCACGTGACAGCAGCCTTCTTACTTCAGTATTTTGGAAAAGAGATTCCTGCCACCCCCCTCCCCACATATCCACCCATGGATAGTGTGGGAAGTCCTTCTGTCTATGTTTTCCTTTTATTGGTTAATGAATAAAGCTTTTTTGGCCAGTGGTGTAGCAGAAAAGAGCTAGGTGGGTAAACTAAACTGAATGTTGGGAGAAAGAAGCGGAGTCAGGGAGAAGCCATGTAGCCGCCAGGGACAGACGCCTGGACTGGAGCCCACCAAAACTTTACCGGTAGGCCATGACCTTGTGGTGATGCACAGATTAATGGAGATGTGTTGGTTTAGGATATTAGAATTTGGCTGAAGCACGCTTAAGCTATTAACCAAGCCGTGTTTTAAATAATATAGTTTTTGAATGATTATTACGGGACCAGGCGGGACAGAAGCCTCTGCCTACACATGGCCAGGAGCGAGAATTCATCTTGCTGTATACTGTAAGGCTGTGCTCAATGTCTGGCAATCAATACCTGAATGAACAGAACTGAGAGGGTTTTTTTAAAAACAAAGCAGAAACTCCTCAGTACTTCCTAGTTCTACTACATATCTGTTTCTGTTTCAAAGTTGTAAATGGGGCCAGGGCAATGTCTTATTGGTTAAAAATACTTGTAGTGCAACCCTAACAGCCCTAGAACCTTTGAAAAAGTCCAAATATAATGGCTTGCATCTGTAATCTCGACACTCCTGCAGTGAGATGGGACGCAGAGGCAGAAGAAACAGACTGAAGGTCACTGGCCGGCTAGCCCAGAGTAAAGCTGCAGGTACCAGGAAGACCCTACCTCAACAAGATGGAAAGCCAGAACCAGCTCCTGAACGGTGCCCTCAGACCTCCACACATACACATATGCACACAATTTAATTTAATGACATTCACTATTGGTCATTTTAAACGATTGATAAAAATCCATTTTTTATTGTTTGGACAAGTAGCCAATTAGTGACCAATATGAATGGGAACAAACATACAGCATCTGGTAGCTGTTTTTAATTATGAGATTTAAGTCTGTTCAGGAATGTATTTTGCAAATCTACCCTTTTTTTTTTGTTCCAGTTTATCTAAGTTGACACTCTCTGCAATCTAAACCCACTAAAATCTACACCTCCAAATTTGTTTAATTCTGCGTGACCTCCGACTACAGAACTTGAATCCCCAAAGGATCTCCATTTCATTATTTGGCTAACTCTTTAACCTTCAGAAAACTCTTGTTGAATTATTGTTGACAAGCCAGATATCTATGGTTTAAGAAAAAGAAATCAAAATTAGTTCCATATTTATGTGGCAGGGGAAAGGGCTGTGGTCCCTAGAAAAGGGTAGCCATTTTCTTCTGCCTGGATCTTCAGGCTGGACTCTCTTTCATAAGTGATAACCTTGGGAAATCTCAGGCAGATGGTCCTTATGACATAGAACTTGAACTCTGTCAAAATGGCCCAAGGGTTAAACGTTGGAGTAGACATAGTGTCTTGTATGTCTTAAGGTCAGACCTTCAACTGATTTTTGCAAGGTACAGAAGCTTTCTTTCATCTTGAAGCCGAACACTCCTTGGCTTGAAGACATCCACCTACATGGACCAGATTTTCTGCTTTTACGGAGCCACATGCTCTGGCATGGAAGTTGGACAGATGCATTTCCAGAGAGCTAAACTTGTCTACATAAGGATATTTATGTAAAATCATCTTTATTGCAATCAGAGATGCATCTCTGCAGCTTTCTAAGCCTTGAGAAATGTTTTAAGTGTGTGTGTGTATGTGTGTGTATGTAGTCTACAGCATGCTATTTATTTTCCTAGAAATGCTTGGACTTCCTGTTTAAATAACTTCTCAGGAGATATTTCAGAAGTGAATGCTCTCTGACGATAAAAAACTACAGTCCCGATTTCAAGATCTCACTGGATAAAATGCCATAAAAAACCAATGAGACTGGGCTAGGTCTGGAGCAGAAGGGCTGGCGTGCTATCCACTCACAGGCAGAAGTACTCAGACTGGACTTTGGGAGTGCGGTTCTGTAGGATATTTGGCTTTTACGTGATGATCTCACAGAAACTTCAGGGCTATGAACAGGAAAGAACTAGATCTTCCTAGAGAGTGTGGACAGGAAATGAAACTAGAGAAACTCAAGTAAGACGTGAAGTCTTCTAATTGGCACTTTTAGAGAAATAAAACACTCTGGAGGCCAGCCCCAAAGGGAGAAGGTAAGCAGACTTTGTCAGATAGCTCGACATCAGGAACTAAGCAGGGAGGCACCTCCCAAAGTCCCAAGACACACAGTGTGCTTTTGGAGGGCTGGGAGCACTCAGAATCAGTCATTTAGAAACAGGTCAGCTTTAAAACACAGACAGAACCTCCACTAGGAATATCTAGCGAAGGACAGAGAAGCCTCCCTTCCCCACTAAGGCCAGCACAGTTGAGGTGTCACCATCTCTAGGGTGGCAGAGAAAGGGGACACAAGCGGTTGAGCTATGGCGAGAATCTGGATGCACAGTGGACAGAGAAGCATGGATGCATGGAACGTATGGGCAGCCATGGGGTGTGATCGCAAACCTGCATAGGGAGCCCCATAAAAGCCAGTCCCGTCATCAGAGGGGGTGGAAGCCTACAGCACAATAACGCAGACATGACAAGACCTGACCTCATCTTTAATCACAGTGCAGTGGGGGCCAGGAAAATTGGCTCTGCATACCCACAACGTAGCATAAAATAGTCTCTGTACCCAAGCGACCATTTAATGTACCTCCTGAGCAATCTAACAAATCCTAAAGCATCCCCCATCTTAATTTATGGAAAGTACATTCATAACTTTATGGACATCAATCTCTGACCTATATTTTATTAAGAGCATACCAATCTCCACGAGGTACCAAGCAGTGCAGCAGAAACCAGAGAAGATTTAGTGTAGACTTTTCAGATTCGAGGTATAACGATGATCATGTGTTTAATCTCCTCATATTAGTGGTGAAAATGGTGGCACTTTCATGAGGACCCCCTTTTCTTCTAGGTATTCTGGGGACCCCCTTGTGAGAGCAGTATCCAATTAGGTGGTCTCTTTGGCTTTCACTTCAAACCAAGTCCTGTAGCCATGCATCCACTACTACTGAATGAGGCCTAACAGTGCTGTTGAAACTTGGGCTCTTCTTTCTGATAGTGCTGCCAGATCAGCCCACGGTGTGGAAGTAGCATCACGAGAGACCTGTCTCTCAATGCCATGCCTAGTAGAGAATGCCCTTCACGACATCTCACTGTCTGTAGCATTTAGTGCCAGTCCTTTGCACCGCATGTGGGCATTCTCCTTCAGACACCGTCAAACATCACACTGACTAGCTCAGGTGCTGGCTCTTCCCAGACTGCCAAACCAGAGACCAGCCTCCTTTTCGTTTCAACCATAAAAATACGAAGGTGTTATTTTCATTCCTCTCTCAGACAGCAGGCCCTTTCATGCCCTCAGCTAAAGGGGCTTCTTAGGTGGTCTCCAGGGCCACCACTCTCCTGGCAACATTTCTTTGTTGACCTTTAAATGCCAAAGGTTCTTCCTCGCAAGTGGAAATTAGAAAGCTTGGGATAAGACCCCAAACTCCAAATCCCAGGATTCCCACTTTTGTGCCTCACTAATTCTCCCCCCTAGACCCTCCTTAAGCACAGACAAAACAATAAATGTAGTTCCTCCCAAGACATTATTTTATCTAAGATTTAAAGACACCCCATCTGTGCCATTGAGTTCTCAGGTGCAACAAAGAAGACCGTGGAGTTAAAATGCAAGCATACCATAAAACACACGGCACATATAGGCACAAAAGTGTCTGGCTTGGGGAATCCGGAAAAATGGACCAAAATGGGTTTGAAGACTTTGAAATTAATCTTGAAAGCATAGTAGGAATTAACCTGGTGAACGCAGGATTATTAAGTCACTCCGGGCATTCATTCATTCCTTGCTCATTCAGCAAGTATCTACTGGATGTGCACAGCGTGAGAGACCCTATTCTAGCCGTGGGAGAAAGGAAAGGGTGCAGGGCAAGGGACCCTCTTGCTCTCTGGGAGGCAGACAGACGGTAAAGAGTGGAGAAAGCACTACGCCTTGTCTGTGCCTCTCCCGATCAGTCTTCTCCTGGTGATTCTGACGATAGCCATATCTGGGGTTCACTAGACTTAAAACTCTTTTATTAGAAAAGGCTGGAGAAATAAACACTTTAATTGGAGACCCACAAATTCCAATTCACTCTGGCAATTCTTCACTGTGTAAATGCTTCAGGAACAAAGTGGACATTGCACCTCGGGAGGTATTGAAAACTAATGGCTAGGCTGAGTTAAGGGATGAACACAAGTTGTATTAGGGAAAGGAAAGAGGGGTATGTAGCAGAAGGAACTTCTTGTATAAGGGAGACACAAGTGTAAAAGCTGGGGTACATAGAAAGCCTGAGCTTCTCCCACGGTCATCTGAGTTAGGGAATGACTACCACTGCAGGCCATCTAGCCTGGTGTTAAATATCAGTCCAATAAAACTAGCCAGGAAGGACTGGGGAGGTATTGCAGTGGTAGAGAACCTGACTAACAGACACAAGGCCATGAGTTCAATTCCCATCTAAACACAGAGGGCTGGAGAGATGGCTCAGTGGTTAAGAGCATTGCCTGCTCTTCCAAAGGTCCTGAGTTCAATTCCCAGCAACCACATGGTGGCTCACAACCATCTTTAAAGAGGTCTGGTGCCCTCTTCTGGCCTGCAGACATGCACACAGACAGAATATTGTATACACAGTAAATAAATAAATAAATATTTAAAGAAAACAAAAAAAAACACACAGAGAGAGAGTGAGAGAGAGAAACAGAGAGACAGAGAAAGAGAGAGAGATAGACAGAGAGATAGAAATGGACAGAGAGACAGAGAGATGAAGGTTAAGGAGGGATGGAGAGAGGGAGGGGAAGTGAAGGATGGAGGGATGGACAGACAGGCAGATGAGAGCTAAACCAGAAAGCCCATTGAGGGCAATGCCAACTAAATCAATTCATAATACTCTATAAGCCATCCAATTATTTGACCAGAAGAAAATCAATGCACACTAAAGCTAAAATTTCACATAGCAGAGGAATCACACAAAGTAGAAGTTAAATTTTCTTTTAATCCAGAAATAGAGCCTCATTTGTATGCATACTATCAGTTGGTTTTGAGTGTATTCACATTTTCCCCCAGATTGAACTTACAATACCACTTTAGACTTGCTATTTTTAATTTGGCTTTGCTTGGCTAGCTTCTGGTTCTTATATAGAATTCTATATTCTTTTTTCAGTGCTTTTTGTTTTATCTTAATCATGTTTCATTACTCATACACTATAAAAATACATCTTCAGTGTAAAAGAAAAACTGGAGAACGACATGCAATTCAGGAGTCTGCCTTTACCCTCCCTCCCATCTCACAAAACTTATTTTCCCATAGGTAATCATGGCTGACTTTTAAAATATGCCTTCCTACTTTTTCTCTATGCATTTTTTCCTGTTTTCTCCCTCCCTACGCACCCTCTCCATGACTTTGGACTTTCTGCTTTCATAAACGAAATGATGAACAATGTTGAATTTTAGTCCTTATCAAATTTCAAAGCCTAAAGAACAGTCAAGAAGGCCTGCACTCTGTCCATCACTCTAGCCCTTTCCCCACAAGGCCATCCCTGCCCTCTGGCTTGTATTGCTTGTATTGTAGCCACTGAAAACAAATCATAATCGCTGGGAGTTGAGCCACCCAAAAGAATGAAGTGCATTAGTAATCATATCAGACCCTTGGCTCTCTCTTCTTGAAGCTTTAGCATTATAAAGTCAAGCCAAGAAGGGGGAAAAAAAGGTGGAAGAGGATTTGAGGGAGAAATATGGATATTTTAATTTTTGGCTCTTGGGTACTAAAGCCATTGGTTTTAGATATGGTCTGCTCCAGGACTCAGGCTGATTTGCCTCTTGCAGTCAGGGAGACGGCTTGAAGCATGTAAGATCTTGGATAAAATTCAGCAAGTAAAGTCAGTGATTGGAAGAGAAACGGGTAAGAAGAGCCAAATGGGAGTTAACTCAAAGGCATTTTGAAAGTTTGCTTTCGTGAGTTAGAATTGCAGCCTGGATCCCATGTTTCTCAACAAATAGCCTATAGGAACTTTGTAAAGCCCCAGGGCCCTTAACTAACATTATTTAAGGCAATTTTATGTGTCTATTTGTACAGATTATTTGCTAACTTTTGAGCAAGGAATGATCTCAAAATACCCTTGTGTCTACTGATATCCCAAGGTAAAGGAATGCCCTGGAAGACTTCCCATTTTCCAAATGTAGTATTTTCCAAAAATAAACGTCGGAGTAACTGCATGGCTGATAGCACGTGAACATTTTAATTCACACAATAATATTCTGGAGCTTATGGAAGCTTGGCTTTTTCCCAAGAAGTTTGGAACTACAAGAGCTGCCTGTTTCTTCTCTGTAGGGGGAAGAAGGAACACGTGAATCAGAATTGGTAAATTGGAGAGGAGGTCACAGACTGTACGGAGTTAAGGAAAGCAACGTGAAGCGCAATCTGCAGTGGGAAAAAAGCCAGTTGTATGAAAGGGGAGGACTGGTTACCATTAAAGGCTTCAAAATTAGGGCCTCAAAGGAGAAATGAGTGGATAAGTTAACAACCCCTTGCTTCTCTCTCTCTTCCGGGGAATGGGGCTGGCATAATGAGGTCCAGGTGTAACCCTGCGATACCAAGGGATGCCCACCTCAGTCTTAGCAGAAGTCTCTGGATCCTTTAGCCTACATAGCTCCCATGCTTACCTCTTCCAAGAAGTCCATGCAAATGGGCTTGATTGCCATCTTCAGATGACATCACACTGTGTGTGTGTGGGGGGGGTGATCTTCGTGTCTCTGTCTGTTTCTTCATGGTCTCTGAGATTCTTGAGGCCAGGATGGAAAATGCACACACTTTTTAATGCCAGAAGTTGATTGAATGAGCCTCGCTGGTTAGAAGCGATCCCTCCCTTCTAAGAGTTCCCTTGATGCATTGCCCTTACCCCCTTCTGTAGCCTCTTTCACATTCTGTCTTGGACTATAATTTCTGTGCATATTACGTCCTCTTTTAGACTCACAATCCTTCGGTAAGAGAGATGAGATAATGAATGTAAAGTCTTGTTACCATCTCTACTGAACAAATGATGGTTATCATTATTTCTATAAGGAAGTGCCTAGACAACCAGAAAAAATATATATTTTTCTAAAAGAAGACTGGAACAGAACATCTCTATTTTGCAAGTCACTTAAGTGAACTACGTAACTACAAGAAACCCACTGCCTTAAAATAAGGGAATAATGGGGTGGATTTAATCTTAGATCTATCTCCTTTCCCATTCCCCTTAGATAGAAAGCTGAGATTAGGGGTGAAGGGTATAAGTTGGTGGAGAACCATTTTATTCATGTTGTAATAGGTTACAATGGCTGTACTGTGAAGGACAGACTCCTGATGATTACATTTTACTGGTTCAAAGAGGCAGCTCAGAGGAGAGAAAAAGAAAACAGGTTCTAACCCCTTGGGGGGGTCATGGTTGAATCCCCTAAAATGAATTGGGAACAAGGCCTTTTAGAAACCCTTGCTGTCACGGAAGAACCATCTGCACAGTGCTGGGCACGCAAAGCTTTCTGACTAACGCTGGATGCCACTGGGCTATCACGGAGCATGCTGAGTGTAGATGAAGGACTCTGAGGAACTTACCTTACACGTACAGCTCCGTGGTCCCTGTAGCCAGAACAGGATCTAAGTACTATCTTCTCAGAATTACTTAAGAAATCAAAACATTTCTTCCGCCTAAAGGGCTTTGACCAGCTTCTAAAATCCAAGTGAGACCAGTCAACTAATCTACGAAACCCAAGCCCAGAAGACTTTGAAGGCTCAGAGCAGGGACAAACATGGCAAAACAGAGAGGAGAAATGTCTGGATCAGTTACCTCCCTGGTCTCCAGAAATGGCTTTTAGAAGTGGGTCTTAACCCTTTGGATCAAGGAAGTGTTTTTATTTCTTAAGTAAGACAGGAGGAAGAGAAGCTGGGTTTCTGTTTAAGAGGCTTATGAGATAGTACACTTAACTGGAGAAATTAAGGAGATGTAATCTGGGTGACAAGTGGCACTTAGATTTTTGACTGTCACTCTACTCTCGGAACATTTGGCACACAGCTAGCACACAGTGGGTGCAACTCAGGAAGTATACACTTTCATAATAAAATTGAGAGTTCAGAACTTTCTATGTAGAATCTGAGCTAAAAAAAAAAAAACCATAAAAATCCCAGTGCAAAACAGTGTCACAGGACCACTCCCACGACACTTGGACCCTGCCTGTGCACTGAAGCCACACACAGTACGTTTCTGAGTTCCCTTCCCCTCCAGACAAAGGCTGGATCTGGGACTCTCCGTCATTTCACCTGCTGCTCTTCCCGAAAGGTCCAGAAAGCTAAGGATGGTGTTTGCTTGATGTTCACAATCCTCTGATACCAATCACTGACCAAATAACTAATTGAGTGCAAAGGTCCCTTTGCAAAGAACTGGAGTCATTTAATCTCATTGCTTGCGGATAAGATATCAGGATAGTAATACAAGAAAAACAATGTCTTATGATTTTGTGTATATATGACATGATTTTCATCTCAAAACAAAACAACCCCCCATGGTTTCTTAAGAAGCCTTCCATACGTATATACAACTTTTTAAAACATATACACAAGGGTGCCCTCTGCCTCCATCTTCTCCTCTGGAGTGACCAGTGTCATGTCTCAGGTTTATGTCAGTCCCTACTAGGTTTGAATCTCATTTTACAACTGTTCGTATGTGATCTTTGCTTCTTTGAGCTTCCAAAGTATGTTTCTACTGTATAAAAAGATAACTGGTTGTAGCTCATAAAATCAGATGAGACGTCACAATGGTTAACAACACAAGCACCTAACAAACGTTAGGTATTACTACTGATTTTCTTCATTACCAAATCCATCTTTGCCTGTTTACTCCTTACCTTTGATTGACACTGTGGTCCAGTCTGAGCTCCACATCCTTTGCTGTTCTTTACTTGTATTTCAAGGAGTTCCTTTCTTGGAGCCTGTATTTAAGGTGGGCAATAGGATGTCGGATATACCTGGCAGAGCAAAATGATTGCAAACCTTAGGCAAATTAACATCCATCTCTTCGCTTTTTAACTGGTGGGGGAACTGTCCAGTTTTTTAGTGAGGTATGATAGAAACACAACTGGATACATTTAGAATGTTTATATGATGATTTGATACGTCTTCATAGTGTGAAATGACCGTTACAGTCCTATATCCGTCACTTCATCTAGTTCTGTTCTAGATGAATGGCGGGAACATTCACGGATCAAGAGCTTGCAGTGCTGCGATGCAGTTTAGTTCTAGTCACTATGATATTCATGAGCTCTCCAGAATTTACCAATCTGGAAACATAAACTTTGAACCCCTTGATGAAGATCTGCTGTGTTTCTCACCACCCTCTCCCAGGTCCCAGTAGCCACCATCTTATTTCTGTTTCTCCGTCTTCGGTGCTTTTAGGTTCTACATATAAATGACATCACCCAGGATTGGTCTTTCTCTGTCAGCACACCCACAAGATTCAGCCACATAGTCAAAGCAACAGATTTCCTTTGGATGACCAGTTGACAGTCTACTGTATATACAACACAGCTTCTTTATCTGTTCATCTAACAATGGGCACTGAAGGCTGTTCCCATGTCTTCACTACTGTGAACATAGCTGCGATGTACTTGGGAGTGCAGGCATTCCTTTCGTGCATTCATTTCATTTTAAAGGAAAAAATAAAAGGGGAAATGTGATCCCTTGGTCACATGGTAACCCTATCTTTAATTTTGGACCCTATCGTGAATACCTACATACTGGTTTGTTGTTGTTGTTGTTTTTTTATAAAGTCTGTATCAATTTACATTCTCACCAGCAGTGTGTGGAGATTCTCTTTTCTCTACATCCTCAAACAATCATCTCTTGTGTCTTTAAAAATTAGATTTATTGCCGGGCGATGGTGGCGCACGCCTTTAATCCCAGCACTCGGGAGGCAGAGGCAGGTGGATCTCTGTGAGTTCGAGACCAGCCTGGTCTACAGAGCTAGTTCCAGGACAGGCTCCAAAGCCACAGAGAAACCCTGTCTCGAAAAAAAAAAATTAGATTTATTTACTCATTCATTCATTCGATCATTTATTCATTTATGATTGTGTATGGAAGGGTGCATGAGTGCCATGACCTATGTGTGGAAGTCACTGGACAACTACATGGAGCTGAGTCCCTTCTCCCCCATTGATTTGGGTCTCCGGGCTTTTACAGCAAGCACTGTGCCACTGAGCCCATCATTCCAGCTCTTTTGTCTTCTTAATAACCATTCAGAGAGGTATAATGTCTCACTGTGGCTTTGATTTGCATTTCTCTGGGGATTAGTGATACCGAACAGCTTTTCTGGTTCTTGTGGGTGTATTCATCTGTCTTCTCTGGGAAAACTCATATCTTTATCCAAGTCCTTTGTCCAGTTTTAGATTGGCTTATCTGATTTTTTGCTATTGAGTTGCCTAAGTGCCTTGTATTTATTTTGGAATGTTATCCTCCTCGTCGGGTATATGATTTGCAAATGTTTTCTGCACTTCCATGGGTCGCCTCTTCATTGTGTTGGCTGGTCGGTCCCTTCACCTGTGGGGAAGAGTTTCGCTTTGATGCAGTCCTGCCTCTTCATTTCTGCTTTTGTCGCCTATGTGCTTTGATGTCCTTTTAAAGATCTTCAGCAACCCTCTGATTGCCACGGCCAGTGAATACTTCCCATTGTTTCCCTTGCTTTCTATGGAGTATTTGATATCACCAAACACTGCTCCTTTGGGGTGTCTCTCACCCTTTGTTGCATGATAACCCCTCTGATTCTCCCGCTGGGTCTGGATGCCTCTGCTGTGTTCTCAGCTTCCCCACCTGGCTGCTTCCTCCATTGGCCGCCCAGACATCTCATTGCTCCCAGACTCTTATCCTTCACCGGCTTTCGTCTTCACTGTGTATACAACCGCCTTGACTCAATTATCATTCATAATCTAGTATTCTTTTTTTTAGACATGGTCTTGCTGTATAGGTCTTGTTATAGCCTCAAACTCTAGATCCTCCTGCTTCAGATTCCCAAGTGCCGTGATCGTAAGTAATTATTCTACCTTATTCTCCAGACCTGGCATTTTGTCCCCTCCATTTGAGTTTCCATAGTGACTTTAGAGTATATTCACCCGAAACCAACATTCTTCTGCAGTCCATTCCCATGAGTACCACTACTATTATTTCCTCACTCTAGTATATAAACCTGTGATTTCAGTTCTGGGAGGTGCAGAGAAGATTGCTGGAGTTTTCTGTCCCCCAACCTCGCTTCAGATTCTGTGAGAGGCCTGTCGTACAAGGCATGCGACAGAAATCAACAAAGCAGGACACTCAGTGTCTTGCTATGGCCTCTGAACATGCACCCACACACACACACACACACACACACCCCTGCACACTTATGTGCATACAGCACACGCCTGTGCACACATCCACACAACATCTCTTTCTTCCTTGGAACTCCCCTCACCTACTCTCACCAGTATCCATTCACGTCAGGAATTCTCTTGTTAAAACACCTCAAACTTTTCCTTTTCCTCCATCCTCACAGACACAGTCTTGGTTTAGCTATCACTGTGCCTTTCCCAAGCACCGCAGCCGCAACCTTTCTATCCATCGTTTAGTCTTTTTAAAATAAAAATATAACCTGGTAAAAAATCCTTAACAGATTCTATTCTCAAAGCTGGACAGAACCAGAGTGAAGCTGCTAGAAACGAGCATGGGTAAATAACTTTTAAAAAGTAGACCAGGCATGATGGTACACATCTGCAACCCCAGAACTTGGAAGGCAGAGGCAGGAGGATTGCTGTAACTGTGAGGCCAGTCTGTTCTACATAGAAATCTTGAGGCCAGCCAGAGCTACAGGGCAAGAGCCTGTTCCAATACTAACGGAAGTAGACCACATTTAAGGTCATCTCTATAGCAACCGTGTACTCACTGTATTCTGATAGGCTTTCTTAAGTGGAAAAGAAAAGAGTGGAGCTTGAGCTAGTACACTAAGAATCATGCTAGCCTGGGACTGGCTCTGGAAACTTCATGGGAACAGCATTCACCGTGTATCATGCAAAATGACAGCTGGGAATTACTGGCTCACGTCTCCATGACTGCCAGACTCCCAGATCTTGTTGTGACCTGTGTCCGGGAATACTTGGGTGGTCTGAGTTATGACAGATCCAATGCACATAGCATCAAACAAAAACTTTGATGCTCACTTAATAGCTGACATAAGATGAAACTGATAAAAAATACTAGAATATTAACATTACTATATTTCAAAGGATGCCTTTGTTTCTTGTTATTAAGGTGACAGGAATCCCACTTATAACATGGCTCTGTGGTCCAGAAGAGCACGATCTGTTATAGCGATGTCTCGGTAAGGATGATTTTGGTAGTAGATCTGAAATGGCAATCCCATTTATCCATATCCATACAGAAGGCACAGTTTTGACTTGGGACATAGAAATCTCTAGCAAGGAAAATTCGCCCTTTGAAGCAAAGAATAATTAGAATTGTTCACATTTGCTTCTCAGGCTCATGCATGTACATATACTGCATATGCACGTGTGTGCATGGACATGAACACTCAACGGAACAGTCTCTCTGGGGGTTTTATTGTTTTCCAGTCCAGTTATAGTCAAATCGTGTCTGCTCAGGAACTTCCCTATTTTTAAGGTAATTTTCTTATCTGCTTTCAGCCGTTATTCATTGCCACATGGGTTTCACTAATACACAGGTGGTACATTTCACAGGTTAACAACTTCTTAAACTTTTGTTTTTTAAGACAGGGTTTTGATATGTAGCAAGGCCAGGCTAGCCTTGACATGAGTTCAAACTTCCTGGACTTAATATAGACTGGAAATGAAAACAAGAATAGAAAAACTCTTGAAAAACTTTAGAATTCTCTGAGAAAGTGACTATGGGCTTCCTTCACCAAAGTGACTTTGG
>NC_022023.1:10535992-10575162 GCF_000317375.1 Microtus ochrogaster
TAGAACATCCCCATTGTCTCAGTGTGTGGGTGTACCCTTCGCGGTCCCGAGTTCCTTGCTCGTGCTCCCTCTCCTTCTGCTCCTGATTTGGACCCTGAGATTTCTGTCCGGTGCTCCAATGTGGGTCTCTGTCTCTGCCTCCTTTCATCGCCTGATGAAGGTTAATAATCAGGAGGATGCCTATATGTTTGTCTTTGGATTCACCTTCTTATTTAGCTTCTCTAGGATTGCGAATTATAAGCTCAATGTCCCTTATTTATGGCTAGAAACCAAATTGTCTGTGGACTGAATAAATGAATGAGCTCTATGCAGTCTGCATGCATATACATGACACAAAGTGCATAGAGGTGTTTTTGGTTTTGTTTTTTTTTTTTTGTTTTGTTTTGTTTTGTTTTTTTCTTTTTGATTTTCGAGACAAGGTTTCGCCGTAGCTTTTTTTGGTTCCTGTCCTGGAACGTTGATTCTTGAAGGGTACTTCTGGGCCTAGGACTGCCAGGTTGAGAAGCAAACAGCTTACAAAGTCACACCATGTTGTGGGAACAGTCAGCAATGCACTATGTCTGTGCTGATAGGAGGAGGAAGTGGAACACCGTCCCGAGCAAAGAGGTCAGGGTAGGACTGTGGAAAGCCTCACAGGTCATGGTCAGGTAATGCGTATGTGATAGGCTAACTAGGAAAACAAACAAACCAACAAACGAAAAACCTTAAGTAGCCCCCAAATATCTGCTCCAATCCCAACCCCCCCAAACAATAGCATTCCTCTGTGTTTTTATTTATCTGTGTGGTGGGCATTGCGTGTGAGCATGCTCACGCACAGAGAAGTTTCCAAGGGGAAGAAATCTGTGAGCTCTGCGGTAGGAGCAGCCTCACCAGAGAGCACGCACCTGACAGAAGCAGATGTGCCACCGTCACTGCCTGAAATAGCTGTGCAGAGTGATGGAGAGACCGAACATGTTCTTGTAATGGTCATATGTAGTTTGAAAGTTTCTGGATATATAGACACGGCCGCTGTGATGTGAGCTAAGTTACAGACTTACTTAGGGATGTGGGAGTTAATCTCAGACCAGCTCAGTCCCAGCCACAAGCCTTGGCAAGCTGCCTTTACCTCACTTCTCAGAGACCAGGTTTACATTGCAGTAAACTGGGCACACTCCATTTCATCCAAATTCCACCTCTAGATTTGAGACTTGTCCCTCTTCTAAAGGACACGTCATCCTTTTCACACGATAATGATATAATTATATAACAACTCGTATTAAAAATCTGGCCAAAGTCCAAGAGTACATTTTAACACAATCATTATTAAATTAATAGTTAGTACAACAATCGTCCCTTCTGCTTTCCAGCTTTTCCTAAATATGAGGTTAATTATTACAGACATGCAATAATACTGTGGACATGTATTTGACATTTTTATTGGATGTGGTTGTATATTGTTTTAGTCATTGTTTTCTCATCTTTTGGGGCACATGTAAGAATGTGGTGTGTGTGTCTGTGTGTGTGTGTGTGTGAGAGAGAGAGAGAGAGAGAGAGAGAGAGAGAGAGAGAGGTGCATGTATGTGTATTTTGGTACATGCATGCCATAGCACTTGTGGAGACTGGATGTAACCTCATGTGTTGGTCGTTACCTTCTTGAGACAAAGAACCCCAGTCTACTTTCTTACCATGTTTAGCCTCACTTCCTTCCCTTTCTTCCCCAGATACGAAATGTATTTGCTTATCACTTGATAAAAATGAATCACACGCCATACTGTTCTCTGTGGTTTGCTTTTCTTACTTAATGATACTATGAATAAACTTCCAAGTCAACAGATCTAGATCTAATTCATTCAAGAGATTCCTGACAAGTATGATCATATCACTATTAAGTAGAGCATTAATTATTGATGAACATTCAGTACGTTCCTGCCCTTGCCAACGATGTTGCAATCAACATTCTTAAATGTAAATCCCACGTCTGTGAGTTAAGTCAAAAGTGAGTGTAGTTTAAATATGAACAGATTTGAAAGATGACTTGTCCCCAAAGACCACATTCCTTTATTACCACAAGCTTGTCAACATATCTGGGCATATATTCTGGAAACCAATAAGATGTATGGCTGAGTTCTGAAGCAAGACTACCTGTTATGCACCCTGGCTCTTCTACGCCTGCCTGGATAACCACACACTCATTAATCAACTGCACTTTATCCAAGTGCCAGGTGTAAACATGGATGTAATGATGCTAATGCTAATAGGTGTGATGTGTGGCAAATGCCTGGCGGTACCTGGCACAGAGTAAACACTCCATAAGGCTCAGCTACAGTCACAGTTATGAATAGATGGGACAGTCATACGATCGATTCATTGTTTTCCTCGAGTATTTGTTTTGCATAAAGATACGGCAGAAGGCCCTCCCCTACCTAGTTTACTTCGAAGTCCGACTCAGCAGTTATTAAAAGGAACAAAAGATCAAGAATGGCCAGCTGTCCCCACAATGAAACATCATTTAATCTCTCCCCCACTGTGCTCTGCAAGTGCTTCCCTCTGACTACGACATTTTGGTCTAAAGGGTGCAAAGGAAAAGAGCAGGCTTCCTAAACAGTGAACAATAGCAGTAGCTCCTGGGCGTTCGGGTACAGAATTGCTGCCAAGTTTTCACGGTAATCACCAGGAAAACGTCTCACTTCTCAGCCCCTTTTTATTTGAGAGGATGTCACTAGCTCTGTGTGAAAGGAATCAAGCTCCAAAGAAAAACCGGTTTTTTTTTTTTTTTTTTTTTTTTTTACAAAGGATGGAAAGTAAACATCACATTTTATTGAGCCACCGATTCAAGAGGGAGGCCGTCCACATCTTCCCCTCTGTTTTGTTGAAGCATGCAGTGAACATTCCACGCACGTGTTTACACACAGCTCCGGTTAAATGCGGACTGAAGCCTACAGAGAGACCAAATATTTGAAACTTCTTCTATAGATTACTTTCCTGGATTAAGAGGCAAAAGGGGCGGTGAGCTTATGAAGAGCAGGCTTTTCACAAGCCGACTCTTAGGAAACGTGGGGTCTACTCACATTTGATTCGACAGAACCCATCGGGCATTTGCTGAGATTGCTGCCTATCAGGTACCACCTAGGCACTGGTGAGAAGGAAGCTGTTTTAGCGGGGTTACTTACAGAAGCGAAAACAACGAAAAACAACTGCATCTCCAAACGCCCAGGCCAGCATGGGAGACAAACTACAAAACCAGAAACCCTGGAGCTCCTCACACAACTTGCTGGCAGCTCTGTGGCTGTGAGTGTGTCTCTTCAGGCGACTCAGTTGGCCTGTATCTCTTGGGGACAGCAGATCTAGTCTCACTTCCAGGCAGGTTGTCTGGTCTGAGACTCTTCTGGGTGGCTTGGCTTGGCTAAGAGTGGACCTTAGCAGTCTTTACTGCTTACAGAAACTTAGGAAGGTGGGGGGAGGGGGCGTGCTAGTGCTCTGGCCAGTTTCAGGTACTTCCTCAAGCTCCTGAGTCGTTTTCTCTCTAAGTTTTAATCAGCCCATTTTGGAACCTCCTGAGTCATGATGAGTTTCCCTACAGGAGGGAAGGTTTAATTTCTGAGGAAACCGCTACACTGTTGAACAGAAACAGAAAGATGGCAGGATCAGCACACTATAGCCAACACTTCATTAGGGAAGAAAATAAGGAGGCAATGATACCCCATGTATTAGGTCTCTGCTGGTATTCACTGAAACTCCATTTAATCTGGCGTAAATGAAAAAAAGAAGTATTATTCCGTGGAATTAAAAGTATAGATATGTTAGCTTGAAGGGTAGGTGGGTACACTGGTTCAAGCAGGATCATTGAGAATCTAAATCCCATCTGGGTCTGGTCCCCTGAGTGAAAGCTTCACCCCCAAAGGCTGGGTGATGGGAAAATGACTTACCATAGCCCTGGTCTCTGTCCACCCACATTCATGTAGAGCAGGAAGTTTGGCTTCTCTTCCATAATTTTATGATGTATGTTTCATACGTGTTTCCTGTATGGGTCTCTCAGTGGTCTGAACTCCATTGAAAGTTTATCCCTACACTCACCACAGTGACTGGAGGGCCGTGGGGCTCCAACTGGTAAAGACTGACTGATGGGTAAAGTCAGACAATGAACTGAGGTTGAAAAAACAGCCAACAGCTCAGAGAAGAGAAAATGGATCCAAAGCACGCTAACAACAACAAAAATGCTAACCAAAGATCGGGAGGGTGAGAATTTAAGTTTAAAAGTAACAGAAAAGTAACACAATGCTATACAACTGAAGTGCTTAAAAAAAACTGTGACCCAGACAAGTCAAAGTCAAATGGAAAACAACAAACTCAAATTTGCAACATCAGGGAAGGTCAGCAACCCACACAGAAATGAACAAGAAAAATACTGAAAATGGAAGCATAGGAAAGGGGCATAAATAGAGTAAGTCAAAATAACTTTAATAAGAAAAAAATTGGTCATTATTTATAATGATAGCAAAACCTCTGTTGATCCTTTCTTATTAAATAAGGCCGCCATATAATACAGTGGCAACCCTACGTATGCAGTAATAAACCAGAAGCAACTTCCTGTCAAATTGTCTTGTAATAGTCACCATGTGGTGCCCATATCATTTTATCGCTCCAGCAAATTCGAGCTAAGGAAGTTAGGACACATAAGAAAAAGGCTTTCCAATCAAGACACTATAACAATACAAATGGAAACCACTGAAAACCAAAAAAATACCTACTACACCTAAAGGGCGAAATAAAACAGCCTTTTCTACACAAACGAAATGGATCAGCCATTAAGATCACATTTATCCAATGGCATAAAAAATATGAGAAATCATTTTCATTTTATTTTTATAGTTTAAAAGTCAAAAAACCATTTATATATATTTCAAAGTGTAGGTAATCTAAGCCATTAAATAATACAGCAAAATATTCAAGGGAAGTATGTCAAATGGACTAAAGTGTTAAGAAACCCTTTCTTTCCACCTTTTGTTCTTTGCCAACAAAGAACTATTATACAATAAGGGGAGAATGAACTCTGCTTCAAAACAAAAGAAGTTAATGGGTTGTGTTACACGTGTTAAATTGACAGATCCAAATGCCTCCCGTCTCAGACTGACACAGAGCATCTGACCCCGAGGAACAGTGTGCGTCTATCTCTTTGAAGCGCCAGCCCCAGAGATAAGCTGACTTGTGAGCCTAAGGATTTGCTGGCCCTACCAGATAAGGAATTTTAAACACAGAAGGAAACTGCAGAGCCATTGGCTGGTCAACATCAGGAGAGCCTCTCTGGCTTAGCTTTTGTTTCCTCTGGTCAGTGGCCCTGAAAGCAAGTCAGATTACACTGTAGCTTTTGCACGGGATGACAGACTCCAGGCACTTAAGAGGACTGGAGGAGGAATGCCAGGCTGGAGAGGTAGAGGAAGAAAGGACACCCAGTGGGGAGCCCTGAAGATAAGATCTCCAAACAGAGTCTCGGATTCTGCTTCACATTTTCCAAGGCCTGAAGAGCAAATAAGACTTCCTAGAAAGGGGTAGAGACTCAAATGTGAGTTACAAATCTTGGCCTGGCCAATTCGATCTTCTCAGGGACCCTTCCTTATTCTTACATCTGCTAATCATTTATTGAGCATATACAATAAGCACCAGGTGGCTCTCCACAGGTTCTGCTAATAGAATCACACAAGGGGCAAACAGGCCAACAATCAGCCCCATAGGACACAACTATGGTATCAAGGTCACTTTCACACCAAGGAAAGCTTTTTGGAGGAAGCCGGCTGTAAGGGATAACTTCAGAAGAGTTGTCCCAGGGATGAGGGGTGTTTCAGAAAGGAAGAAGCATCCGGCAGGCAGAAGAGGATGCAAAGACATGCATGAGAGGTGGAGAGCTTTTCAGGGAGCTTCTGGAGTATGGAAAAAAGGACAGGAAATGGACAAGTGACATTTCCGGCTCCCCTCAGATTGATTTATAGAGAAGGTGAGAGGAGAAAAAAAAGGAAAGAAAAACAGGTTTTCTACAGTCACCTACTTTGTCACCTTTTCTTTTGTTACAAAATACGTACCTCTTAGCTTTCTGGCCATCTGTGATGCTCTTTCAAGGTTGCAGACCAAATGAACACTTGGAAACAGGACATGTGGCCTCTAACCTACGGAGGTGCTGTGGCCATCGTCTAAAACAATATGGTCAGCCAAGCCACAGATGACTAGATAATCATACTACCTTCCAACTGCAACTACAATCTTTTTTGCCAGCAAGGGACCAGATAATGGGTGGCCAGATGCCATCCAGCTGCCATACACATGTCATGTGTTAAGAATACATGTGTGCACTGATTACACAGTGTCATGTGGGAGGTAACAGGCAAATGTAAACGACATATATTTCTTTGATATGGTATAACAATGGGATGGGATGTAACACTTTCATTGAGTCTTTCCTGTGTGTTTCCGTGTTTGAAAAGTAAAAGGGGGGGGGGGAACCCTAAGGTAGCTCAGCTTCATTATCTAGTGTACACATGCATGGGAAAGAGGACCGAAAGGGAAATGAATATTGACATACAATTCAAAAGGAAATGATTGCCGCATGGTGGTGCCACACGCCTTTAATCCCAGAACTGGGGAGAAGGCAGACAGATCTCTGTGAGTTCGAGGCCAGCCTGGTCTACAGAGCAAGTTCCAGGACAGGCTCCAAAGCCACACAGAGAAACCCTGTCTTGTAAAACAAAATCAATTGTTTTGCAAAGCAATTTAGATGGATTGTTCTTATAGCTTCTGTACAACTCACTTAACGGCTTAGGCTTAATGGAACTACAGGGTAGATCTTACAGCTCCTCTGCAGAAGAAAAAGCTCCCCCATATATACAGTCAAAAGAACACTGTTCTGGTTAGCGTTTCATCACAGTGATCGCACACACAAGAGAGCAGCACAAGGCAGGAAAGCTTCAGTTCGGCTCATAAATTCGGAGCTCTGTGTCATGCTCACTTGGTTCCATTGCTTCTGGACCCTGTGCATGATGAGGCAGACACCAAGATGGGGAGAAGGAAGTAGGTCAACATAGCATCTCATGGCGGACAGGAGGCAGGGACAGAGATGGGAATGGTCAGGGGCATCACATGTTCTCCAAGATGTGTCTATGTTTTTCAACCAGTCCCCACCTCCTGAGAGCACGGGAAGAGTGACTTCATCAATGATCAGTCCGTTGTTGAGGTTAGCACCTCCACGGTCCAATGTCAACAGTGCCATACCAGCTGGAGACCAAGCCTTCATCGTAGATGTGACGTCAGAGAACACCGAGTTTGAACTCAAGACCACATTGATTCAAAACTTACATGCTTCTTCTGTTGACTTAGCCTTTTTGAACAACCACAGTGAAAGAATGGCTGATCTGACATTTTCTTTTACTTTTTTTCTATCAGAATTTCTCCCAGTTTGGTTTGGGACAGGAAAATGCCAACCGTAGATACTGGCTCGTGAGTAATCAGGAGCTGGCAAACTTTTCTGTAAAGGGGCAGACTGTATGTACATACTCTGAACTCTGAAGCCCTCCAGTCTCTCACAGCTCTGCTGCTATAATGAGAAAACAGCCACAAACAATGGGCAGTGAATGGATGCTGGTGTGTTGCAAGCAGAGTCTATAACGAACAGGCAGTCGTTCAGGTTTGATTATTGTCTGTACACATCTAGTCTCTGGTGGCCTTGGCAGCGCTAGTTATCCCCTTCTTTCCTTGGTTGGTAACCACGTGATCAGTTGCAACCATGTCTGATGAGGAGGCTTGGGGAAAAGGTTTTGTTTTGTTAATAAAATAAAAACTAATATGCTAGATCTTTTCCTTCTTCTAAGAGATGTGCAAATCCTGGAGCTGATGCAGTCATCTCTCTGAGATATTACACACAGAACAAAAAGACCAACTGCTGGGGCACCTGCCTGTAATCCCAGCAACTTGGGAGGCAGAAGCAGAAGTATCTGTGTACCCTGTGGTACTATTTGGCTTCAATGTAGTGATACCCATCAAAGCTACTTCCTTTATATTTCCCCGGAAAGCTGAGCAAATATTAACAGCCTCCATGGGCCTAATAAACCATCTTTTTCACTCACCATGGTCAGATTTTTCTGTTTGTAAGCCAGATGAATTAGCAAGTCATTACAGTAAGTCACTGGATACTGTGAATGTCAGCATAGATGGCACAGAGAAAAAGCTGGCTTTCTCTCCATCGCCTTTCAAAGGAAACTGACGTCATTCTCTTTGTGATCAGCATGGGCACTTTGCATAATCTCCTTTTATGAATGTGTCCCCCTCATGTGAATTATTTTTCAGGATCTTCTCTAGTTGCAACTTCATTTTACACTTCCAAGACCTCAAACTAGGAAAAGGAAGGACTCGAGAGCACATCACATTTAGCAAGAGCCTAATTATGAAAGGCGGTCAGCTGACTGCCAAGCACACTGGACTTGCACTTCCCGTGGTAACTATGAATCAAAGTCTCCCTCTGCTGACTCAGCCTGCACTGCATACCAAGAGCGCTCATCCTGGCCAGCTTCAGACGTGAAGAGAGGAAGAGAGTGGGCTGCCCGGTGCCATGTCTGTCTCATACCAGGCTCTCAGTACATAGTCCATGTCTTTCTTCTCCTCTCTCCACCTGGCACTCTCTCCCTGGGACTGTTACAGAATCAGATTAAGTTTGGAAGAGAGCCCCATGAAGAAGACAGCTTTAGAATGAACTAGAAGAGAGATCAGAGAGTGGTTGGTGGTTAGTTCAGAGGTTGGGAACAACAAAGAATAAGAGTTCAGAAATGCCCAGGCTCAATTTAACCAGTTTTGGAGAAATGTATATCCAGTCCAGATCTCCAGATTCTCATTCTCTCTCTCTCTCTCTCTCTCTCTCCTCCTTCCTCTTCCACCTTCCCTGCCTTTCTATGAAAGTAAAAGAAAAGTCCACTTGCACAAAGTCCAGGAGCCATCTCTCATGTCACAGCAAGCACAACGTGACGATGTAGAAGGTTAGAAGCTCCCCGTTTGCCCATGTACACACGTGGGGCGTCTAATAAACACTGGTGGAAGCGTGAGTCACACCGTTGGGAGAGATGAATGGCCCCTTGGAAACAGTAACAGATAATATGCACACGAGCAGCAGGGAGTGAGCTGGCTGTCTCTTGTCTTGACCTGACTCTCAGAATTTTCAAATTCTCTCGTAGCTACTCATAACTGTTATTATCCAAATGTAGCCACAGATACTCTATAAAAGACATAGCCTTAGATATGTTTCCATAAATCCTACTTATAAAACCAGGCAATGGTCCGGGCCACTCCCTTGGGTCAGTTTGCCTATCCTTGTCCTGCCTATATTGGTATCTGAGGAGCGCAGCATGACTGCTACCAGCCTGACAGTGCAGAGAGACTGATCAGATTAGAAAGCCCTGGTCTTGGGTGGGAACCTTTAAACATGCTGCATCCAGCCACCTTTACTCAGAGCTTCTTATCCAGGGCCATGTGAAGTTATCTTTTCAGTTGGTGCTTGTGAGCCTTGCTTGAGGCCCAAAGCATCCCACCTGCCATGCTTGGCTAAGAAGCGACACTGCACCTCGGTCTGTTCCCAGGATCATTAGTACACTAAAGGCTTGTAGCTGCAGAATGAAGGAGGATAAGAGGTGACTCATGCCTAAGGGTGACTGAGTGGGGGTGGGGAGGGGTATCTCCTTATTGTAGACGTCTCAGAATGAGGGTTCGTTTCCGTTTAATGAGCTTGACAGCCTTGGTTTGGATTAGTATACTATCAAGCCAGCATTCTGAGCTACCAAAAGTCCGTCACTGTAGTGTTTAAAGAGCTTGAACTACAAACCCAGCACTGGGAAAGCAGAGACAGGCAGATCTGTTGGGCTGGCAGGGGAGCTCTAGGCTAAAGAGAGACAAAAAAAAAAAAAGCAAAGCTGAATGCTCCCAGGTTGACCTCTGGCCTCTACACACATATACAGAGCATGTGCAGGCAGGCACACACACACAAAAATAGATACACACGAATTTATTTGAAGATGGCTACCTTCCTGGGATAGTGTTGTGAACTAACCCCATGGAACCACTCATCCACAATGTCTGTCACGTGTTTCAAAGTGATTCATGTGCACAGATTTAACTGTAAAAATCAGCCGAGATGTAGACGTTCCCCCTGGTAGGCGACTCTTGTAGATCTCACAGAACTAGGTATTTATGTATACAAAATATATAGTAGTAGCTTAATTTTCAAAGGGGTACATTTATGGAAAAATTATAAAATAAGAATGATTTTAAACAATCTGAGTTAAGCTGTCCATAGAGAAACAATAACAACTCTATTTGGTCTGCCTGGGAAATGTTTATTTAAGTGCAGCTAATGTCTGAAACATTGATTCATTCTTCCTCTAGGGAGAATAATTTCCTTGCACTGAGTCCCGTGCAGTGTGAATTCTGCTACAGGCACAGGTTGTAGGCAGCATTCCACAGCATGCACCAGCTTACAGTGGTGCATTTGTACTGAAAGGAAACATTTTTTGTATCCAAATATCAGAGGCTGGCCTGTATCTTTGGGGAAGTATCCAGACACAGTGAAACAAAGTTCGTCAGAGCAGTAAGGATACAGACGCAATGGGACTATTGTGAGGAGTGGGGAGAGGAATGGGAGGTTAGTTTAGACTTGCCTTAATAACAGCCTTTCCGCCATGAATGTGGCAATTCCACACTAGTTGACTGAGTGGTATAATCCCCTTTTTTGCACTGGTAAATAGTCCCAAATTGCCATTTATATGAATTATGTTACAAGAAATGTGTAACTGTATCAGAGAGATTGCTTAAGCAAAGGGGATAGAATTTTAACAGTGGCCTTAAAAATGGTATTTTCCCCTTTAAACAGGGAGTCTAAAAGTCTCTGAGAACCTTTTAAGGACAGATGTATTTACGTGCTGTATAAATAAGATGGGCTCACTCTAGAAATAAAAAGAAGGAACTAAAAATTATCTCTAAACCCCAAATCCAGAGACAGCCAGTGCAATAATTCTGAGGGAGTTGCACCCAGTTCTGTTCTCTCTCCTCCCAACACCTCAAAACAGCTCTATCTTAAGACCTGTGACTGACAGACTGTCCGTCACAAACATTTCCCAGACCCCTGAGAATATTTCAGCATGTCATACATACCCTTATGTTAGTTATCCTTAGTACGCTATAGATCTCTCCATTTTGACGTAGAAGATGAACGTGTAGCATTAGAAATGCTTTTCAGACCGGAGTTACACACAGCTCTACTGTTCTAGTGTAATTATGTCACGTTACCCATCCTCTTCTTCACAGAGCCGAAGCCACCGGCTGTGCGTTTCACAGACAGCACATTACAGCTTGTCTTGCACGTTCCTCTAAGGCTCCTGCACTAGCACGTCTTAGAGTCTCACCAGCAAAGTCACTTAAGAAGTTAGGAGAAATTCAAGTTATTGGGCTCCTACTGGATCAGAAATGGAAGATTAGAGTAGCTGCGTGTGTGTGTGTGTGTGTGAGTGTGTGTGTGTGTGTGTGTGTGTGTGTGTGTGTTTAAAAGTTTACAAGCTCCCAGGAAATTATAATGCCCACCAAGATTTTTCCTAAAGGACAGACAATCTGTGAACCATCTTTTGGGAAACAGTCTGTAAATTTGCCTTTCTGAAACACTTTTATCCTCTGTAAGTTTACAGACACAAATTTCTGTCCCCTCTCTTTGCTCAGGAGTAAAGTACGGATGCAGTAGCCTTCCAAGATAAGGATTAAGAAGAAGAATTAGTAAGAGTGTTCTGTAAACTCCTAAGTGGTGAAGTTGTATACAGACATTAGTCATTGTTATGGTGACCCTGAGTTTAGGACGGAAGATTTATATTTTCAGGCCCGGGGGAGAGCCCAGTGGAATGTGGACACAGATGGTTCTTAACTTTCACGTATTTAACTTTTACACAACCCAATTTTCACACATTACATATGCCACCCTAAAATGCCTTTCCCACACCGAATCTGGAATTCCGTACACTTGCAGCTTAATGGGCAATTTGAGGCATCCTGTGGCTGCCCCACCAGCCAGCCACAGCTTGGCTCCAGCAAGCTCACTTCTTTTCCTGTCTAAAGTTCTTGTGTGTGTGTGTGTGTTTTTACTGCATCTTACCACTATTGTTTGCAAAGCAAACAAGAGGCGAAAACTGTCTTTAGTCATCCCGAGCTCCTATTATATTTCTTTGGCAGGCTTGGGTTGTGATTGGTCCTATTTTTGTTTTATGAGTGTGGTGGCCTTACAGACCCTCTCGTTCCCAAATCAGTGCTTTTTTTCAGGCTCTTCTCTGTTTCCTCTGCTCAGTCTTATGTCTGGTTAGCCTAGCTGTGTATTTTATAAGCTTGGGTATCTGGCACGGGTCCCCTCTGCAGCTGTGCAGACTTGCTTTTCCCTAAAGGTCTCTGGCCTAGAAGAAAGATTGATTGTGGTGTTCATATAAGCGCATGGGTAACTTGACCACGGGGAGGGGGGGCTACTTTAGAAACCATGGGCGGCACAGGACAACAGGCAGCTGGAGTGGCCTTGCCCTTCCTCCTCCTTCTCCCTTCACTGAAGACTGAAGATGGCTTACTTTAGTTTGGTACGGCTTCGGTGGATTTTTGTTCTAAACAAAGACGATGTATTTTTTTGCTCCTTCCGAGTCCATTTGAGAAGTTTTTATAGTCATCTGCCTCCGCCCTCTACCTGGAGATCACTATTCCTCCTACATCAGAGGGACACACACTTGGAGAACTATTCTGCTGTGCTTTCGACCCAAAGCCTCCGGCTGTTGTTGCTGCTAGCTACTTGGTGGTAATGGTGAAGAAGTCAGGCACAGGACTGGCCCTGCTGTTCTGGAAGGTCACCATGTGTGACTCAGGTCCCCCTTTTCCCCTGTACCGTACTCTCAGGACTTGCACATGCGTTTGTTCACCCAGCACCTGGGTCAGCTGAATTCACAATAGTGCTTCAAGTTGACCAAGAGCAGACAGAAATTGAAGGTAAGAAATTACTACAGAGAAATAATTTTAGTGTTGGGGGGGGAGAATGTGCGCACGTATGCGCACATGCGAACACACAAGCAGATAGCTAGCCTCTGAAGAGCATGCAGAAGCAAAAGGATCTACACTGTTGCTCTCTTCTTCTTAAATTTTTTTTTCTTTTCTGAGGTAGGGTCTCTCACTGAACCCAGAGCCTGACATTTCAGTTAGAATGGTTATCCAGCCTATTTCCACACCTCTACCTCTCACACACCAGACCCCTACCCTTCCTTGACTCTGGGTTATAGACATGCGTGACTGGGTCCAGCTTTCTAAGTGGGCGCTGCGGATTCGGATTTAGGTCCGTGTATTTGCACAGCAAGCTCTTTGCCCAAGCCATCTCCATAGACTCTGTCTTGGTTGGTTATTGTGGTTGCTGGCTTTACATTTTAAATAATCAAATATAAGCACTTGGGTTATAATCAAATAATAGTACTTGGGTTTCTATTTTTAGCCGAAGATTAAAATATTTAAAATGTGTACTGGGGAATTTATGACTTGTTTAGCTCTTCGGGATAAAATTCCTCATGTAATAGGTAAGGTTGCTGTTTTACTTTTATATAGTATACTTTTCACATAAATTTTCAGGAACTCATTAAACACAAAAATACAGCACCTCCCCCAAAAGATATAATGAGTAGAAAAATATTAAGAAGGAACCATTAGGCCCTTGGGCTAGAAAAACAAATATCTGGGTATTTTATTAGTTCCCTAGCAAGCGTATAGCAATTTTGTTACCCTACCATAGTATTTATCAATGTCCACCCCTGTGTAGCTAGTCTTCTCTCAGCAGGGACCAACTCTGAGAGAGTCTCCTGCATTCTGCCCCGGGATTGCTTGGACTTCCAGTTCTCTGTCCTGTAATTTGTCCACTGTGGGCTCCTGCCCACGGTTTTGGTACAATCTCCTGCGGTGAGCTGGTAGAGCGGCACCACCCAGACTCTGAGGCTTCTGGCAGAACATCGCTCTGGTGATGCTATGGTTTCTCCAGAGTTAACTGCCTGCCGAGGAATCCTGACCAAGGCTTGCTTTGCCTATGCATTCAACACGGTTATAAAGCACCCCTTCCCTGTCTCCACTACATAAAACAATATTGACTTCGCCAGGTGTTGAAAACAGTCTAAGTCCAATTCAGTGCAGGCTGATTTGCATGGGCTGGATTCCCTTCCGGTTTGTCCCGCTATTCTCCAGAGACAAGAGGAGGCACTCTGTAGTTAGCTTTCCATATCTTGTCAAGACTTTCAGTTTAACAGCCATCAGCAGAGCTTACCATGCAATGCACCAGGAGAAGTTCTAGACTAGCACTTAACGTGTATTTCTTACTTAATTAGAATCCTAATCCCCATCTCAGTACTCAGAATCTCAGTTCTCAGTATTCAGGAGGTTGAGTCATTCAGGCATAAGGATATCATAGCTTGGCCTAAGCTATACAGTAAGTTCCAGGACAATGTGGGCTTCAGAGAGAGGTATGTCTCAAAAGATCGTAATCATAACCTGTATAGTCTCCAAAGTCTTATGTATTGGCGAAGTGTTTGACATACATTACTCAATCTCCATTAATCTTCTGATAAACATTTAGAGACCAGAAAATTGAGGCATTGACAAGAAACGTGTCCCAGAATACGCAGGTGATTAATAACAGAAACAGAGGTTAAACTCAGCTCCCCAAGCCCATTTCATTGAACAAAAATAAAAGCATTTTCTATTCTTTTTCCTGGTCTCTTTTCACTCCAGACACTTAACTTCTATCCATGACTGTCTGTTTTGAATTTTTATTTATGTGTATGTGTCTGTGTGTAGATGCTGGGAGTATACGGGTGTCTGAGGAGGCCAGCAGAGGGTGTTGGATCCTTTGAAGCTAGAGTTTCAGTCAATTATGAGCTGGCCAACATGGGTGCTCATGAGAACTCAACTTTGGTCCTCTTGTCACTGGAGTGAGTGCTCTTAGTGGCCGAGTCATCTCTGCGGTCACAGTCACCCTGTCGCTCACATCCACAGGTCATTTCTTTTTATCCTGGAGTACAGCATTTCCATCCAGCCATTAATGGGAATCTGAGTTGTTTCCATTCTGTAGCCGTTGTGTTCGTTGGAGGCAAGATCTCACTATTTAAACGAGGCTACCCTCAAGCTGTGTGATTCAGTAGGGTCTCAAACTCTCTCTCCATTTCCGTGCCTCAGGCTCGTGCACACAGGAAGAGTATGTTGACAATGCCTGGCTTCACCTTTTTGCTTTTTGACTGAAGTATAACAGCTTGCAGAAAGTTCCACTTTCCAGCATGTGTAACTCACTAGACAGGCCCTGTACCGACCTCCAGCTCAAGAAATAAAGCAACCAGAACCCCCAAACGCTATCACATGTTCCCTTCAACCTCACTCTCCCCACCCCTATGTCCCAATACCACCAAGTTTTTAGCAACCCAAGTGGGTCGTGTCTGCTTTCTAACTCTGAACAGTCAAGCTGTACATGCATGCCTCATACATGAAGTGTCTGGTAATTTGTACATCATTCATGATTATTAATCCATTTTATTGTTGATGGTTCTTAGGCCGTTTACAGTTGGGCTCCACTATGCAGTGCTGCTAGGAACATTCTGGAAATAGACTTGGATCCTCTGAAAGAGCAAGCAGCAAGGGTTCTTAACTGCGAGTCATCTATGTGGCTCCCAAAGAACGTTCAGGGAAGACTCCTTCCGCGAAAGCTCATACATGGGCCTCCGGTGCATGGACTGGAGTACCGGTGCCTGCTGCAGGAGGCACATGGGTCCCATTCGAGCATATGCTGCCAGTTCTCTATGGTGGGTAGGCCTCCCCCTCTGCCTTCCCCAGCCACACAGACGAGTCTCGGTTGCTCTACAAGCTTTCCATCTTTAGAACTTTAGCCATTCTGGTGCAGATGCAGGGGCGTCGCACTGCACGACAACTGCACAGAGGTTTCCACACGCACAGGGTGTGGCTGTACATCCTCAGCTCACCATGCCTCCCCTCCTTCTTTCAGGCCAGGTGTTCATCCTCTGCTTGAGAGGTAGAACTGCTTCCCAGGGCTAATCATTACATACCTCCTGATGCATGAAGAGACAGGTGCCAAGTCCGTCCTGAGCACTGTGAGGTAAACAGTGAGATAGACCCCAACAATGGTTCCCTAGTCCAACTCCAAGCTGGTCAAGGCAGGAACATTGGCGCCCTGTGACTCTTCTCTAGAGGTCTTCCATCCGGGGAAGCCCTGACTGGAAGGTGTCCCCAGTCACCATGTGTAGGAAGCAGTACCTTGCGCCAAGGTTCACAGAAAACATGCCTATATGTCTATCTCAGTGCTCACACTAGAAAACAATTCAATCATTTTAAACTTTCATTTGGTTAAGAGCTTCTGTCAGAAATCGAGAGGAGACAGTATTCCCTCCATTTCAAAGGTAAAGAAAATGAAACACAGAGATAAATGTTTTTTCCAGCTTCCACCATTAATAGAAGTATTGACCTGCCCCCCCCCCAATTGGGGCATTAATGAAAATGTATGCTATTACCCATGTACTCTATGACTGGGTGAAGCTAAGAAAGCTATTCTGTGGGTTTTTTCATTATTATTATTTATGGTGTATGGGTGAAGACCTACACTATGTAAAGGCACCACATGCATGCCTGGTGTCCCTGCGGATGTCAGAAGGGCACACTGGCTACCCTGGAACTGGAGTTACAGGTAAGCTGTCACGTGGGTTCTGAGAACCAAACCCAGGACATGTGCAATTGTAGCAAGTGCTCTGGGCTGCTGCGCCATCTCTTACGCTCCCTAGACAGAGTCACTTTCAAATCTTTCCACTCAAAGCAAGCCTCAGGAGGGTATTTGTGCTTAAATTCTTCTTCCCTTTATAAATAAGTCTCTGTTTATACTTAGCCAAATTATGAGGAAGAAAAGAGGTCATTCTGTTAAGTTTCCAAGAACCGAGAGCCCGTCTGTGGGTTCCAGCAAGCATTCAGCTAACACACATCTTCTAAACAGTCTTTAACAGTTTTCCTTCCTAAATCTCATTGCCTGATGGAAAATGATCCTTGCCTGTGACTTCCAAAGGAGTAACCGCAGGTCTAAAGACAGGACATCACCCACAATACCCAGGACGCTGGGCCAATTGCTCACACTCCCTATCTCTACCCGGCTGTCGCTGATGGCAAACCCAGATGGGTTTCTCTGGATACTTGACTGCCTGCTCATCTTTACAGGGCCTCTGCTACTTTTAAACTCCTTCCCCGAATTTAATTCCCTGCACAGATGATCCTCCTTGCCAGAGGGACAGGTTGTCTCAAATGATCGGATACATACACTGGTCATTTTTCTTGACAAATCCATCCCGTGTCACCTCAGGTCTCTACAGACTTATTTCCAGTGACTTGACAGCCCTATCACTTACAACCAGTTCTTAAAATCCAGATGCAGGCTGAGCCTAGACTCTAATTTCAAATCTCCCCTGGCTCACACTTGGGAGCGGTTCTGTCTTCCATCTCCAGCTGGCCTACTATCATGCCCTTTCCTCTGGAATAAACTCCCTCGCATTCATCTCCACATTCCTCAACCTTACACTGGTGGAATTTACAGCTCGCTGATGCAGCCTAGCCCCGCAGAGCGAGCAGAAGGGAACTGGGCTGGGGTTCTGCCTGTGGAGCAAGGCTTAGGCAAAGCTCCTGCCTTACTCCACCCCCACCGCTGCCCACAATTTTCCCTTTTGCCTTCTACCCATACCCTCCCCTTTTGGAAGGCCTGCATCCTAAGGGTCTCTGTTCAACTTTCTCAGCAGACTGTCTAGTTAAGGCTCATCACAAAAAAGCCTAAAGGGAATCCATGTAATCAGTTTCTCTCTCTGTTGTGAGCATCTTTTCCGGGAGCCCAAGCCAGACAGGGTGACCCATGCCTATACCCTCAGCTACTCAGGAGGCTAAGGCAGGAAAAAAAAACTGGAATTGGGTTTAACCTAGGCAACACAGGTAACCTATTGAGACCTTAATGCAAAACAAGCAAGCAAAAAATAAACTATCTAAATTTAAAAATTTAGTGTGATAGCTGAGTCTGTAAAAAGCTTGCCACACAAACATGAGTGCCCGAGTTCAATCCTTCACACCCATATAAAAAGGCAGGGCATGCTGGCACGAACTTGGAATCCACTGCCGAGGAGAAGGCAGACAGGCAGAACCCTGAGCCTCGCTGGCCAGCCAGCCCAGCCTATGTGGCGAGTTCCAGGCTGCGGGAGAGAGATTTTGTCTCAAAAGTCCAAGTGGACGGCTCCTGAGAAAAGACACTGGAGGTTGACCTCTGGCCTCTCTATGCATGAGCATGTAAGTACACCTGTTCTTTCTCCCACATACAAAAGCTGAGTGAGCAGAAGTCCTGTGACAGTAACTTCCAGGGGACGTTAACTCTATAGTCCTGCTGTATTAAATCAGCTCCTTGCCAGTACCCTGGACACTGGGTAACCTTTCACTGGCTTACACTAAAAAGTAGCATGGGGCTTAAGAGACGGCTCGGTCGTCAAAGCATGCCCTGCTCTCACAGAGTTCAGCTCCCAGCAGCCACTTGAGGTGACTCACAACGGCTAGTAACGCCAGCTCCAGAAGATCCAACACCCTCTCTAACCTCTGCTGGCGACTGCTTCGCTCATGTGACATAACAACACAGAGACATATGGGAAAAACATATAAATAAAAATTAATCTTAAAAGTGGTGAGATGGCCAGAAAGACTTGAGCTAAGACCCTCAACGCATCAAGTCAGCGTTGCTGTTTTGTGGAAAGCAGACACGTGGACTCGTTGGTTCATACAATCAAGGCAAATTTGTTGATCCCTTGCTTTGGGTGAGGTATTAGCCAAGCGCTTACAGTACCTCAACCAAACACAAAGTCATGCGGTTCTCTCCCTTCAAATAGTCTGAGAACATAGGAAGAGGTGCACCCCTAAGCTCAGCTTCTATTCCTGGTGCCTTGACCTGTTCTAAGCAACTGAATGCTATAAAAGCCTCCCCGCACTGTGGTATAAACACAGGCAGATTTCCCTCCCAGTCTTCATTATTTTTTGACCTCTCTTCATCTCTTTAGTTACTGGCATTTTATATCTACTCAGCAGAACTGCTGACATAATTAAAAATAATGTAGGTTAAGTGCCTAACATAAACTATGACAGCTGCTTCAGTAAGAAATGGAACAAGACACAGAAGTTGCCCAATACGAAGTATTAATTTGGCAGCTCCTTGACTTCTATCCAAAACGCAAAGAACTGCTGCTCAAGATGAGGAGTGTTAACAGAGATGGGGATTAATTATCTCCCCTGGCTTCTTTTTCATCCTCTGTCACAAAAGCCCTGTATATGCAAGCCTTCATGTTCTAGCCCCAGAGTTGAAGCTGTGTCTACTCAGGTCAGCTCCATTCTACCTGCTGAAGTACTCTGCCTCTCCAGGAGTCAGGTGTGGTAAGTGAGCACAAGCCAGCCAGCTGCCGTGAGACAAGACTGCTGGAGGAAAACCCTGCACAGGTCTTGCAAGAGTACTACAAACTGCAGCCTGGATTAACTCAAGACTGTTTATCGGCAGCCTCAGCTGCTCATCTACTCTCCGCTGGGCAGCTGGGCAGAAACTCCAAGACTGCCACTCCCCGCTGCCCAAAAGGGCCAAAGGGAACAGTGAGGATTCCTGGTCAGGACATGCCCTTTTTCCCAGAAGAGGATTAAGTGTGCCTTGACAAAGCTTGCTCTTCCAGCATTCTTCCTTGGAGACTGAGAGAGACATGAAATGGAACCTGAAATGTCCACTCCACGTTCTTAAAAAATATCAAACATAGTATCTAAGAAAAAAAATCAGTTGGCATCAAATACATCTATGTTCTTGGTCAAATTATGGCAATAATGCCAACTTCAGAAGGTTACCGTATGTGGTGGGAGATCACACAGAAAAACGCAGGCTAAATTGCCTGGCACATGGTAAGTATATACCAGCCTTCAATTTTTCTTAATCATCGTGGTCAATGCAAAGAAAACAAGTTATATCAAGGTATCCGAACTGAATCATAGAGACCAAAAACCTAACTTAGCCAGCAGTGGGTGAAGGAGGGGCACGGGTACATGGGACTAATAGACAGAGCTGACCTCGAGGCGAAGTCTGCAGGACCAGGTTTCTCTTGCTCTATTAGAAGATGGTTCTTCTACGAGATGATTCTTCTTACTGTTGGTCTCATTCTCCTCTGCCATAGGTCAGATTGCTCCATCTGTCAGCAAAGATGACTGCAGCCATCATGGCTAAAAGGAAGAGGCACAAACTCTCTCCCAACAGGACTTTGCCTTGCATGGATCACATGTACATCCCCCGGACCAGACGTCAGAAAACGCTGACTCACCATTCCAGCCCAGTCCGGCTCCTGTTTTTCAATAGCGGATGAACTCACAAAAGTTTGGTCATTTGTAAATGTGACCACAGGGCTACACATCACTCTACCATGGACCTACATCTTCAGTTCTTTTAAATTAATATTTATTTTTGTATTTTAATTTTGAGACAGTGTCATGTTAAGTTGCTAAGGTTGCCCTCAGACTCGCTATGGAACCCAGGAAGTTCTTGAATTCAGTATCCTCCTGCCTTAGCATTTAGGACTACAGACCTATGCTACCAGGCGTGGCTTCTAGCTTTTAAGCAAAAGGAAAACAACCCCTCTTCAATCAGTCCTGCTGTCAAAAGGGCAGAGCAAGTCTATTGCTGTAATTCCAGCACTTGGAGGGAAAGGCAGGAGAACAATGTGTATGATGCTAACCTAGGCTACATAACGAGACTCCCTTTTAATAACAGCAATAGCAGTGATAGTAATCGCGGTGGAAACAGAGCAGAGCAGAACCAGCAGAGTCTCAGCAGAGGAGAGTGAGAAGAATTCTCAGCATGCATGGAAGGGGTTATGCCACATAAAGAGACATTCCAAAGCTTGGAATGGTTTCCTTCGGAAAGGAAAGCTCCCAGAGGCACAATGTCCATGGCCTAATAAGCTGGTGATAGGTATAGGAAAGGCTAATCAGTTCTTGGTATTTGCTTTTCCCTCCCAACACAAGAACCAGGCTGTTTAACACATTGTATAACAGCCCCGTCACCTTCCACCTTGGACCGCTATCAAAGCGAGATTTACCCTCCCTTCCTATTGACTATGGTGCCAAGCCACACCTCTAGTCCCAATCAGTACACAAGACACCACACTGCACACGTACTGCTCAGAATCTGCACATTTCCAGCAGGAAGGTGCCTGCCTGGAAGCTCTGGATGGCACTGAAAGCTGGTGAGGTAGAAGGGCTGGTCCATGCTTATGGAATAAGCCGTTTGCATATCTAGGGTTAGCCTTGGACTTCCGGTCAGAGAAACTAGATTTGGTCAGAGTTCCTGACTTGATGACTTTTCTGAGACTTAGTACCCTGACATTTGATAAGGTTTGAAGGTCAAATGATGATTGCAGGAGTATTCGTAAATTCTGAGTAAATGCATCCCAATTCAGCCCATCACTTTCCCCACTAACAAACGCATCCTATCGCCTGGAATAGTCTGTTCCCAGGAAGAGCTAGAAGCTGGATTTCTGGAAAAAAGAAAAAGCGAGCCGAAAGAGGCAGTGCCCCTCTGCTTTACTTCCCTTCGTCAACAATAAAGTGCAAACTTCAAAAGACACAAATTTGAAGATGAGGAACGGCAGACTCACAGACCTTTCCCAGGGTGGAACTCTGTGGTCAGATACTGGCGGGTGTGATCCTTGGGTGACCTGGTCGCCATCCAAGTCTCTTTTTAGTGGAGAATAAAGTTCATGTTTTGGAAGCAGGATCCTTGACTTTTTTTTATCCTGTTATTCAAATATTTCCTAGTAATCTTCAGCATCTATACACTCGAGAGACCTTGAAGGTAAAGGAGGCAGATTTCCAGCTGTTTTTCCTTCCTGCTGCTAATGAGGAGATGTTTTCTTTCTGAATTCGCAGGCCCCATCATCCCTTTTTGTTCCCCCACTCAAATTAGCCTATGAAAAGAACTCAAATAGCAAAATAGCTCAACTGCCAGTTGCCCAGTCTGGGGTTGGAGTAAATGTTATGAATCCCCTTTCAATATGGCAGACCCGTGGAGAAAGAGATTGAAGTGTCAGCACATAAACACATAGTGTATAGATTAGCTGCAGTAAGTGTGGTGTTCCTGGTGCCACCTATTGGTCAGTCTATAAGACTGAACTATAGCGCTGTACCGTGGGTCATTAAAATGAAGGTAAAATGTTGTTTATGGTATAACATTTAAAGTTATGTATTTCACGAAGTTGGTGGAACACAGACATCGAGTGTTGTGTTTGGATATTGTCTCTAGTCGTGGTCACTCTAACCCACAAGACTCTTTTTGTTATGTGTATACAGACATGTGTATGTATGTATGTATGTATGTATGTATGTATGTATGTATGTATACACAGTGGAAAAGAGTATTCAGTGAGGCACAGTCTCTGGGAACTGTCAGATTAGTGAATCAATATTTACACTTAAACGATTTTATGTCTTATATCGTAATTGCTGTTGGTACCTTGCTCAGATCATTCTACTAACCAGTGAACCCAGGCAGTTTCTCTCAGCTGCTGGGGAAATTTCTAATACAATAGGCAGGTATGCTTTTCTTTGGAGAATTGTCCTTGGTGAAGAAGAAACCTAGAGTAGATGGGAACCACCCTGGCCAGGAGGTTTTGAACTCAGTCCAGTGCTCCAATGTGGGTCTCTGTCTCTAGCTTCGTCCATCGCCAGATGAAGGTTCTATGGTGATATGCAAGACAGTCATCAGTAGTCTTAATTAAACTCCTGGGTGGGTGGGTGCACGTACGTGTGTGCGCACAAACACACACAACACGAAATGATTATTGGAAAAAGGAGAGTTTCAGTGGGATAGAAGAGGAATGAGAAAGAGTAATGGTGTGTGTGTGCGCGTGTGTGTGTGTGTGTGAGCGCGCGCGTGTGTGTATGCGCACACACGTGTGTGAAAATACCCAAATCTCAATATATGCATGTGCAGAATTGTCAATAGAAAAATTCAGGCAGAAAAAGCAAAACCAGACAAAAGGTATCATATCAGAATAAGATTTTTTCAGTGAAATGATTCCTAATGATATTTAGCTATACTTAGAGATTGAAGCCTAGCCCAATCATCATCAGAGATGTTTCATCCAGTTATCTACGGGAGCAGGTGCAGAGACCCACAGCCAAACACTAGACAGAACAAGGAGAAGCCTGCAGAAAAAAGAGGGAAGGACTGTAGGAGCCAGAGAGGTCAAGGACACAAGAACACAGCCCACAGAATCAACTAACCAGAGGCTCGCAAAGACGAGCCTGTGTGAGTCTGAACTAGCTAGGTCTTCTGCATGTATTTTATGGTTGGGTAGCGTGGTGTTCTTGTGGAACTCCTAACCACAAGAGCGAGATGTGTCTCTGACTTTTTACTGCTCTTGGGACCCTTTTCCTCCTACTTGGTTGCCTTGCCCTGCCTTGATAGGAGGGTGTATGACTATTTTTATTTTAACTTGTTATGCTATGTTCATTGGATATACCCTAGAGGCCTGCTCTTTTCTGAAGGGAAATGGAGAAAGAATGGATCTAGGGGACAGAAGAGGTGAGGGGGAGGCTGGGAGGAAAGGAGAGGAGGGAAACTGTAGTTAGGATGTCATGAACGAGAGAAGAATACATAATAATAATAAAATAATATAAAAGAATAAACATAGCAACCGAGAAAAGGAAAACATGATTTATAAAAAATATTTGTAAACTCTACATTTGATAAGAGGTTATTATCCCAAATTGATGAGATATGCAACAGCTCAACAGAAAAGAAATAACCTAGTTTTAATACGCAAAGGACAAACAAAGACACTTCTCGAAAGAAGATTCACAAGTAGCCAATAGGTATTTGGAAAACAGTATTGACTATCAGTATCATCAAGAAAATGAAAGTCAAGATCACCATGAGATACCATCTTACGTCTGTCAGAATGAATGTCATCAAAGAAGCAAACATAAAAAAGGTTAAAGGATATGGAAAAAAAAGAAATTCTTTCACAGTGTTGGTATGAATCTAAATTGGCCCAGACATTGTTCAGAGTAGTGTGGAAGTTTTTCAACAAATAAAAATAAAACTATTATATGACTCAGTAACCCAACTATTGGGTATCTATTCTGGAGATGTGTGTGCGTGTACGTGTGCATGTGTGTGCACACATGTACATCTCTAAGGACAATGACATCAGCATGTCAAAGAGATGTCTCTATCTCTACAGTCACTGACTGTACTCAACAGTGAAGGTATCAAAACAAAGTCAGCATCCATCAGTGGGCAAATGTATGAACAAAACACCACACACATATAAAATGGAATATTACTCAACTTCATAGAAGTACAAGGAAATCCTGTCACTTGAGATAGTATTATGAACTTGAAAGATAGTGTGCTTAGAGAAATAAGTCACAAAGAGACAAGTACTGTGTGTTCTCACAGACGCGACCTAAAAGCTTTGCTCTCACAGAAAGATAACATTGCTAAGGTACAGAGTTTGTGGAAACGAGATGTGTTAGTCAAAAGGGTAAAATATTGGTCAAGCCAGATGAATAAGCTATAGAGATCTGTATGGCATGGTGACTACAATTAGTAGGCTTTTATATACTTGAAATCTGCTGAGATAAGTTATGAAGCATTTTGACACATATAAAAAAGGGGGCTAGTATGTGAGGTGATGGATCGATTAATTAGCTCCATTTTGATTATAATTTGACGAAGTATATCATGTCATAGTCAAAAGATTGTGTTGTACACCATGAACATATACGGTTTCAATTGTCATATGAAGTTGGACAGGGCGAGCTAACAGCATTTTCTAAACCCCATGGCAAGAAATTTCATATTTTTATCACTTATTGTCACAAAATTCTTACAATAATAAAGACATTTTATGTTTGCTTTTGTTCTTCTTGGAGAAAGGTACTACAGCAGGTTTGGATTCTAAATAAGAATTTCTTTAGTTCCATGGAAGGTGCTGTGGCTAGCCCGGCGTTCACCATGTTCTGAGTGCTATGGTTTTGGCACAATGAAGTGTTGCACTGTGAATCTGATGCCCTAGGCTCTGGCTTCACCCCGTGTCTAGCTAGCAGTACCAATGCGGACAGTTGACTGATTCTCCTCTTTTCTCTCCGAGTCATTTATCTGCAAAACTGGTGATAAGAGAGTGTGTGGCCTCTGTGGTAACTATGACTCTAAAACCCTCTGAGCCCCCAACTTCTCTATCTGGGATGTATGTGATATGGATGCTGTAATTCAGACCTCATTAGCCCATCCCAACATGAAGCCTTCAGCAGAGTCACGGAGGCAGAAATTCAACAGGGCACTTTTCTGAAAAACAATCTTCCGATAAGGAGGAAAAAGAGCTGGTGGCAGATGGACAGTGATTAGCCACTGCAGGCAGGCAGGCGGGTGGGGCACTGGTTCCCAGCGAGTGAAGGAGGGATAATGGGTATTGTCACACAAGGAGGGGCAGTCTAGGACCCTGCTCCCTGGGTACTGTCTACCGAAGAAAGGGGGCACAGAAAGACAGACTGATGTGCCACCCGAATCACCCCCCATGGTTCTAACCCCGTTCTTCCGTGAGTCATTTCTATGGGGTCTCAGCTTCTTTATCTGCTAAACAGGGCTCTGCAGCCCATCTGGAAACGACCTCGCAGGTCTCTGGCTATCAGATACTATCAGCTCCTGTCTTTTCTTGACGTATGCCTGCAAAACGTTCTCTTAAAAGGCATTCTTTTTCCTGCTTTTAGAATTTGAAGAACGGAAACCATGAGTTTTGGATTCTCATAAACAATTAGATAAACAGTGAAAAATCGAGATGGGGTATTTACAATCCAGTCACTTTTGTTTGTTCTGAAGCAGGGTCTCCCTTAGTCTAGCTCCTCCTACCTCAGCCTCCTCAGGAAGTACTACAGTTATAGGCAAGTACCACTGGATCCAGCTTCATTCAAATTCTTGAAATTGAAAACTTAAGAGCTACTGAAGCAAAACCAGGTGGGAAAAAAACAAAACAAAACAAAACGAGGTATCTGGAAATCCCTAGGATGTTATGAGTGATCTTCAACTACCTTAGCAATACACACCGCAAAGCCTCAATAAGTAGTTGTTAAACAGTTACCTGTACTATAATGACTTTACAAGGTAATAGCTAATCAAAAAAAGTTCCCTTCCGTTCTAGAATCCTATGATATATTTATTGAGTGCAAAGAAGACCTGTAGGGGAAAATAAAGCAAAGACAGGCTTAAGACAGTTATGATGGATAAAACACCACCCATAGAGCCAAATGGACCCGAGCAAGGATATTGTTTCTGCCATTTACTGCAGCAACTCAGGCAAGTTTCTTGAGAAAAGAGAAAGGAACAATTTTGAAGGAAGTAAAACAGGGTTTAGGAGTAATGGTCAAAGGGAAGGGTGGGACATGGGTGTGCAGGGAAGAGCTCTCAGAGGCAATGACGTCTCCTATGCGGAGGATAACACGGAACATTTTAGGCAGACAAGATAGCCAGGGACTAGCTTAGAACGCTTTAGGAAGAGAGATGGACAGAGTGGTTTAACGTGGAAAAAAAAAAAGAAGTGAGTATGACCAAAAAGAGAGAGCTCCTACTGCTCTTCTTGGCCTGGTAAATTTTATTCCAGTCGCGATGAAGAAAAACCTCAGAAGTTTTAAGTCAAAAAGGAACCCAGCCTGTGGGGTTTGATGTAAAAGCTCCCTCTTGTACAGAGACTGGATTACTGATGAGCAGCAAAACCAGAGAGCTGGAGAAGGAGGCTGGACAGCCCAGAGTGCCGGAGTTGGAGAGAAGTCAGTCAGATTTAATATCTATTCTGGGGACAGTGTGGATTAAATAAGACAACATATGTAAAATACTTACTTTACGTATAAGTGCCTCAGCCAATTAAAAGCTTGCTACAGATAATCGAATCTGATACAGTAGGCTGATTGCAGGCCCCATACAAACATCAAAGAAGAAGTATGACCTAAGACATACTTAGGTCAAAGATCTAAGGCGCAAGTTAGCAAACTGGTCCAATAGCTCATTTGTATGCCACGTGGGCAAGTCCTATTTGCTTTCTATAGCTTCCCTACAGGTTGAGGAGCAGTTTCGAAGTACTAACATTCAACGTATCCTTTTACGAGATAGACCAGTCAGGGGCAATATGAGCGAGGAAGAATAAAGGGTTTATTATGAATACTCCATGCAAGGTGTTGCCTCTATGCCTGAAGCCGTTCCTGAAGTCATCTAAGACTGGCTAGGGCTGGCAATGAGGAAGAACGGCTGGAAGCTGGGTGTGAGGTGTAAAATGCAGGGCAAAATGGAACGTACAGTGATAAACTGTTTAACCACTTCCAACCCTGGTCAAGCAAGCGACTGGAAGAAGTGGTTTTACCAGCAGCTGAAGGAACTTCAGGTCCAGCTCCTACTGCATGCGAATAAGGGAGAGACAGCAAGTGAGCGGCAGCGTCTGTATGATCATGGTGTCCCGCTCTTATGTCTGACTTTCAGAGCTCCAAGCTATTGCTTCTCTTTCACCTCAATCTCGTGCCAATTCCTCTAGTGGTCCTCATTAATCTGGGGTGGTACAGGGGAGGAAATTCTCAGAAAGACAGTTCAAGTCTGTGGGTAGGAGAGATAACTTAGTCGGTAATGTGTTTGCTGTACAATGATGGGGACCTAAGTTCAGATCCTGGTACCCATAGCACTGGCAGGGCGTGGGGGGGAGAACTGAGACAGAAAGAGTTGCAGGCCTCTCTGCAGTTACTCTGGCCTGAACAGTGGACTCCAGGTTCACTGAGAGACCCTACCTCAAATGATGATGATGATGGTGATGATGATGATGATGATGATGGTGATGATGATGATGATGATGATGATGATGATGATATGATAATGATCGAGGGCAACAGAGGAAGATACAGATGTCAACCTCCGACCTTCATACACACATGAACGTATGTACATATATATGTATGCATGTGTGTATGTGCACACACAGCATACACGCACACATACACACTCCTGCACATGTGCACAGAAGAACCTTCCAGTTCAGCTAAACTGACACAGTTCAGAGTTATACAGGTCCACTCTTCATCAACACTCATCATGGCAGCACACTTAGCTTCCAGATTCAGATAATGGAAAAAAAAAAGTAACTATGCTTCCACGGCACATGGCATAGCCGTCCCTGCTCTTTCCTTGACAGAGGATACAAAGCCCTCTGTCTTTATATGAATAGTTTCATACAACACTGGCTAGTGACCCCTCTGCCTGTTATTTTTACTCCTATTTGTTTAATCTGAATCCATCAGGGAGAATAAATGTTGCTCGTGAGACAATTTTGCTGCCTCGGTCCCTTGGAAACTTAGCCATTCCTCAAAGCTAAGCTCACGTTCTAAT
The DNA here is from genome assembly GCF_000317375.1 of Microtus ochrogaster. NCBI lineage: Eukaryota > Metazoa > Chordata > Mammalia > Rodentia > Cricetidae > Microtus > Microtus ochrogaster. The sequence continues at coordinate 10,564,497 of NC_022023.1, forward strand.
TTTTCTATAATTTTACCAAGCAGTCATCTCCTGACTTACACCATCTTGGTTTGAAACCCTTGCTCTGTCTTGTGGGATACGGGACTCTCAATGATTTCAGTGGACCATGGTCAAAGGGCTCACGCACGGTCCTAAGAAATATTTGGGTTTGATTCATGAAGTAAAGAAACCCATCTGCCTCTAAATTAAACCCTAGTTCCAGTCCAAAGACTGGTACATCTTAAAGTGTTTAAGAACAGGCACAGTAAAATATAAAAGGAAGATAAATGATTATCAAACATTTGACTCCAAGAGAAAGTTGAACACTATGAATCATGGTTGACTTATGGGAATTATAGAACCTAATTGATTGCATTTTGGTGTTTTTATATTTAGTCAAAAATTATTGAGTCCCTTCTATGGATCAGGCAGTGTTTTCCTAAACTGTTCATGTGCACAGTGGAGAACATGACACTGACTCTGACCTCAAAGGTTATTGAAGGAAACCAAGTAAACGACCTTTAAGCTTATAATACAGAATTCTGTGTATGACAATGGCATGAATGGAGCTAAGGGAGGTCATGAGAAAACACTAAACATAGAGCAATGTGTTTCTCTAGGTGGGCAGCGGTGGCGACGCATGCCTTTGATCCCATCACCAAGAGGCAGAGCCAGGTGCATCTCTATGTGTTTGAGGCTAGCCTAGTGTACAGAGTGAGTTCGTGACATCCAGAGAAAACCTGTCTCAAAGAACGAAATGTGCTTTTCTTTTATCTCATGTGATTGTGACCCATAAACTCCTTAAAGGTAAGGACCATCTAATGTATGTGTACTTACATATATCTACCTACCTTAGCTATGGACCCAGCTCGGATGACAGCAACCCGTCACTAAATATGAGCTAACACCATGAATTTGACTCCGACAATGAGATAAGCCTTGGGGCATACAGAGCATTTTCATTCATTTTAGCCTCCCACAGATTTGTTCTTGGCTGCTTATCTGCATAATGTATCATCAGCACTGATAAGTAACGATGCCCAATCTTTCTTATCATGCTTGCTGAAAATATGGTTGATGAAACAGGAGTTGGTTGGTTCTTTGACAAGAGCTCTGGGTGACAATTCCGTGGAGACCAGTAGCACAAGGAACTAAGAAAGGACTTTGACTCTGCCATTTAATAGCTCTTACTCAGTCTCTTAGGACTTCCATTTGCTTCGCTTGGAGTGAGATGACTGTTCTCTCCTACCTGACACAGCAGACATGTTTCTGTTTTATACCTAGTTTGAGTGTAGGCATAGTGCCCAAGATACTTGTAAGTCGATAGGATGTGGCCTGGTGTCTCCCTGTGGTACTGAGGCTCCACGGTAAGTTCCCAATAGGTCCGGGTATTAATCCCAGTGAATTTTCCCTCCCAAACCAATCAGAGTAATAATGAATCGCGCTCTTGCATTTTCTATCAAGACGGCTCCTTGTGATTTCTAAACGTTCTGTCTAGATTCAAAGAGGCTGGTTTCTTCTTGAGTGGTTGGAATAAGACTTTTCTTAGAAGCTACTGAATATGGATTAGTTCGGATTGTTTCTCAGGAAATAAAAAGCAGGCTCTGGGGTGACCACTTCAACATTTAATTGGGTTAGCAAAGAACTACAAATAAGAGGTTCCCCTTCGGAGGGGAAGCATGTTTACTGCACCCAGCCCCTTAGGTGGTGGAATTTACCCTAACTGCTGCCCTTCAGAGGCAACCTCTAACTTGGGCGCCGTTACACGAATATAGCAGAAATGTCCCACTGCAAACTTAACACATTCCAGGAGTTCACTGGATCCCGGCCTCTCAACAATACAAGCGCAGAGTTCTCCAACTGCCCAGCCACCTGCAGAAGTCACGTTTGTGGCAGCGCCAAAGGGTTTGCATCCTAAAAGCGAGAAGGCTGAACTGAGAAAAATTGCCCAGCCCTTGGGACAAAGCCACTAGGGGCGGGTGACCTGTATGTTAGGGTAACTGAAGGTTCATTCACGTGTCTCTACCTTTCCCTCTCAGATACACTGTGCCTGTCGCTGCCTGATATCCCTCTGCCTGGATCCATCCGAGAAGTAGTCTCTGTAACAAAGACAAGCATGCTGTATTTGGTACCAGGGGCAGTTGTGGACCGTGTGAACAGTTCCACCAAAGGGAGGCCAAGGGGCCATTCAGACTTAGCCTGAAGTCCTGGCCTTTGTTTTCTCTCCACATTCAGACTGAAATGTGATTCCCCTGGCTTTCTTTTTTGGAAAATACCTGTGATGAGTAATAGCCTGGCTAGAAAGAAAAGCTGTTGACAGGAAAAGTCTCTGACGGGGAAAGGGCTTCTTCGCGAGTTCTAACCGGAGACAAGATGCTTCAAATTGGGTTGAGGAAGAGTTCCAAGCTGGAAAAAGGTCAGGACTCCCCGAGAGAAAAGGCTTAATGCGAGCTAAGGCTGAGAATTAAGCAGTTTCCTCTGAGATTAGGAACATGGACATAAAGATTAGACTACCGTGAATGGGCTTGAGTCCTCATCTACTAGATAGTAAGGCACCTTAGGCAGATTGTTTGACCTCTCTGAACATGCTTTCTCGGGGGGTTATGAGCATTAAATACAATCGGGAGTATAATGAACACTGGTGCAGAATAAGGTTTTTTTTTTTTATGAAATCTGTTACTGATTTGATTATAGTACCCCCTCAGCCAACACAAATGATGTCCCGTCTATGTGCCAGATGCTCTTTGAGTGACAGATTCCTCCTCCTCCTTCCTAAAGTCAACCACACATGCACCCTGCTCTAGGAGAAGTACCAGCCATATACCAAGCTCACTTTGAGAAGCAGCTCACGGTCTCGCGGGTTATCTCTTTGAGTACCTTCTCCAGACTCAGCTACCTCTCCCTCCAATTTGCTCACAATTTTCGGTGTGCTTACCATACTGAGTCTGCTCTGCTTGTCTCGTACGTGATCCTAGAAAATAGGGATTGTAGATTCATTTCATCTATTCATCTGATTTGCTTCTCTCACATAGTGACTAAGCCACTGCTGTGTTCACCATATCATGTATGCATCCGTGTAAGTTTGTGGTCTTTGACACCAGCATACAGAGGACTCAACCCGGTCCTGAACTCCTGGAGAGTAATCTTGCCCTCCATCTTTAAAAGGCTGGGCCCTGATTTGGTTAGTCCTATTATTCCTAATTATTGCTTTGGTTCCAGACTCAGTTTCCCAGTCTACTTAAGGGGTCAATAAATCTCCACTACCAGGAGGGTATGACAATGGTTTGAGTCGATACAGCTTTGATGTCCCCGACATTTCCAGACACAGAGCCAAATGCCAAAACCAGCTGATTCCATTCTTATCCCTCAAACGGGTCCAGCCAACATAAGAAAACTAAAAATATAAAATATGAGTGCTTGTATCCTTCCAGTTTATACCTTACCTCAGCTGTGTGCCAGAGGATCGGCTGAACTGGGAAGCCACAAACAGCTCCAGGGAAAACACTGGCGAGTGCTTAGGCAAACAGATGTGAAGAAGTGGTAGGATTCCGTTTACTGATTACCCATACCCTCAAACCTGGGCTGCCGGAAGTGTATTTAAAATGAGACTGTCAAGCCTGGGTAGTCATAACCTGACTTTCAGGAACTGTTCTGGTTAACAACAACAACAACACAAGATACCTGAGTTACTCTGTGTTATTCAAGAGCCACCGTGCTAGGTGCTTTACACTACAGAGGTTACCTCGTGTACTGAGAACCACTTTGAGACAGAAGAACATAGACTTCACTCACAAGTTGGCCTGCCAAGTAGGAGTTTGGGGCTCCTGTTAGTTTGACCAATCAACTAACAAGCAAAAAGTTTAGGAAATCACCTGCTTGAACGTACCACTGGCCGAAGGAAGCAGAAAGAGGGTGAACCAACACAAAGCCCTTTGTGGGTGAAAATGAGAGAAGCTGGATTGGAACCCAAGTGGAAAGGTCTGCCGAACCCCAGAGCTCCATGCAGTGCGAAAATGGGGACGAAAGGAGTGCAGGATGCAGAGGAAGGGTGTCCCAGGTCTGGGAGGGGGCGTCCCTGTGGCTTGTGCGCCTTCCTCGCCTCGGGTGCACAGGTCAAGCCTCTTCCCTCCCGCGCTCTCACCCTCCCAACCTTATTTAGAAACCGTGTCCCCGAGACAGGAAGGGCGGCGGGCCGAGAAGCACGGAGCGTCCCGGCCTCATTTCCTTTCGAATCCCCCTGTGGAATTTCATTTCGTACGGTGAGGAAATCGGAGCGCGAGCCCATCGGCTGTTCGGCTGCTCCGGGGCGCCTCCCCCACCGGGCTGCTCTCGGGCGCAGGTCGCGCCGAGCGCGGGGCGGGGCCGGGGGGCCGGGCGCCAGCCCCACAGGCTGGGGGTGAAAATTGCTGCGAACTCGCGCTGTACCAGGCACCAGCTCTAAGCATTTCAAGCTTTATCGCTAATCCTCCCAAGTCACTTTACGGGTGAGGAACCTGACGCCGAGAGGTAGGGCAATTTGCTCAAGGTCACACAGCGAGGATTTAAAGTCACCAGCTGTGTAAATCCTAAAAGTCGTGTTCTTTGTGTTCATTATTTTGCTTGATATAGAGGTGACCAAGGGACTGGAGTGGACATCTGGAAAGGGACGGACATGAACGGGACAGAGATGCGGGAGCACTTCTCACCTGAGAGAGGAGGGCACGTTGGCTGGGCAGGAGCCGCGGGGCTCCAATCGACGCCTGGCTGCAGCGTGCAACGGGTCGGGGTGGGAGGACGCCGAGCGCCTGGAAGCCAAGCGGGGCGGGGCGGGGCGGCTCCGGAGCGAGTCAGGGAAGGGAGGATCAGGCTGCCGGCCGGGGCCTGACCCTTTCAGCGGGAGAGAGACCCCGCCCCTTCCCGCCCCCTCTGCCCAACGCGGCCTCTTATTGGACAATCACGTTGTCCGTCCCGCCCCGCCCCGCCCCTGCCCTGCGAACCTCCAGCGCCGCGGAGCGCTGAGGCGGTGAGAGCAGCGCGGTGTAGAGTGCAGGCGGGCTTCGCCGAGAAAGCCGGACTCGGCCGGCGCCGGGTTCTGGGATCGCCGCCTGCAGCCATGACCCTAGCAGTCCGTCTCTCTGCCTCGGCTCCAGGCGTCTGATACCCCTCACAGTCTCGTCCAGCTTCTGGAGAGGCGGCCGCTGCCCTCTCGTCGCCCTTGGCGCCTTACCGGACTCCCTATCCGGAGCTGGAAGCAGCGCGGCCACCGGCGCCCCCGTGCAAACTGGGGGTGTTTACTGGAGCAGTCCCCGCCGCTGCTGCCCGCGGCTCTGGCCATGGCCTGGCGGGGCACAGGGCCGAGGGTCCCGGGGGCGCCTGGAGGCGTCAGGCCGGGGCTGCTGCTGCTGCAGTTGCTCCTGCTCCTGCGGCCGGCACTGGGCTTCGGGGACGAGGAGGAGAGGCGCTGCGACCCCATCCGCATCGCCATGTGCCAGAACCTCGGCTACAACGTGACCAAGATGCCCAACCTGGTGGGACACGAGCTGCAGACGGACGCCGAGCTGCAGCTGACAACTTTCACACCGCTCATCCAGTACGGCTGCTCCAGCCAGCTGCAGGTGGGCGCCCCTACCCCCACCCTTGGAGGGACCCGGTAAACAGGGACTCCCAAACTCCTTCCTTAGAATCTCTGACAGATCGAGCCCCTTGCTCCTTTCCTAACTTGAGGGTACAACTCCTGGAAAAGTGATTTCCAGCCCGCACCCCACCCCCCACTTTTCTGTCCCTCTTGGAGACTGGCAGCCAAAACGTTGTGTAAGTCATCTGGCCCGCGAAAGAACCCATTCTTACACCCCGCCCTTCCGTTTTTCTCCCCTGCCCATGTCTGGCCAAGCCCCTAACCCCAGTGGAGCTGAGGGTTATCTTTGCCAAGGATTCCGGCAGCCGCTGCTTAGTGGGCGAGTCCTGGCAGGGCAGCCGGTTGCACCTAAAACTTGGAAGGAGTGATAAGGAGACAGAACTTCGCCCTTCCAGGTCACTCATCGACCTCCTTTTTCCCTGTATTTTTGAGTGTAGGTTACCAAATCAAACATCGCCGCCTGTTTTCGGCCGAGTGCCCCCGCCGTCACCCAGCACTCTTCAGAGGTCACACAGGAGAGAGCTGGCTTGAGTTCTTTCTTCTCCTTAGGGTTGGAGGCAGGTTTAGTTTTTGAAGGGACTGGAAAAGCTCCAGGTGGATAGTTTGCCTATCTAAAGAACTTCTTTTTCTCCCCACCCTTTGGGGGGCGGGGGCCGTCATTAAAATGTTCAAACTTACATATGTGTAATGATATAGAAATCCTTCCCACAACAATAGGTGAAAAGTAATTTGCATATACAGTGTAATTATATTTTCGCATACACAGCCAGCTCAATGGGGAGGTGGATTGGAATGAAGTTTTTAAAACTTAACACTGCTCATATTTTGGTTGGTGAGGCCAAGTGACTTTAATAAAACTAGAAAAGAGGGCAGCTGGTAAAAAAAATTAATAGAGGTTAGAGCTGTTCAGACTGAAACCTCAAGAACTTTGTAGTTCTGGCTGTAGAGAGATACGGAGACAGTTTACTTCCCAGCTCGTGTTTTTACATAGGTCACTTTAAAAGCTGGGTTGTGGTTGAGGAAGATGGTGGGGGTTAAACCTGTCGCTGGTGAAATATCCCTGTGGAAGTTTCAGGACTTCAAAACTGGATTATAAAAGCTTAAAAAATAACCCTCTCCTCTGCGTTTGAAAACAGGGCATAGCTGACATCAGTGGCAATTTTGTTGGAGAAACAGTTTTCACAGGGATATATATTTTTAATTACATGTATCCTGGGGAAGCAGCCAAGCTGTTTTGAAAGACAAGACTGGATCCCTTTACATGCTGGAAAATAGTTACTTGTAACTCTAGACTTCATAGACAACATCTGTAAGGAGCCAAGGAGACTGTTTATCAGTGCTGGAGGAATTGAGGGCAGCAACTGGACTCCCGCCTGCTGGTATTACAATCTCAGGGGCTTAGCATTTACATCTTCCTATTGTGCTTCATTGTTATTCATTGCAGAAATGCTAGCCAAACGAGTCCCTGGAGACCAGAGACCCCTCCCCCCCAACTCATAGCTCCTCCTTGAATCTCACCGAGTCTCAGATTAGTACATTTTCTGTTTAAATATGGGATTGGCTTTTGAAAATTAAAATGGAAATTAGGAAAAACTAGAATGGTGTGATGGGAGCTACACTTTGTTAACATTAATTTTTAAGGTGACAGAGAAATGAAGATAAAGGTCAAGCACCCATCACCTAAGTGACCAAGTCACTTTAATAGACTCTTTTGATCTTTCAAATGGTAGCTCGAAGGAGAGGGATATTGGAAGTCAGTTTTTAAAAGTTTATTTTCATAAGCTTTATGTGAAAAAGATTATGTGATTCTTCATACATTTCTTACTTATCTAAATTCATCTGTGTTCCTCTGAAAAGGATTACTAGAGCCCATCTAAGGAAACTGTAAAAGTGATGGATTATTAGGCACCGGTGTTTCAGGTCGGGGTAAACAGACATATTCCCAGTAGGCTGGCTTAGATATTGCCTGGAAGCGGTCGCCCAGCTTTGTGCTTTTGGTCAACCCCTCCGCCACTCATTGTGTTTTTTGTTCATGTCATTACTTTCCCAGTTCTTCCTTTGTTCGGTTTATGTGCCAATGTGCACGGAGAAGATCAACATCCCCATTGGCCCGTGCGGTGGCATGTGTCTCTCCGTCAAGAGGCGATGCGAACCTGTCCTGAAAGAATTTGGTTTTGCCTGGCCGGATAGCCTGAACTGCAGCAAGTTCCCACCCCAGAATGACCACAACCATATGTGCATGGAAGGACCTGGCGATGAAGAGGTGCCCTTACCTCACAAAACCCCCATCCAGCCGGGAGAAGAGTGCCACTCCGTGGGAACCAATTCCGATCAGTACATCTGGGTGAAAAGGAGCCTGACCTGTGTTCTCAAGTGTGGCTACGATGCTGGCTTGTACAGCCGCTCAGCCAAGGAGTTTACGGACATTTGGATGGCGGTGTGGGCCAGCCTCTGTTTCATCTCTACCACCTTCACCGTGCTGACCTTCCTGATCGATTCGTCCAGGTTTTCCTACCCTGAGCGCCCCATCATATTTCTCAGTATGTGCTATAATATTTATAGCATTGCTTATATTGTTCGGCTGACTGTAGGCCGGGAAAGGATATCCTGTGATTTTGAAGAGGCGGCAGAACCTGTTCTCATCCAAGAAGGCCTTAAGAACACAGGATGTGCAATAATTTTCTTGCTGATGTACTTTTTTGGAATGGCCAGTTCCATTTGGTGGGTTATTCTGACACTCACTTGGTTTTTGGCAGCAGGACTCAAGTGGGGTCACGAAGCCATTGAGATGCACAGCTCTTATTTCCACATCGCAGCCTGGGCTATCCCTGCCGTGAAAACCATTGTCATCTTGATTATGAGACTAGTGGATGCTGATGAACTGACTGGCCTGTGCTATGTTGGGAACCAAAACCTAGACGCCCTCACTGGCTTCGTGGTGGCTCCGCTTTTTACTTATTTGGTGATAGGAACTCTGTTCATCGCAGCGGGTTTGGTGGCCTTATTCAAAATTCGGTCGAATCTTCAAAAAGATGGGACAAAGACCGACAAGTTGGAAAGGTTAATGGTCAAGATCGGGGTTTTCTCGGTCCTGTACACAGTTCCTGCCACATGCGTGATTGCCTGTTACTTCTATGAAATCTCTAACTGGACGCTCTTTCGGTATTCTGCAGATGACTCTAATATGGCTGTTGAAATGTTGAAAATTTTTATGTCTTTGCTCGTGGGCATCACTTCAGGCATGTGGATTTGGTCTGCCAAAACCCTTCACACATGGCAAAAATGTTCTAACCGGTTGGTGAATTCTGGGAAGGTAAAGAGAGAGAAGAGGGGGAACGGTTGGGTGAAGCCTGACAAAGGGAATGAGACCGTGGTCTAAGACTAGCCAGCTTCTACGCTCTCCTCATGTCGGAGGGAATTACGCGGTGAATCTCAGTTTGAACGAACTAGAAATGTGTTAGCACCCCCACTGTCGGCCCAGCACCCCTCACCACACCCAGCCTCATAAAAGCGATGGTTCCGCTGCAGACATTGGAACGATCTAAGATGGGAAGCCCGTGAGAGGCTTTCAAAGCTGTGAAAAATCAAAATGTTGATCCCTTTAGCAGGTCGCAGCTCTGAGCGCTGAAGTCCTGCTTAAGTTCCCTGTTTACCCCTGCTGGGTGGGATTTCGGCTGTGAGTTGAGAACTCGCAGGGAGAAAGATTAATTTTTTTTAAAAAGAACTTTTAAATTTTAAATAGTAACTAGGTCTTTCAGATAGCCAAGTGATCTATAAACACTGGAAACACTGGGGTGGGAGACGTGTTGCAGGGTTTGATAGTTTGGCTGGTCTAACATAAACATCGCGTGGCCTACACGGTCGGCTGTTTGGAACTCTGGAGCGCACTCCCAAGAGGTGGTGTCAAAATCCTTCAGTGCCTTTGTCGTAAAACAGAATTGTTTGAACAAACAAAAGTACTGTACTAACACACGTAGGTATCCAATGGATTTTTTCTCTCTCTCTCTCAAATTTCAGCATCCCTATTCTAGGCAGCCCCTCCCTCTTTTCTTCACTTTACACTAATGACTCAAAAAAAATTATTTTTATAGGAATTTTTTTGCACTGCAGCATGCCTAATGAGGGGGGAAGGAAGGGTGATTCACTTTCTGACAATCACTTAACTCGGAAGAAAACGAGATTTACTAAGTTGACTTCCCTTCCCGACCCCAGAGACCCATTGCGTTAAGTAATGCTAAGCAATTGGGACTTGAAATATTTTAGTTCGTGTGATTGCATCTAGGCAGACGCCAGTCTGGAAGAACTGAAATGTTAAATTTCTTGGCAACTCTGCATTCACACAGATTAACTGTGTAATTTGTGTGTGTCAATTACAATTAAGAGCACATTCTTGGACCATGACATAGTATACTCAATTGACTTTAAAACTATGGTCAGCTTACATCCGTAGTGCGATAGTGCCTTTCTCCCCTGTAGCATAAGAATGTTATCGGAGTTGGGTCTACTTACCACAATGGAGACTTATTCAGCTTTGCAAAGGCAACTTAAGGACAGCAGATCTAAATACCGGGTGCATAATTGTTCCTTAGTAATTGGCAAAGGCTCCTTATAAGATTTCATTAGAGCTGGTGTGGCCTGGAACCTAATGAATGGTACCTAATGAATCTCCAGAGTGCCAGCCAGAAGCTGGATTGGTTAGCAAGGGATATGGTATAGACCATATGAAATGAGCTGCAAGGCCTAACAGCAGCACGGGTCTTAATTGCCTTTGCTGGGGTATCCAAAGCTTTTAAAATTTATGCTTTAAGTCCCTCACAAGGGGGTACCCGCTAGCAACCTATCAAAAGTTGCAGTGTCTTTACAATTGTAGCTGGCCTTTTTCTTAACCTGCCTTAGGCCTTTTAATCACCAGATCTCTGGGACAAACTGTTGTACATGTCACAGGTCGCTCTCCTCGTGTTTTCTTTTTTCTTTCTTTCTTTTTTTTTTGGTTTTTCGAGACAGGGTTTCTCTGTGGCTTTGGAGCCTGTCCTGGAACTAGCTCTGTAGACCAGGCTAGTCTCGAACTCACAG
>NC_022023.1:10575262-10636744 GCF_000317375.1 Microtus ochrogaster
CTCGAACTCACAGAGATCCACCTGCCTCTGCCTCCCGAGTGCTGGGATTCAAGGCGTGCGCCACCACCGCCCGGCTCCTCGTGTTTTCATACCTATCTGCTTCTGCAGTTTTTGGCTGATTCAAGCATTGTCCTTTTAATAAAAAAAAATCTTCATGTTTTCCCAATCATACTTCGCGGAGAGACATTTCCCAGACTCCAAATCAAATAAGTGATCAAATTCTGGAAATAGAAAGTTTTAAAAATTGAGGATTTTTTGTTTGTTTTTGGTTTCTGTTTGTTTGTTTGTTTGTTTTGGGTTTGAGCTTTCTGTCTATGATTTGACATTGCCTCCCCCACACCCTTTGATTTTGCAAGGTGTCTGTGATCAAGATGCATGTAAGGCCCAATGTGTGTTCAGAAAAGAGAGTTGGAGCTTGTGCTGTAGAAACCTCCATGGTTCTGGGTGGCCCCTGATGATTTGCACAATCTAAGTGCCTAGGCTGGACCAGGGCATGAGGCTCCAGGAGCATGAGAACTGATCCCTGGAAGGGCCAGTTGAACTCCTGAGTGAGCTGCCTAGGAAATGTGGAGGGGCCACACCCCGTGCTGCTTGCAGACAGTTCCCATAGCTGCACAGGGCCCTGGAGTGTGCACCCAAGGGCAGATTCTGCCCTTACTCACGCTCTGCTGTGGTGTCTTGGGACTTGTGCAGTGACTCTGGCCCAGGAAGGGGATGGAGGACCAGGCCGTGTCTGACTGCCTTTGCCGTGGAGGCTTTGTGTGTCGTTCTCTTTGCAATACTTCAGCGATGGTGGGACCAAGACAGCGCCCTCCAAAGGACGGGGCAAGAACTAGGTAGTGGGCAGGTGTCAACAACAGCTATGGCAACAGCAAGCCGCCTGCATTCTGAATTCTGGAGCTAGTGTCCTGACAGTTTGTCTGTCCCCCCAGTCACTTGCCCTTCCAGGGCAAGTTCTTGAGCAGAGGGGCTTGTCACTCCAGACTGCTTTAGTAGTCTTAGCAATGCCATGGTGATGTTAGGCCTTCCTGTTCACGTTCCAGGTGATTCAGAATGTTCCCAGTTTCCAGGAGAAGGACCTGGTGGCCAAGGAGTCCCTTACCAACACCCTTCAAGCCACTTTTCCACTTCATCATCGTGTTTTTCTGCTAGCTCCTCTCGCAGGCCTCTTCCTAGGTCTCTCTACCTCTCCCAGAATTCCTTCTACATTAACAACAGAATGCACCAGTTTTGCTTCATGGCAATCTCCATATAAACTCCCCAGGACAATCAGAGTAGGCCCCAGGGTCTGAGCAACAGCACCTATTATGGCCTTGGGCAAAGGAGGGTCAGGACTTAGTGTTCCACTGGACTTATGTAGGTGTATTTGAGGACAGCAGCTTGCTGAGGGGCAAGTTGGGTTTCTTTCTTTTCTCTGAGCCCTAGCACGAGTACGTGTGACTGTAATTTTCAAGAAAAGCCTGCAAGCTTCCAGATATTCTATTAAGCATAGCTCAGGGCACCTTTGCCCAACCTTTTCTTTGATAAACTCTTTGGTCTTTGCATCATAAAAGCCAAACCTTAGGGCAGAGGACCGCTTGTCTAGGGTAGAAGTGGCCAGAACCGCCTGGTTGAACTACTCGGCTGATCATATCTTTCTTCCTTTGTGGTGACCCATTTCCTGGTTGCTGAGATGGCTTCTGAGCTGGCACAGGGCCCAGAGGCCTGAAACAAGGGAAAGGTGACACTGTTTCCTGAGATGTCCCCCTTGCTTTCTCTTTTCCATCACTCAATCACTTGTACTCCCTAAACCTAGAACCAGAGACATCCCCTTATCAGATCCTGAACTGTCCTGGCCCTATCTGACACCTCCAGCCCTTTGCTCACAGAATTAAGTGTCTTCGGGACTGAGTGCAAAGTTGGGTCATGGGACACCAAGATGGGCTTGGCATCCTCCGTCCTGAAAGAGCAGGCGCAGCTGAAAGAGGTTTCACCAGTGGGACTTGTCTGCTAAGGTGCCCATAGCAACAGTTAGGAAGGGAGACTGAGAGGGTACAGACTCCAGCAGGAACTGCTTCATGCGTTAATTCCATCCTGCGACGGAGGGCATCGGAGAGAGTTGCCATGCCTGCCAGTCATGACGAGCCCCCAGACTTGGCCCATGTTCTTTGTTCTTTTGTTGTATTTGACGTCAGAGTCCCTGTCTAGGTTTGCGGTATGTCTGACAAAGGACCCAGATATCATCTTCCCTTCGTGCCGAGGTCAAAGACCTCGAAACTCCTGAGAGAGCATTTTGCTCCTACAAAGGATCACATCCTGAAGCCCCAAGTAACAGATTCTGCTTCGCTGGCGCCTGGATAGAGCTCTCTGTTCCTGCCCGTTGCCATGCACCCAACCCCTAGCCCCACCCCACCTCTTCACCTGGTAAGCACATTTGCCCTGATGCTTACTTATTTTTGTTCCTTACTTGCCTTATTTGCCTCTTTGCAGCAGCCAATTCCTGGGATTCACCCAGGCAGTTGGTAGAGTCTTTTTGGAATCCCCTGTGAGCGGCATCCTCTGAGGCTCTGTGCCTTCCTCATCTCCCGGAATGTCCAGCTAATGTTATCCCAGAAGGCTCCTGAAAGGGGTTAAGGGGAGCTCTGCACCCTCTAAAAAAATGTCCTCCCTCCCAAGTTGTGCACATTTCAAAACCCTGGAAGTGTAATAGGCTAAGGGCCTGACTTGACTCTGGGCATAGGGAGAGCTAAGTTGCCTTCTAGAGCTTTCCTAGTGGGCATCTGGGTGGTTCGGAGGCTCTTCTACCTCACAGAGATGGTGTGAGGCTTTAGAAGGCCCAAGGATGAAGGCCCCTTGAGCTCTTCATAGGAAATATGAACTAAGTGACAATCCCACTCTTCAGGAAGATAAAATACGGTTAGAGCTCTTCTGTGCAGCAGTCTGGCTAGTTGCTCTCTGGCGTTTTCTTGGATCTTCATGCCTCTTAATAGCTCCAGAAACCTGGAGACAACCTGGGGCCATTCAAATGCTTGGTATCGAGGTACCAGGCAAACCCTGCTCTACACGCCCTGAATTAATTGCTGAATCTCAAAGGAAATAGACCCTCCTTGTAAGGATGTACAAAAGTGTGTCTGCATTAATGTCTGTACTGTAAATTTCTAATTTATCACTGTATTAAAAAAAACTTGCTATTTAATTTTTGTATCAAAGGAAAATAAAGTTTTGTTTATTAACTGGTGTGTGTGCTCCGGTGTGTCTTGAAGGTCTGTGACAGTCCTGGGAAGCATACATTCCCAGCACTGAGAAAGGGAAGCATCACTTTGTTCGGTAAATTAAGAAATACTCTGCTGGCTAATTTTTTTCCCTGTGGGATTTCTCCTGGGTCGCCAAACTCCCACAATCTAAAGTCAGGGCAAGCAAGCAGATCACGTGATGCTTGGGTTGTGGCTAAAGTTCTCAAGCCATTACCCCAATGATATCATCCCCCTCTCGGTATTTCCAAGGGTGGCCATCTTTTCCTTTGAAGTTTAGTCCAGTGGCCTGAAAACAGATTTCTTCTTGCTGCTGGAGCTCCAAGCCTCTTACACAATGGTTCTGTTTTATGTATATCCCATCCTTCTGGTGGGGAAAAAAAAATCCATCTTGGGCTGATTTTCTAAGTTGGGTGGTCTCTGTAGCTATATCCAGAGAAGTCACTGGACAAAGTAGCTATGTTAGCGTTAGAGGTGAGATGTAGCTCAACGGTGGAGTGCTTGCCCAGCATGTGTGAGGCTCTGGGTTTCATACCCAGCACTGCAAAATCAAACCCATCAGGACATTATCATCAGATCCAGTAATATGGACCACCCAGAGAACAGGCGAGCCACGGCCAACGCAGCTATCAGCTGATGTCATGGCTGAGATTGTCCCTCTTGATTTGAATGCTTTAAATGCTTGCCACCTTTTAACTGCATTTGAGTACCACCCTGCTTGGGAGTGAATAAAAAGCTCTGGTCCAAGGATTTGCAATACTAGTCGCCTTATCTGCAGATTTCTGTTATAATTTTATCTCAAACCCAAATGCAGGGAGGCATGTAATTTAAATTCTCTTCCTGGGAAGTCAGGCTGTGTTTCTTATTCCATTACCTACTCATTAAGTAGTTACGAAGTTAAGGGAAAGTCAACACAATCTGGAATGAATTCATAATAATCCTTTGCACTTGCAGAAACACTTTCCGATAGAAAATACCGTGTGCGATTTTGTTTTAGTCTCAGGGCGTTTCTGAAGTAAGTAGGGCAAGCATTGCTTGCAGAGAGAAGCCAAGACTTTCAGAGGGTGAGAGTGTCCCAGCGGGACAGATGGAAAGCCAGATCATATCATGTCAACTTGGGATTTTGTTTTCCTTCTACATCGAATTTTGGTCTCATTTTACATTCCCGTGGGTTGTATTGTGATCCTTCAAAATATGCGTTGAAGTCCTAATCCTGGATATCTGTGCATGTCACCTTATTTGGAAAGGGGGTCTTGGTAGATGTAATCAAATTAAAGTGAACTCATATTACATTGGGGTCTACTTTAACCCTATAACTGTTATCTATCAAATAGTGGTTCATGTAGACACAGACAGAGGGAAATGTCACATGCTTAAGAGTTTGAAGTTCTGTAGTTAATAGGCCAAGAGAAAAAAATATTAAAGCTTGCTAGAAATCTCCTGAATAAGAAAGAGAAAGTCATGAAGAATTCTATGAGTTTGCAGAAAGAATCATTATTGGATTCAGGTTTCTCGTTTCCAGAGCTGTCTTGAGAATGAGTTGCTGCTATTTTGACTTGCCAGTAAAGATCACTTGTTATGAAGACCCTTCGGGACCTGAACAAACTGCATCCTTAAACTCCGTCCATTTCATCAATTCACAAGGTTCACTGAGTCTAAGTGAAGACTGGCAGGCCTCCCTCTCAATGAGTCCTGCTCACGAAGTCCTATTTTTTTAGGGTTTATAAAACATAATCGCTACAGTCAATAGTTTTATCCACAAACTGGACACACCTCTAGGGTCAACTCCATGATCCCTGAAACTCAGCCAGTTTGAAACAAATTTGGCTGGTCTCCTACCCACCTACCCCCAAAGGGAGATCTATGTGCGGGGGGGGGGGGCACAAGACCCTAACTGGAATGCAGGCTAAGGGTTTTCAGCATTTCTTTGCTGAGAACCAAGTTTTTCCTTTCCCATTTTAGCCTTCACACGCGATCATAATTTTAAAGTTGAGCTGACTCTTGACCAAAGAGGTCAGCCTTGGCCTCCTGTGTTTGGAGGTTCTGTGCCCAGAAATAAACTGCACTGGGAGAAGGGCTCAGCTCTCTCTTTTCTCTCTCAGCAGCTGCGCCAGTGGGATTCAGAGGACCTACCCAGTGCCCTGCAAATGTGCTGGCCTCGAAAAGGTTTAGTCCAAACGGCTTCAAAATGGACCAGAGGTTCCTAAAAAGCCCTGCCCTCTTCCTTTAGACCCTTTCATCCTAAGATTATGATATCCATGGCGCAATTGATCAGCGGCCCTTCATGGGCAAAAGACTCTGACTTACAATTCCCACAGATGTCGATTCTGACACAATGGAAGGTATTTCATTCCGCTGCCCATGCGTTGTGTGATTTCCATCAGCCTCCCCCACACCCCCCTCCCCGCCCAGGATTTCTGTCACCACTGAGAGGGGAGTCTTACACTCTTCCTCTGAGGACTATTAGTTTGGGTGAGGGGAGAAGAGAAAAGACAATAAATTCTGCCACGATGCCTAAGCATGGCATCTACAGAACTGAGCACCCGACTCGAAAGAGGGCAAAACTATTGAACCTTACAGAGATAATACAAAGAGAAAGGGGCCAGGATTGCTGGGAGGGAAGGAGGTGACAGTGGCTATGAAAAATGGCGAGGGGAGTAAAGTCAAGAAGGGCCTTGGGAAGGAGCGTGTGCACTTCTGGAAGCCGCCACTGCTGGCAACCGGCCGTCTCTCTGAGCCAGGTGTCACACCCAAGTCTCTCTTTCCCATAGGGATTTCTGCTAGACGGAGAGGGAGGAGGAAGAGCAGCAAAGGCTGTGTTTGCCTCTGGTGTTTACTAATCCTGACAGATTAGGTTTTTGTTTCCAAAGGTTACCTTTCTGGAGCCATTCCTGTTCCCGTCGCTACAGAGGCTGCAGTTTCTCCAAACAACCAGCTTAAGGCAAAGAGCAGTTGCGTAGCATAGGAGATTTTGGCTTCCCTCACATCCAATCCTGTTGGCACCCAGGAATGTGTTTATTCTTCTGGCTAGGCTACCTTCCTAATGAGAGAGTAAGTGATTGGGTAGCCAAATTTCCTGAAAGGCCTGAGGATGGCATCGTTCCATTTGCTGTGCAGTAAGTGGCCAGGGTATGAACCATGTGATCGAACGATAAGTCACAGAGAAAGCCAGACCTAGTTTCCCCCTCACCTCCTGGCCTATGCATGCACTGCATGTGTGAATGTATGTAGTAGGGATGGATGGGTGTGCCCTCCCCGTGTATGGAATGCCCACTCTGTCTTTCTTCAACTAGCTTATATGTATTCTGTCTTCGTGGCTGAACTCTTGTTTTGCCTCTTCTGGGACGATGCCCTTGGTCTTCATGCTTATGACTTCCCGTTTTCTTTTCTTCCTCACTATGGTCAATCAACTGTGGTCTTTGTTTTGAACTCGGGGTTGGGGGGGGGGGGCTTCCTGTACCATCCGAAGTGGTGTGCATGGGTATCCACCTGCTCACCAGATTAAGCTTCCGGCCAACTCTGAGCACCCAGCACGGTTTCTCTACATACTTCTGTATCTTAGCTTTGCAGCTGCCATAGAGCACAGGTCTCAAATCTACTTGTGGAGGAAGAAAAAGGGGAAATGGGAACAGAATAAGAAAGGGGGAGCAGGTGGGATAGGCAGGGGCTTGACCAAGGAACTTCAGCAGCATGGGGCTAGCAGAAGGAAGCCAAAGGTAACAAAAGCCATCAGACTGCAGGATTCTCTGGGGAAAATGCTGGGACACTAGCCTCGGAGAACATTCTCTTGTCTCAAAAATGGGTTGCAGAATAAAGACCTACCAGACAGCGTTACTTATTCCAGGTTTCTGTCCCTTGCCATTTCTTCTTCGCCCTTGCAAATGTTTGCAGAGCGTCTCCTGCATATTCAACGCTGGAGTAGGAAAAGGAAGGAGAGAGGAGGCGATTAAAAACAAAACAAAACAAAACAAAAAAAACCCCATGAAAGACAAAGTCTAGCTTTGCCTTTGTGTCATCCCCAAATGCAGGTTCAAGGACAGAAAAGGGACTTAGGTCGTAGTAACAAGATTTAAACCTGAAAAAACCACTGCTTTGTAAATACTGGTTGAACAGCAGAATGAGGGTCCGCTGTGGGCCAGCCACTGTACTGGGAAAATGCTAAGAGGCACATAGCCCTCCCTGAATCCCTCCCTCAAATTGGTGCAACTAGCTCGTCGTACCTATGATATTGTTTCTTCCTGGAGTGGAGGCTTTGATGGTTTCAGCTTGGATAGAATGGCTTCCTAATACCCAGCATAATTTAACCCTCTCTCATCTGCTCTTAGCTCACCATTCAAGGGGAAGGGAAGGGGAGGTACAACAGAAACCATGGCTCTTAGAAGCCCGGTTCTGTTCCGCCTAGTGACCCCCTATATTCAATATGTGAAACATGAAAGCTAAAAGCTACCTCGGATGCGCCACGAGAGACATTTAATCATTAGATCAAGCTAACTACCTCCAGTTGGACATCTTTTCTAAATACACTGATATACAACACTTGTACCCGGCAGGACATTTCTACAGGTGAGTCTGCTTTATGTCTTTGGAGCTGCCTCTGTCAATACTGTCATGTCATAATGTCATAAATAATCCCCAGATAGATTGTTCTATTCATGTTAAAGGAAGTCTATGCCTATTTGTCCTCCTTTAACTAAGTGAAAAGGATAAATGTGTGAATAAACTTGACCCTGTGTTGCCTGGAGGTAGGCACACGGCCCCAAGTCGTTTCAGCATGATTGGAGCCCGAAAGTCTTGGAGTGGGAGGAAACTGGAGCTGAGGCCAAGTTGTGAAAGACCTTGGAGGTCATACTCTCTCCTGGGGTGGAATAAGGGAGTCAGTTGGAAAGCCAGAAAGATTTCTATGTTGGTGGCCTTCTGGGCTTTGCTCTTGCTGCTGTGTGGAGTGTGGGCTGCTGAACCGGCAAGGGGGAGCATGGAGGAGAAACTGTGAAGGCCGAAAGGAAGGTGCTGAGGGATGCAAGGGGGCCAGGTCAGCAATGTTCACACAAAATACAATCGTGAACTTTGCAACCATGTTAGAGGAACTAGACCTTTATTTCTAAAGTGTGCTCCTGTGTCTCAGAGGCAAGGAGTTGTTAGCGCTGTTCGTCTGATAGAATGAACTCAAAATGAATGCTTCAGACTATTATCATGGGGTCGCTGCACTGACTGGGAGGTTCTGGGGCAGGCGTGGGTTTGTCTGCGCTGTGAGATACTCCTGTACAGCTGAGGGTCTGTGGCACAGTGTGTGCCAGTGGGAGGCACAGATTCCTTGTGACAGAGGATAAATGTCTAGTTGTTTCTGGAGTGCTCAGGGACCCACCAGCAGCAACTCAGGACTCGGGAGTTTCCTGCCAAACATATTTCCTGGAATAGTTGACACAGTTTCCTATTGAAGCCTTGATTTAATAGAGCCTTAATCCCAGTCATCGCCTATCTAGATTTTCTTGCTTAACAGTTTCTTTGCCAGGAAAAGCTGGGGTGCCTGACGGATTCTCTGAAAAAGATATCATGGGCACACACCTTTTTCCTAGCTCTCTTCCGTTTAAATCCGAAATCCCGGATAACATTTTCCATAAATGAATGAGAAACCCACTTCCTAGGTATCTTTGTTTTTGCAACCCCCTTGGCCCCCCAACAGCAGATCTTCCTTTTGGATTTACATCAGCGTTTAGCTAACTTCCTGGACTTTTCGGTCATTTCCTGAGCCTATTCCAAGGAAGGGAAAACATCCTCCTTCAGAAATAAATGCAAATCATCACAGAGATTATTTCTATTAGATTAACAGTGTAAATGCAAGGGAGTTTCCCGTAAGATGTAAATTTACTATGGCTATTTTAACCAACTCTGTTCTGCCATGGCCTGGTAGGTCCCTTTGTATCTGCGGGTAATCGGAGCAATTATAGCCATTTTGTCAGTTAAGTAAGCTCCTGGAGACATAGGTTACACACAGTTGCAATATTTCCTTTTGCTTATTTTTTTTTTAACTGAGAAAACTGAACACTGGAAAATTTGTTATCTTTAGGTCAGTAATTTTGAAGCGCTTCTGGCTTTTTTTTTTTTTTGTTTGTTTGTTTTTGTTTGGAGTCTTCTGACACCTACTGGTCAACAGAGGTCGAACAACTTCAGGGCAGCCTGGATTTAAAGCCAGTAGCCCAGTAATAAGGAATTTGTTTGTTTGCGCCTTTCCTTGGAAGTAAATGCACTCTTTGAAAGCACCCCTAAGACCAAAAATGCTGAGGTGAGGTGACATCAAGCATTTCCCGTCATTCTCTTTCCTCTTGATTGACACTTCCTCCTCAGAGAGCCTTCTGGGAGTCACACCAGATGCATTTTAAGAGTGGATGAAAAAGGAGAAGCCCTTAGAAGGAGACACAGTGAGAGAGTAACTAGGGAAGGCCTCTTCCTACTCAGCTGTCTCTTAGAGGAATGATGAAGAATGAAGAATTTCCTATTGAAGCCATCTCATGACCATCCTCAAGATGAATTTTAGGTCCATGCAGCGACTGCTTTACCTGGGAAGTATCTAGTTTTGTTTTTGTTTTTGTTTTTTTTTTTTTTGTTTGTTTCTTTGTTTTGAGGAAAAGGGTGATTGGGATCTCAGATGATGTCTTTCACTGACCTCTCGTCTGTCCGCAACCTGATGGAAGGCTATCCAGAACCAGTGGATTTCTGGCCGCCTTGGGCCATGCCCACAAAAGGATCTGTTAGTGCATCACAAGAGATGAGATTCCTCCTAAAGTCCAGCCCCTTGGTGTGATGTCCAAAGTCTGAAGTCCGGCTGTTCTTCTATCGCCCCACTTTTCCATGCCCTCTTCTTGTGATCCAACCAGCTCCAACGGCTTGCAGTTCTACACCACTCCCTAACACACACACACA
The DNA here is from genome assembly GCF_000317375.1 of Microtus ochrogaster. Lineage (NCBI taxonomy): Eukaryota > Metazoa > Chordata > Mammalia > Rodentia > Cricetidae > Microtus > Microtus ochrogaster. The sequence goes on from NC_022023.1 coordinate 10,585,411, forward strand.
CACACACTCTTTGACTCTGCTCTTCTTCTCTGCATACTGATCCCCCCTCATTCAGAAGACACCGTCCTGTCACGTCGAGTCAATTCATTCTTCAAGTTTCTGTGTTCTGTTCCAGGAAACTCTCCATGGTCTGCCCCAGAATAGCTGATGACCCCCCCCCCCCGCCTTTGCACTGCCTCCCAGCATCCGTAATTGCTTGTGTCATATTACCTTCTACTGTTCCTGTGAGTTTGCCTCCTAGACATCTGTATGTCTCGTGGACAAGAACCACTCATCGGCTGACACGCTGGCTCATCTAAAAGCCTCACAAGTGTTCACTGATGCCCAGGCAGCAGCTGTTTGTGGCCGTAGATTGTTCCACATGGGTACAATGTTTTAATGAGAGAAATTTGTTGTGCGGCAGTCACAGAGCTGGAAGTTAGATGTCCAAGGCTTCTAAAACATTTATGACAATTTATTTTCCCAAATGACCTCAGCCTTTACCCTGAGGACTAAGTTCTAAGTTTCTAACTTGTTTTGATATGGCCACATTCACTAGTGGGGGAACCTACCATCTAACACACAGAGTTTATTAAGATCTGGAGACATTTCAAGAATTCCCTAATTGCTTACAAGACTGTTTCCCATGCCCGCGTGCCTCTATTTCTAGTAAAATGTCTATATCTTTCATAGACAAGGCTGTGATATTGGGAAATTGAAGACCAGTGATTAAGAATCTGAAATAGGGACTGGAGACATGGCTCAGTGGTTAAGAGCACTGGCTGCTCTTCCAGGGGACCCGAGTTTAGTTCCCAGCCCCCACACATGGCAGCTCAAAATTGTAACTCCAGTTCCCTGGACTCTGACACTCTCCCACAGACATACATTTGGGCAAAACACCAGTGCACATAAAATAAAATAAAAAGTGAAAGAATCTGAAAAAGAAAACTTTGATCTTCACTGGGTCTATGGAAGTCATCCTCTTCCTTCATGCTTCAGTAGAGAGGTTCAAAGTCTAGCAAATTTCCTTCTATTGCCCTTTGCTGGGGCATACCTTCAGGTCCCAGTGTGCAATTTTAAAACATTTGAAAATTAAGAAGATTTTGGCCATGGTCTATTTGAACTTCATTCCTCATCAACAGCTTCTCAGGTTTGAACTTTTTTTTAAACTTTGATTTCTATTTTACGTCCATGGGTGTTTTACCTGTATGTAGGTATGTTTACCAGGTGCGTGTAGTGCTCTCAGAGGCCAGAGAGGGTGTCACATCTTCTGGAACTGCGGTTAAGAATAGTTGTGAGCCACCATGTTGGTACTGAGAATCTAACGTGGGTCCTCTGAAAGAGCAGCCAGTGCTCTTAACCACTGAGCCATCTGTCCAGCCCCATGATGGTAACTTTTACCAGCTCAAGATTTCACCAGATGTCCCCTTTACTGGAAATATTACTGTTCCTTAGTAAAACAATAGGGGTATGCTGGAAAAGTCACACACAGAGTCCACAAGTCCCACTCGGTGACATGCACTGGGTTCTGGGTACCATCCGAACCTCTGCCTGCAAAACTGCTCACTGAAAACTCCCTGTAGTCTAGGTCTACACATTGCTCTGTTGGAGAACGGGCAGTCAAGGAGGAACAAAACACATGAGTCCAAAAACCCAATCAAATAAAAACAAACAAAATGTCAGATCTATCAGCTTTTAAGGCTGGTAAGAGTCCTGAACGTAAGCCCCTAGCCAGAGAGGCCGATGAATGACAGAGGGCCTTCACTCTTGCTTGCTAGCAACCAGGACAATGTGAGTTTGATCCCTGGGACCCACCTGGTGGAAAGAGCAAACTGACTCCCGAAAGATGTCCTCTGGCCTCTCCAGGTGCGCTCTGGTATGCAGTACACACGTGCACACACACACACACACACACACACACACACTAAATAAATAAAATAAAATTTTAGAATATATTATTTCCCCTTTCTATTCCACTTTGAAAGACCCTGAGGTCAGACGCTGTGCCTATTAATAAGATCTGTCCCAGAGTGGTTGGGTTTTGTTTTGTTTCTATTTGTTCGTTTTTTGATAGGGTCTCATGATGTGGCCCAGGCTAGCTTCAATAAACTAAGGCCAAGGAGAGGGCTTGATGGGTAAAGTGCTTAAAGAAGCATAAGGGCTTGCATTCAGATCCCCATGCAAAAGCCCCCCCCCCCCAACTCACGCCCAGCTTGAGCAGGGATGGGTGTGTACCTGTAACCCTGTAAACCTGGCAGGGAGAGGCAGAGACTGCAGATCTTTAGGACTTACTGGTAACAGGTTCATGGGGAGGACCTGGTCTCAAAAAGGTGAAGGAAGACAGCTAGTTTGAGCTCTGGCTTCAAAGCACACATGCAAGGCTGAGCTCACCACCATCACCAACCATCACGTGGAAGAAATAAACCAATTTATTAATTTGTGGTCGAAATAAACCAACTCATTAATTTGTGGTTAAGGAAGCCGAAGCCTAGAGAATTGACCTGACTTGATTGAGTTTACGTAGCTTGTCCTCAGCAAAGGCAACACACAGAGTCCCTTCTGGGCTTCTGTTTGTTTCTATTTAGAAAGGATTAATCACTGCTGAGGGCCCCATGTGGACCCATCCCTTGGAGCTGTTAAGCACGTCCTTGTCGCCTTCAGAATCGCAATGATGAGAACCACTGGGATATTTTCGAGTCTTTTCTATATGTACAGACTTATTGGCTTTGAGTATAGAACCAGAAAGGAGGAAGGACGGCTAAGCTGGAATCTATCTGACTCTAGGAGACCTTCTGGACAAAAGCCATCCATCAGATCACCTTTGCTGGGCACACAATCCCAGGACAGTTTCGGCTGTGGCATCTCCTTGCTCCAGTCCTGAGATTATCTGCTGTGACTCCTCTGTGCTGGATGTGATTGATGACCCAACACTATCTCCCGGACCTCGGAGTGACCTTCGGCTCGCATTTGTATGGAACCAGCTTGGAAAGAAAAACAAAAACTGCTGAGACCCCTCCAGGCTGCCCCAAGATAAGGGGCCTCAGGGTCCGTTTTCATTGCCCTGACAAAACAATCCAAACAATAAAAAATCCATAAGAAAATACTCTGTTTCCAAGACCTGAAGAGAGACTTCTCAGTTCCGGCCCCTCACTCACGTGATATGGCTCTTTTACGAGACAGACCCACGTTTCTGTGAGTGAAGGAGAAAGTGAGGAAAAAAGGAGAGATGAATAGAGAAGGGGGAGGGGAGGAGTGACGGGGAGAGCAGAATGCAGAATAAAAATAATTAAGGGTAAAAAAAAAATCCAGAGACACACAGAGAAAGACTGTTGGAAATGAAATATTGGGCTAATATTTACCTGGATGTCCCAGGAATGAAATTAAAACATCGGAATGAACAATGCAGGCCACCACAATGAACTGGCCCAAGCTTGTCCTCTGAACGTACAGAAAGGAGCAGTGTTGGCTCTGGTGGCGATTTACCACGGGAACATGTGTGCGCTTTCTTAAGTCTCAGGCCTCAGTTTCCCCATCCAGGAGTGGGGGGGGGGATGAGTGAAACGGGACAGGTGAAAGTAATTTGAAGACTGGCGTGTGGCGTAAGCAAACAGTCCCGAATTTACACTCAAGCTGAATCTAGTCCACCTAGATCCAAACAGGCTCCGACGCCGCTCCAACTCGCCTTTTCATGGGCTTTGGGGATTTTTTTTTTAAAACCTTGTGTTTTAAGAGTAAATAAAAACATTTGTAATCCAGTGATCTGGTTTCATCATTAGGTTCGGGTGGATTCATTCCAAATCAAGGATGCACCGCTGAAATCCAGATCTACAAGGCAGCAATGGCATCTGGTTTGCTCTTCAGTGCCTAGTAAATTTATTGGAGTGGAGAGGGGCCACCCTGGGCAGGAATGAGACCTGCCTCCAGATCACGGGGTTCTGAGCCACGTGATCTAGGGCGATTCCTCTAGCCTAAGTCTTGCCGTTTTCTTTTCTCCTTTCTTTCTTAATTTTTTCACTCCACCTTTAGACATACCTCCCTCCTGGTGCCGTTATTACGAGCTTTCTGGGCGTTTACCGCAGCTCCTGGTGTCTGAGTGCCTCTGCCTCCACGGAGCAACTGCACACCCAATACCGCAGCTGTAAACCACGGGGCTCCAGCATCTCCCTTTCTCGTACCTTGAGCGCTGGCCACGCTTCTCTCGCTCAAGTGTCTTGTCATTGTCACCCAAGTCTTGTCTTGGATCTGAGTGTCCCAGACACGGAAGGCAAAGCTTGAAAGGCCTGGGATAGGAAAGGAAATGTTTGATGATCGTATGCCGTCTCAGAGATGGAAGCAGACTCTAGGTAGCTAAGCAGAAGGGAAGAGTTTGGGCCAATAGGGAGAGTAAGCTTAGAAATGAGTAGAAATTAGGGGAAGGTCCAAGGCCTGGCCAAATGAACCACAGCAATAGTGATATGACAGGAGCGGTTTAATCAACACGCATGTCCTGCTACTTTGGAAAAGGTGGCGTTCGTCTTTCATTGCTCCTCTAAGAGTCAAAAGTCATGTTTACTTTTGATATCCTATCTCATATGAAGAGATGCTATAGAGGAAACCGACGCATAGGAAATAAGTCGTGAGATGCCAGACATCAGAGAATAAGAACAGAACACTTGTCTACTACAGCTGACAGAGGATCTTTAAGGATTGTGAGCTTAAGACTCTGCCCCATAATGGATGTCTTCCATTCATGAGTTAGACGTCCAAGTAGACAACCAGGGTGTGTAGTATCTATCTATTAGCAGGAATAAGGAGGCTCTAGCTAGGTCTGCTCGTTTAAGGTAATTAGAGGAAAACAATAAATATGAAATTAAAATAAAGATGAACTTATTAACATTGGGGGGAAATGCATTGACAAGCGTTGAATTCAGCAGCATGATTGGTGACCAGCCATCCAGATAGCTGCTGACTGATTTCCATTTGAGGCTTTTCCCCAAGCCTGTCTCACCCAGGCACATGACTGCAAGCGGCCCACATGTATTTTCTATCTACTCTCGGCTCCCAGCAACCTCCCTGAACCCTGGGTGGCCTGTGTCACTAATCATTATAGTCCCTGCCTTGGGAACTGACAGTCTGCTTCCTTTTTGCTGTACCCTTCAGGCTCTAATTATCCTAAATACATAAATAAATAAACTCAAGACTGAAGCCCAACAATTGAATGCCTTTTTGGGGGGAGGGCAGGTGTTTGGGAAAGTCCAATTTTCAGTAGAAAACTGCCCTCCACCTCTAGCAAAAATAGCTCCTGCCCCACTCTCCTTTGCCCCAAGGTCAAGTAGTCTGAGGGTCTCAGCAGCAGTTGCATGCATTTCCTGCCAAACTGTGACAAATCAACAAGGAGATCATGACGAATCACCCCGCGATTTCACAACAGACAAGCAGGACTGTTTCAGGGGAAATTCTGAAGGTCAGCACCGCCACCACAGTTTGAAATAGGTTAGGTGAAGCCAATTCCATGCTTGTGCATTGAGCCTCATGGTTAACATAAAGCCACGCGGCTGGTAATCAACTATCTATAGATTGCTAACTTCTATACATCATTTTATCCCCGTGACAGGCAGCTGGACTGCCCTCGTGTTTCCCTGTTATTGAAATCACTTCCTGCCTTCTCTAATATCTATTCTTCTTTTTTTTTAATGACAGACAATAAAAGGTCCAAGCCCAGTTATTCACCTTGATGGAATTGACGATTGCATACAGAATGTATGACTGCCAAATAAAAGACGCAAAACACGTCTATCACCCTAGAACGCTTCTTAACTCCTCTTTCTAGCCGGTGTGCCCCTCTAACTTCTGTGACTGCAGACTTTGTTTACTGGGGCTTCATTCATATCAATGAAACCATGCTGCATGTCGAGGCCTGTCCTACTGCTGGTGTAATTGTTTTGATTTAAGAATCATTTAGTGTGCAACTGAGAAGTGAGTAGTATCCCTGTGTGTTTATCAATTGGTTTTTTGATAGAGAAATTTGGGGATTTTTTTCGGTCTAGATTATGAATCTGAAAATATTGCCGTTATAAAATCTTGTACAAAGAACATGAGCATGTGTTTTCATTTAACTCGAATAAAAAAAAAAAAAACCTAAGAATGAAATTGCCAGGTCATAGGGTAGATGTATGGTTAACTTTAAAAGGAACTGCCAAACAGTTCTCCAAAGTGATTTGTCAGATATCCGAGTTGTCAACATCCCCTCTTGCTTCCTCCAGTCAGGTCTCCCCATTGGCTCTGGAGTAATCGAAACTGTAACCTTGGTCCCATCACTTTCCAGCCTCAGCCTCTTCATTGGCTTTGCAGGGCTCTGAGTAGGAAGGCAGTCACTTTAAAAGCAGGCTATGCATTTGTTTTCCCACAGCCTTCAACGGCTGCTTCCTTTCTTTGCCTGCCTGCTCTTTTGTGCATTTAAGTCAGCTGTAGGTCTTTCTGTTCTTTGAGTGGAGAGCTTTTTCTGGGCTGTGTGTGTGTGTGTGTGTGTAAAATATATATATTCTATTATATATTCTATTTTTTCCTGGGCAGCCTTGCATCACCTGTTTGTCCTTTGTCTATTTATTCTTCCAGTCCCAATTTTGAGGTTAACTTCTCAGTGACGTCCCTCAGGCTCTACAGGTGACTTATGTCCTACGCTGTGGTCTCCTGTAGGACACTGGGGTTCTCTTTCCAAGTATTCATCACGATACTCTTCCTTTGAAAGTTAGACGAATTTATTTGGATTTCCGAATAGTCATACCTTCATGAGGTTCCGAATTATCAAAAGGTATTCTTTCCAAAGTTTCATTTGCAATTTTCTTCCCATTGATTGTTGGTTTTCCCATCTTATATAAAAACGGAAGATGGGATCTGAGAGGCAGCTCAGCGACTATGTTGTAACTCCAGTGGAGAGGGATTTAGCATCTCTGGCTTCGGAGGGTACATACCTCCTCCACATATATATATAGTTAAAATAGAAAAAACCCAAATCTTGAAAAACAAAAAATAACATTTTGATATTAGCTTATTCCTTAGACATTTTATAATGTTTATACAAAATTTTATACACATAAAAACAATATGTACATGCATATACTATTCTATTGCTAGTACAATTATATATCACTTGACTGTATTAGCACATGTAATAGAGCTGGAGGCAAAAATACTTAGATGGTAATTTGGACCTCTCTCACCAGTTGGGGGTGGGAATGTCTTATAAGAATACTATGTTCATCTTAGTATTGATGAACATTTTTATATGTAATTTTTGCATGCATGATACATAGGGTATCACTTTATTCTATACTTGGCTTCTGTTTTGGATGTATTTTGGTAAATCCCCATTCCAGAAATTAATCTTTGTCCCTGTGTTTTACTCTATGCCTAATCTAGACCTTGACTGATGGCAGCTTAAGTTATTTCCCATTTTTTTTTACTATTATAAACAATGCTACAACAATAATATACATTTTATAGATATACATGCATGTATAACTTCTAATGAATGTGAATTCTAATTAATTAATGTGAGAATAATTTTAAAAAACCAACCACTAGATAGCAACCAAATTGTTGTTGTAAAGGATCTATGAGCATGTACTGGAAAGCTGTCCAATGGAGGGAGGGAGAGTCTGAGCTTTTTGAAGACTCCAGCGAGATTCGGAGTAGAAAGGGCTGCTATACGATATGTGATATTCTCTCAAATCACAGGTAGAAATCCAAACAATAACCCTAGCTGGAAAGGCTTGGCTTCACCTGGAGAGGCAAAGAAAACCTGGAAGCAGCTCCTATCTGTGTTCTGATCTCCCAGCTTTGCCTTCTCAACTTTCTTATGAAGCCCAACCACACTTCTTATCCCTGAGTCCCCTCAAGCAAGCTTCTTCTGCTACGCACCCACTCCAAGCATGGCTTTTGTTTCGGTGAAGTTTAAATAGAAATTGGTTAGATAATGCGGGGCAGAGGATTTAACACTGGCCTAATTTTAGTTTCGCTCTTTGGATGGGAGAGAGGAAGGGGCAGAGCTCCAAGCTTCAGTCACTCCAACTGAAAGTGGTGAGCTAGCATCTTAGTCATGCAAGGCCAATGCAAACACGGCCAAGAAATAAGAGCGAAGAAAGATTCATTCCCTGAAGCAGGTAAGGGAGCGTGGTAATTATCTCCAAAGCAACACCCTCGATGAACAAAGCAGCTGTGGGATTTTATCTGGGACGGTAGGGGGAACCTAAATATGTGAATATGATAAAGTTGTTTGAAGGTAGGCACATCTGGAGCATGTACAAGATGTACACGAGAGAGTGTGCTCAGTTTAAGGTTATTGTTCAAGAAAAAAATAAGACGGTAGACAAAACTACTTTGGATATGTTCAGCTTGTATCCTAAAGATGGTAACAGGAATACTTTCAGACAGCTTGGCTCTTTCATAAAAGGTTTTAGCTGCTGCTAAAGGGGAAGAGAAAAAAACCAAACACCTCGAAGGTGGACTAGAAAAGGAGTTTCTCCCCAAAGGTGCCAGTCTCACTTACCTGCTACCTGCTCAACTAACTTCCGGACTGACACCAAGCAAACCCCAAAGTTAAAAACCAAACCAAAACTACAGCTTCTCCTTGGAAGCTGACCAACCCCGTGGTGTATTTCCTAGCAAAACACTGCATAAGGTTATGTCTCCCACAGGCTAAGATGTGTAGGTTAAGAGCTGGAGGCAAACATACTTAGGTGGTAATTTGGACCTCTCTCACCAGTGGGGGATGGGAATGCCTTATAAGACTCTTCACCCTTGAGTCCGGTTTTCCCATCCATAAAATCATAATAAAAAAGCCTAATGTGGATAGTTATATTGTAAACATTAAACAAGATTATGGAGCATAATAGGTCTTTAATAAAACAAAAACCAGTTACTGTAATGCTCTCAATTGCCCCCCCAACATGGTCAAGACTCTTTTTTTCTGATGATGAAAGCTATGTTTTTATTTGATTTGATTAATATTTTCCCATCTGCTTCTATTCCCACTGTAGCATCAACTTTAAAACCTAACCACGGAGCTATGTTACCACTAACTGTCCCCATCATGATTTTCTGCTTCTGGAGTTTGTCAAGCAACTGAGAAGCAGTTTATCAGCCTGAACCAGACCCAGTCACATGCGTGTACATGTTCACACAGACAGCGCGCACACAAACACCACACCGGAGCTCTCGCTCAGCAGTTATTTTTTCAATGCTGTTCTTACTTGGAGAATTCCCTGCCAAGAGAAAATGCAAATCATTTCTCCGTCCAGCATCGACGGGCTTTACAAACTAGTCCAAGAGAAATTTAATCTGAGTCTCTATAACAGAAACCAGGCAGCCGGCCAGCTGACTTTTGTATTTTGAGAGAAAGGCAACATGCTCCCTGTCAAGTTATAACTGTGGCTAGCAAGCTCAGTCCCACTGGGGGCTACGTTCTAGGCCCAGGAAAGGACCAAGGCAGCTCAGAGGACTGCACCAGAGAGGGGCCTTTGAAGGGTGACTCCCTTGGGTGACAGAGGGGCTTCAGGAAATGCTAAGGAATACAGCACCAAGCCTCACCATCCAGCATGCCGGTTCTAGTAATGTCATAGGTCAGAAACTTCCAGAGAGGAGGACATGGCAGTGAGGAGGAGGCAGAGGGAAGGAGGGATGCTTTATGGAGGAACTGGATTCAGATCACAGAGGGTTGGAAAGCTTAAGCCTTTCCCCAGGGGCTGTGGGAGGCCTTGGTTGATTTTAAACAGCTAGATATTGCCTTTCGTTCCTTTCAGCTCAACAATGATTGAAAGAGGAATCGGGAGCTTTCTTATCACCAGTTAATCACTAGCAACACTGGGTGACAAGCTTTGTCCCTTTTCTTTTTCAGTTTATTAAACTGAGACTCAGAGAGTAATTCAATTGCCTAAGATTGCACGGCAAGGTGGAGCCAGAACTTGAACCCAGGGCCAAGATGCTTCCTTTAAACCAGCTCATTGCATTCTCCAGTTTGGCTCAGAGGTCAGGGCAAAAATCTTACTAATTCGTCTTTGTTTCTCCCATAGCTCACTCTGCGGTCCCAGATATAAAATTTTGGAGAGTTTGGTGGGGTGGAAAGCCAAACATGACCTCACCACTACTTTCTTTTTTAAATCAGGCTCTGGAAGTGGCTGTAGGAGTTAGTGAATTAAGCTAATTCTGAGGCCAAGAGGCCCCTTCCTCCCCTCCGAGCACACTCCCTCTTCCTCTCACAGGAATGTTGCCCATGGGAGCTGTCTCAGGTGCCAATGGCTCCCACGACCTTCCTTGCCTCCCCAGCACATTCCTGCATGAGAATCAGAGCTGGTCAATGCTTCACTGCTGCTGCCTTCCCAGGCAAGATGAACCATTAACCACCAGCAGCCCCTGCCTGTCTGGCTCTTGATCCGCTCTCACTGGGAGCCCCCAACACTTTTCTACTGGCTGTTAATGATCTACCAAACCTGACCAGTGCGGAGGCTTCCTCTCCAGTTTTCAAGAAGCCTACTGAGAACATTTTTTGCAATGTTCCTAACAATATATGATTCTGCTAAACAAGAAAACACACTTTTGGGGCACCTGAGTACACGCATCCACAGAGGCATTTGAACTGCTTTTTCTATGGGTAATTTTTCAAAGAGCCAGGGGAGAAACACAGATTCCAGTCTAGCTCTGTTTCTCTAGTGCTATGTCCCTATTGCTCGATCTATATTCTACAGCTATTCTCTTTCTCATTTGGACAGGGAAAGCCCTGTGCTTATTCTACAGACTGAACACCAATGTATGTAAAAGTATTTGGCCCGTAGTAGTATTTAATCAATCTTCATTCCAAAGCAAACAAAGCTCTATCCTAACGTTCACAGACTCGCTGGATACTGTAACTTATAAAAGGTCTCAGAGTGAAAAGTCCAGGATGGTGTTTGATGATCTTTCTCCCAGTTAGAGGTAGATAGTCTCCTCTGGCCCTGACAAATAGAAACTTAACCTATTAACTATACACAGGATTTCAACATTTACAATAATCAATCACATTAAATAAATGAAAGAGAATAGGTAAAATCAAGTTTTAGTTAGCTCACTGGTATGGAACGTATTATTATTCCATTATATAATTAATATTAATATTTTACTTTTTGTACCCAATACTTAAAACTAGATATGCATTTTATATCTGCAAAATTCAAGCTAACTACCTTTCAAGGGCTTAGTAACCACTTACGACTATGTTATAGGTCAAATTTAATTCAAGTCAGTAATGCTGAGCTCATATATATATATATATATATATATATGACTTGCCAGACATCTTAAGAGGCGCAGAGATGGAAGGCGGACAAACACATAACACAGACAAGTGAGAAAACACTGGGAACCACAAACTAGGATGCAAGGGTAGGGATCCCAATTTATCCAAAGTCACTGGATTACTTGTTCATGTGTCTGTTTAAAAAGCATGTTGAGAAGAAGATTCTCTGGAACAAATTTCTAGTCTCCAAGACATTTGCTTCTGCTCAGGCACGAAGGGATATTTACTGATCCAGGCATTGTGCCTGGTATTGGACAGTTATAATCTGGTTTCATCCTCATAATGATTGGGGAGGGCGTTACTCTGTTCACTTTAAGGAGGCCTTAGTGACACAGACTGTGATCCTTGGGAAGCTGAGGAAGGAAGATGACAAGTTCAAGGCCAGCTTGGACTATATAGCAAGATCCTGCTCAAACAAAGGCACAAGCAACAACAACAACAAAAATGGAAGGGTAGAAGGAAAATAGGGAAGGGATTAAGGCTCAGAGAGTTTGAGTGACTATCCAAGAGTCACACACAGTTCAGGAGACCCAGAGCCGGAATCCAGATCCAGAAACTGGTTTTATATAGATCAGCCAATGTCACATGGTAAAGGAGAGAAGACTATTTCCGTTACCATGGCTGTGTTTTGCCTATTTATATAGAGCATCCCTTAACCTTCTGATTAAAGTGACTGGTGGTCCACCCCAGAGGATCAGTGATCCCCTTCCTGAAAGCTTTTGTTGCAAAGGGAAGATGAAGATGATCTATTCTTGGTCCTCTTTGGCTCTGGGAACTTCTCTGTTTCTACAGGCTTAACCATGGAAAGGATCTTAGCTTCAAGTTTGCTTCAGTGGGAGTCTGCCTGCATCTCTGAACTGAGCATGCTTCCTTTTTTGCAGGTACTATGGGCCAGACTAAGAAACATTTCCTTTTCTACATCCTAGACTGTCGTTTTATGTCTCCTGTTCTGAGAGCTGGGGAGTTGCGTGGGCATACGCTCTCATCCATGTGGGTGCATGTGGAGGTCAGAGGTTGACGCTTTCCTCTTCTCATTGGTTTCTGAGATAAAAGCTCTTCACTGAACCTGGAACTCAGTGCTTGGGTTAGACTTTTGGCCAGCAAGTCTCAGCATGAACATGATGGACAGAGCCTTGCATCACGTTCATGTGGGTGCTGGGACCTGAACTCAGGTCCTCATGCCTTCTTGACAAGCACCTATTGATCAAGAGAGCACTGAGCTATCTTGTCAGTGTGTTAGCTTCTGCTTTAATATGTGTGTGTGTGTGTGTGTGTGTGTGTGTGTGAAGAAAATCAGAATCAATTTTCCTGCATAAGGCCTTCAATCTAACAATCTAGAAGCTGCCAACATAAGGGGAAAAAGTGTCAAGGAAGACCACCCAAACTTTATCCAGTCCTGTGAATACATGCTCAAGTAGATGGTACTGCACACATAATGGCAGCTCTGAGTGGGCTCAGTGGGTTAAAAGCAAAGATGAAGTTAGGAAGGAAAGGTGCTACTAAGGGATGAGGAGAAGTTGGAGGGGAGAGAAGAGGTTAGGTTTGATAAAAGTGCATTATATACATGCATGAAATTCTCAAACAATAAAAAAGAAATTTAAAAACCAAAAAAAAAATAGCAGAAATGACAAACTCCCAATGCTTACTAATTCCTGAAGTCAGGTTCAAATACACGAGTTTAGAATGGTGTGTCCAGCCATGGGGATGACTGAGATTCCCACATAGAGAAGGAAGTAATGAAGGCCCAGGACAGAGCGCCAGGAAATACTGACATCTCACGGTGGGTAAAGGAGAAGCAGCTGAGAAAAGAGGCCAAGAAGAAGCAGACAGTGAGTCAGAAGCATAACCTGGAGAGTTGCTATCGTGAAGGTCAGAGAAAACATATTTACAAAAGGGAATGACACCCGACTCTTGCAAATGCCACTGAGAGGGACACTAGGCTATTGGGACAAGGGGCCACTTGGGTACAACATCAAGATGCGTTTGTTTTTCCGTCCATGTTGGTCCTCAGGCTGTAGCAGCTACAGCAGGGCGGGTTGTGTTTAACTGGATGTAAAAAGCGAAGGCAGGACATGAATTTATTATTTTTTAAAAGTTTGGCTGGGCAGGCAATGGTGGCTCATGCCCTTGATCCTGGCACTCAGGAGGCAGAGGCAGGCGAATTTCTCTGAGTTCGAGGTCAGCCTGGTCTACAAGAACTAGTTCCATGACAGGCTTCCAAAGCTACAGAGAAACCCTGTCTCAAAATAACAACAACAACAACAACAACAACAACAACAAAAGTTTGACTACATATGAAGCAGCAGAGGCATACTGGAAAACATGGGTCTGGGTCAAGAGAGCACTGGTTTTGCTGTTGAGACTGGGAATACAGATCACGTTACTATGCCCATTTCCGCTCTTGTTTTCTAGGAGGTCCTGTTCTGGAAAACCCCCAGTCATTGTTCCATTTCCTGTCAGACTTCCTTCTCAGGCCATGCACCATGTGTGTCCACCCTTTATACCTTATTTGGGGTGTGTGTGTGTGTGTATACATGTGTGTGTGCATGCGCGTGTGTGTGTGTGCACGTGTGTGCACACATGCTCTCATGCACACAGAAGGAGGCCAGAAGAAGATATTCAATACTTTGTTCCATTACTTTCTACCTTATTCCGTGGAAATGTTCTCTTACTGAACCTGGAACTAACAGGATGACCAGCAATCCTCCGGTTTCTGATCCCCACGGTTCTGGGGTTTAAGTGCTTGATCCAGCATCCCCAGCTTTTGATGTGAGTGCTAGAGATTTCAGCTCAGAGCTTCAAGCCTAAATAGCAAACGCTATTGCCCATGGAGATTTCTCCAACCCTCATACCATCTACCTGAAGACACCTTTTTGCCTGGTATCTGGAGGTTTCTTGTCTTTCCTGTCTATCACACAAAACAAAACTGGAAAACTCTACCTCTGTGTTCTCAAGTTTGCATGTCTGGCTCAGATCAATGCTCATTAAATGTTGGATGAATGAATAAATAAACCAATAGACTAAGTTTGAAGGGAGCGCTTTGGGCAACTTTCCCTTATCCTACGCATAGGGAAACAGAGGCATGAAGCAATTTGGAGTGTGGTAGTTTTCTAAGTTAGGGAGATTGCTGGGAAACAATCAAGCCTCTACTTCTGTTACTCTAACAGTGGTGGCCCACGTCCCCTCTAAAGCTGTCCTGACACAGCACCCGAGTCTGAAGCCATCTCATTCACCAGTGTGTCTCTAGTTTTTACATTGGTTTTAGCAGCATCTACCAGATTGAGGCTGGAAGCAGCTTGTGGGGGAAGGCGAAGCATTCTTGTGCGTCCTGTGGGAGGCAAGGGCAGTGATGATTGACAGGGATGGGGCGAGGCCACAAAGGAGAGCAGGCCCAGGGATGCTTCTTTCCCTGGAGCTGTCCACTGGAGTAAAGAAAGGCATGGTTCAAAATGGACCACCAGGTGTCACTGTTGATCATTAATTTACAAAGCTGACCTGGACAGGGACAGTAGAAACATCTCAGCGGTCTTCGAAGATGAAGACACGGGGGCATAATCCACACAATCTGAGCAGGATCTGTAGCAACTTAGTGGCGGAACAGTGATAAGAATCCAAGTCCCCTAACTTTTGAGTCATACCGGCCACCTTCCCTTGTCGCTCCCAGAGCAGGCTCTACTTAAAGATGGAGATGAGCCGTGTGTCTCCGCCGTCTCTCGCTGGAGACAATGGCTTGTAACCAGCAACAGAACAGAGCGAAAACTGGAGAGAAAAGAGCGGCAAAAGCTCCGAGTTCATTTTCACATGTGCCGCCTTCAAAGAGCTGGGTGTAGGTGCTGCTGTCCACAATGGCAGAGAGCGGTCCACGGGGCCTCCATCTAGGGCTCGGCTTCAATAGCTGAATAGAGACGTATCAGGTGATGCCCGTCACCCTTTCATGGCTTAAAAAGAGTCCGGTTCCCAAGGAAAATAAGAAGCCGGTGGCTCAGCAAAGAATTGGCTGAAACCTAAGTAGCAACCAGATGCAAAACAGAAAATGTTTGCTGCGTGGCAAGATGAGGGTGACTTTCTGGGCTCCACTGTTTGAGGATGGGAAACTGTGGGGGCAGAAGACACTTTGTGAGCCAGTGACCCCTGACTTGGCATTTATCCCAGCGTCTGGAAAAAGGTTTTAAAAAGCAGGTGACAGAAGAGACTGCAGGAATTGAGGAGGACCTTTGTCTTCACCCCACCGGGTTTCTTGAGTCTCCCTGACTTGACTCCTTCTAACCCATATTCCTTCCTCTGTGGTTTCTAGCAAAGTCCCATTTATCAACAACCAGGTAACAATATTACTGTTTTGAATTAAAAAAACGTTCTTAAATAATAAAATGAATGAATATATTCCCATTTGAAAGAAAAACAATCCTGACACCACAGAGAAGGAAGGAGGCGTGTCTGTCATCTCTCCATTCAGAAATAACCATCGTTGGTATCCTGCTCCTTGGTCTCAGGAAGCAGTCTATGGAGCACCTGCTGTGGTGTCCTAGGCTACAGAGTTTGAAGTTATGAATCAAACACATAACATTATCAGCTTATACAGAGCCTAGATACTATACTCTGGATGAAGAGACTTCTACTTTCTTTTTTAACTCACTTAAAATTTTATTTAAAATTTTCCATTACACATAAGTGTGTGACTCTGTGCTGGTGTGTGCACATGAGTGCAGGTGCCCACAGAGGCCAGAATTCAGCTTGATTTTATTTTATTCATAAGTAAAATCATCCTTTCTGAAGTTGATGCCTTTTCTCCCTCCTAAGGATCTTCATATTTTTTTCCTAAGCTTCAAAGATACAGGAGAGCTATAGTTCCCATTCTAAAACACTGGCTAAGTATGGATGGATGTGATGCTTCCTCCCTTGGGCTATGACCTCGTATTTATTGTATTATAATAATTTGTTTCTGTCTCTTTCTTTGATCCTGCACAGTGAGTTCTTTGTAGCCAAAAACTTTGTTGTCCAATGGCTTCATTTTCAGGTACTAATATAATGCCTAGTCTGTGGCAGGAATTTGGAAAATTAATACACAGCCAACAATACTTTTGTACATTAGCATTTCAAGTGGCTCTGGGCTAGCCTATTGGAGTCCAGGCTATCCCATTGAAAAATATGTGCCACCATGGGATGGCAGCCAAGTCAGGTTCTTCAAATCAAATAGTTTAATTTTGCTGTTAAATGAGTAGAAATTACTTTTTACTTTTCATGTTGATAGACAATTTACATTTAGTGAGGGTGCAAAGGTGCCTAGCCTTGCATATGACACTTCTGACAAGCCCAGGAACAATGCAACAAGATAGATAGTTTCTGGGACAAAGAAAGCACAGTTTAAAGATACCAGCGCCATACGGATTAAGTGTTTTTTTTAACACTTCCCTACAGTTAACTTAGACTTTTTTTTCTAAGAAATAAATATCATGCATAAATAAACACCTTGGAGGACCACGCTCACAGAAGTAATTGTCAACAATGATTGTGTACATTAAATAACACTTGGCTCAACGATGTCATTTTATTCGATGGACAGTGAGCTTATATGTGACCTTTGGGTACAAACATTGGACCAAACACAATCCCTGTCAGGGGATATTTTTTTTTTCCCTCAGGGGTGGCAGATGGCTAGGATTTTATAGTTGAGAAACTGAGGCCCAAAGAAGTGTCAGCTTTTCCACAAAACAAAACCAGCTTCATAGGCCAAAGCTCAAAAGACACTGGAGCCTCAAGAGCATTGGGAAGACCCCATATTCCTGCTCCCCAGACACAGGGTGGCCCTGGAGTATGTGTGGGTGCGTGGATGACTGACTCCTCCAACTATGAAGGACCAGCTTGTCTGAGCGTGAAGGAAAACCTTTGAGAAGCACGCGCTAGTGTTTCTCTCTTCGTCCACTGGCCATCTTTTTCCTTGCAAAGAACTGAATTCTTTCCTATTGACACATACTTCCTCTCCAAGCAGCACACACCCAACCAGACCAAAGGGGGGAAAAGCGAGTGAAATAAAATTCTTTTCATTCCTCTAGGTGCCAGATTTTGGTCATTTTCCCAGGGATAAAGCTGTGGGTGAATTTGAGGAACAGCAAATTAGAGCTCCTCACAGGGGTAAAAGACACTAACATTAAAACATCCATGATGATGTATTGCCAAGCTCACATCCATGTTTTCAAGTAAGCCATGCATCCTCATTGCAAAACCCAGAAAGGTTAAAAAAAAAAAAGAGTTTTAGTATATTTGAAGGAAACCAAAATCATCTATAACCCTTCAATACAAATAACAGCCACTGTTAAATTTTTATATAAGCGATGTTCTACAAAAATTACATTTATGAGCACTTTTCTAGTACTATTCATAAGACTTTATGCTATCTATTTCCACATTAGCTATATCTGAGACACAATAATAAATGCTTATACAATATTCAGTTATACAGCGGCTCTGTGATTCAGTTTTCCAATCTTTCCTGTTTTCGTTTTCTCCCATTTTTTTTTTTGCTATAGTTTTACGACAAGTTTAAGCAACGTTTTACATAATTGAGTAACACCATTGGGCTCCTCTCTTGCATTTTCTCATTTCTTCATGGTAAGACTCCAGAACAGACATCGAGACTGCTTTATGAAGTAAGCCAAACTTAAAGGGAGTAAGAACTATGCCAAGGCCAGGTTTACATCCATCTCCTTCCAACTCCTGAGCCAACACTGCTCATTCCAACACCCTGTGTCTGTCTGTCTGTCTGTCCCCAGTTTGTTGTTAACTTTCTTTCTTCTCCGAACATCATTATCCGTGGTGGTAAAGTTTTCTTGTATTGGGTTTATTTTAAAAATCCCGATTCTGGTGTTGTGCCTCTCATGTTCCGACTGAGTCCCTGGTCTCTTGGGTCAGACTGGCCCTTTCAGCTACTGTACTCCATGGTACAGTTCCTGGCAGCTGGATGGCGGTGACGGAATCCAGCTGCTGCCCCATTTGCTCCTTCCCTCCGCAGCTGTCCTCAGACAGGCAGGCTTTGCGCTTAATGACGTCCCCAGGTTGTAATACGGAATCCTGACACACTCACTAAAGCCCTCACGGTTATCTGTGCCCCGCTCGAGTTCCCATTTATATCCTCCAAAACTTCTCAACATACGAGACAATCTCGGCAACTCGGCATATCTTTTGATTTGCTTATTTTTTATTTTATGCTCATTGGTGTTTTGTCATGGGTGTCGGGTCCCCTGGAACCAAAATAACAGACAGTTGAGAGTTGCCTTGTAGATGCTTGGAACTGAACCCAGGTCCTCTGGAAGAGCAGTCTGGTGCTTTTAACCACTGAACCACCTCTCCAGCTTCAGCTCTGTATATTTCTCAAAGAATCTAAACCTAGAAAAGCACACGTTAAGCTTCAGTATTTTGTTTGAATTCCAAATTTTTACCTATCTAATTGAAACTCACATTCAAAGATTTTTTAAAAACATATTTATTAAATGAATCAATAAATTATGATGATAATAGTTTTCACCTAATGATCACCGTGTCTGTTTGCTCAAATCCTGGCTCTGCCCCTTTAGATATGTGAGCTCAGGCAAATATCTGTATTTATGTTTCTCATCTGCAGTGGGAAAGAGCAGCGCTACATGATGCAGTTGTTATCTGTGTGGCCCCGAGGAGTGCAGTTACATAAACAGTGCACCTATCATTCTTTTTATCTTGGCCAGGGACCCAATTCTCAGAAAGATTAAGCCCAAAGTCATATCATTAGCAAATGGCAGCTTGGGATTCAAATCAACTGGAAGATTGAATAAATAAAATTATGTCTTTTGAGGTAAGAAAAAAATTGCTGATCTAGTCCTGAGATTTCCTGCCACAATCTTTGTGCCAATTGCTTACTTTAATTTTTTTGAATTCGTATTACAGGTGGCTTCATTTTAGAGGATAGCGACACAAATATTTGACCAAAAATGGTTTTATATGTGGGTGCTACTGAACTTGTGACGGGGTTATGGCCAGACAAATTTTCATAAATCAAAAACTGAAAGTCAGAAATGCATTTAATATAGTAACGTACTGGCCATCATTGCTCAGAGTACCACTTATCCACCACTGTGTTGGCCGGCTGGCTGCTCTAGCTGCTGCTCTGAGTGCTTTGCATTGTGATAGAGCAACCCTTCACATATAGTCTGGGGAAAGATCAAACTTCCAAAACAAAAGTATGGTTTTCACTGGAAGTGTATTGCTTTCAAACCATTGCAAAGTTTAAAAAAAAAAGAAGTATAAATCAATTCCTGTAAGTTGAGAACCATCTGTAATGCAAATAATGTGATGCAGGATTATGAAATATGTGTACGGGAAATGGTAAAAAGCTTTGAAGAGCATGTACATGCAGGATGATATGCACCCCATCACACCTTTTTTTTTTTTAAAAAAAATAACTTTTAAGGATTCTTCGATCAGTCATTCATTGCTCCTACAAAGGCCACCAATGACTTTCCAACTGAGGGCCCAATGGAAGCTCCTTGGACATCAGCTTCCCTGGTTAAATTTGAAGCTCCCAGTGTTATTCATTAGCACTCCTCTGCCCACTCTCTTCTGTCACCATAACCACTCTTTATGGTTGTCTGGATGTCTTTAGTCATCTGTCTGTCCTACTGTCTCTGTTTCTTCCCCAGGGATCAACTCCGGTTTCTGTTTCTCTTTTCACGCTACATTGTAGCGGTTTGAACGAGAATGGTTCTCATACTTAATCAGGCTTCAGATGGTGGAACGGTTTGGGCAGGATCAGAAAGAGCAGCCTTGTTGAGGAGGTGTGTCATTGGGTGTGGGATTTGAAGTTTCAAAAGCCCATGCCATTCCCAGTGTCTCTCCCTCTGCCTCCTTTTATGAGTAAGGCTATAAGCTCCCAGCTCCTGTACCAGTGCTATGTCTGCTTGCTCGCAGCCATGATCTCTGCCATGATGATCACAGATTCTAGAAACTTGAGCCCCAAATTAAATGCTTTGTTTTATAAGTTGGCTTGGTCACCTTGTTTTGTCACGGCAATCGAAAAGTAGCTAAGACATCTGTTCTGTAGCAATTTTCTCCTAATTAAAATATTGGAGCATGGTGGCTCATTAGGGTTTACAAAAGAAGTAAAATTCACAAGGTTCAGAGCGCTTCTGAAGCTTACAAGATTCACAAAGCCCTTCTGCAAGGCTGCAGAAACAGTAACAATTTCTGTGGGGAAGGAATGCTCTCAAACAGGCCAAGCCACCTTTCAATTGCTCAGGAAACTCTATGGAAGGGCGGTTATGAGGTTTCACACATCAGGTAGGCTTTGGGGCAATGCAGCTGCCCTTGAATCACGAGTGCTTCTGAAAGTAACCCCACCCATGCTCTTCTGAGCAATAAACCCACTATTTCATTAACTTAGACTTGGGTGGAATCATTTCTTCATTCTGCTGATGTTCCCTATGCAGAGGGTGGGGCGTGAAGGTTTGCTCACGTCTCTTCAGGGACAGTCACATCTTTCTCTCCCTTCTGTGCAAATACCACTTCAGATCATGTCCTTGCCTCTCAAAACAAACCACATCTGTATCCAGGGGCTCTTGATGCTTCCATTCAGGCTCAGTTTTCATTCACTTAGGGGAGCTGGAAATAAGGGGGTCTGATTCTCTCAATGCAAGCTTTCCTTTTCATCCACTTGCCGAAGCTTCCTGCAGGTTTCCCTGCATTGTCGTCACAGATGCTGCGTGGTGTTTTCCCTCTAGTCACACTGTTGAATGCCCATGCAATAGTTTCTTAGAAATATGGATGTCGCTATTACACAAAATAGTTTCTATAAAGCCAACCCTTCCACAAATTAAAACTACAAAACCTAGAAAAGACAGGGCGGAAAATCCCAGTTACCTGAAGGCACTCGAAAGAGAACAAGCTTACAGAGTAGAAAAAGTCACGGGAACAAAGAAGTGTCACAGGTTAACTTTGCATTTTAAACAGAGTTTTTCTTTGAGGACGTGCAGTCTTACCTGAGAACCAGAAGGCAGCATCCATGGTGACCTTGACCACTCCAAGCTAGGAAGAGGATGGGTCAGAGAAAGAATTGTTATGATTTGGTGAAGAAGTGTCTGTCCCCTTCAAAGGGCTCATGTATTGAAGGTTGGTATCTAACTAGAGTCACTGGCCCTTGTTTTCTGATTCCTCTCCAGAAAGACTCTTCAGGAACACACTGGCCTGAGACTGAATCTGTCTGATGTGTTGTTTTCCAAGAGCCCAACAAAATGATCTCTATGTATGTATTTTGATTTTTCCACATACTTTTTCCCCTTGCATGCTATTTGTGAGAACATAAACCAGTGCAGTCTCTCCAGAAAATGGAGGGGTTTCAAAAAAAAAAAAACAACTAGAAACAAAACCAGAACTACTGTATGACATAATAATCTCACTTTGGGAGTTTATTAAACCGGGCTGAAGTGAGGATGTGGAAGAGACATCTATACCCCCGTGTTCACTGCAGGGTTTCCACAATGGTGCAGAACTGGAAACCGTATAAATACCCACTGATATACAAATAGATAAAGACCATTGCTGTATACGTACAATGTGGTGTTTTCAGTCTTTGGGAAAAAGGAAATCCTGCCCTGTTCCACCTGAATGAACTTTGGTGACATCACGCTAAGAGAATGGGCCGAGTCACAGGAAGAAAAACGCTGCATGACTTCACCTCCATGAGGTAGCTAAAATTCAGAAGTTAGAGTAAAAAGGAAGTCATCCATAGTCGGGAGGGGGAGGAAATTGGGAGCTGTAAGAAAGTAAAGTCGGTCCTGTAGAATGGTGCAGTGGTGGGTGGGGATGGGGCTGCTGCATGGTGCTGTTGCATGCTGCTGTGTACTGTTGTTGCATGCTGCTGCTGCATGCATGCTGCTGCATGTTGCTGCTGCATGCTGCTACCACACACAGTCTTGTATCATGCACTTAGAATTTCAAGACGGTAAATCTCATGCTGAGTGAAAAATAGTCCTTGTTTGGAAGTATCAAAATGATAGCTGCATTAATGCTACCGTTGACATTTTGATTCTTTGATTTTCAATCACAATTTGTTCCATGAACATTTATGTACACTTAGAATGTACCAGGCACAGTGCTAGGTCTTGAGGACACCACCGAGAGCAGCGTTTAGAAGTACATACAGAGTTGTCAACTTAGCCTAGTTATCCTTAATACAAAACAAACACTGCACATTTGTAGTGCAGTAACAATTTGTAATTGAAATTGTTTTCATTTACAGTGCTTATGTGGAAAGCAAAACAAAATTATTAACTATGTCCAGGATGTGCCAATAGTTACGTTCTGCCTACCTGGGTGTACACACACACACACACACACACACACATCTTTGATTATGTACAAAAATTCATAAATTTGGGATAGATACATGGAACCATGCATTTCCCGATGTCATTGAGATCTCACTCCAGGACAGAGTGGATGGAAACCCACCCTGACCTTGCTTGTTCCTATTTTGTCTCACTGTGCCTTCTTTTACTCTACAACCTAGACATAAATGCTATCTTAGGCTGAGGAGAATAAATGTATATTTAGCAAAGTTATGTAATAAGGACCCCGGCATACAGCAAGTGCTCCATCAGCAGCAGACCTGATGGCTTGTATCATCCTCTGTGCTAGTGATGGCGTGGACAACCGTTCACAAACTTCCTCGTGGTATTATTGATGACAATGACGCAGCATCAACTGATGCAGCATCAAGATGCCGTCTGAAGAAGAGGCCAGCATCGCAGCGAGAGCAGATGTCTCAGCAAAGAGGAATTTCCTCATTCTTTTATTCACCCTGAGGTCTCGGGTGCCCTCGTTTTGTAGGATCCTAACCTCCCTTCCATTGTTATTATATCCCATTCCTCTGCATCAGCAGAAGTAGTACCATGTGTGTCCCTGTGTGTGAGTGCATGCCGTAGCAGCCACGTAGCGGACAGAGGACAACTCTGTGGAATTGGTTCTCTCCTGGCGTCTGTGTGGCTTGGGGATTGGAGTCAGGGCATCAGGCTTAAGTGGCAAGTGCTTTTACCAGCTGAGCCACCTTGCTGACTCGATCCGCCACATTTACTAGTCTCTATAGATGTAACTATAGACATTTTCAGGGAATATGTGGAAGGGAATTTATTAAAGAAAATCTGAAAGAAGGGGAGGAGGCAAACTCTTAGAATTTCTGGGCTTTCAGAGCTCTTCATGCATTTGAGGGTGGCTTTGTTTTTTTTTTTTTTGTTTTTTGTTTTTTTGTTTTTTTGAGACAGGGTTTCTCTGTGGCTTTGTTGGTTCCTGTACTGGAACTAGCTCTTGTAGACCAGGCTGGTCTCGAACTCACAGAGCTCCGCCTGCCTCTGCCTTCCGAGTGCTGGGATTAAAGGCGTGTGCCACCATCGCCCGGCTGAGGGTGGCTTTGGGATTTCACTACTAGAAATGTTTCAACTCAGCACGCATCCTCAGGTAGGCCTGTAAAATACAGTGCAGCAACCGTTTCTTCTGAGGCGTTTAAGTCTAGGGGGAACAAGATTTTCAGGTGGGATTTACTCTTTTATTCTGGGTATGCTTCCGGCAGAACATTTCATCCATTCTCAGACTCTCCACTCTCCCAGATTGACAGCTGGTGATGTTCTCAGAAAGCTCAGAGCTCGGTTTCTGCAGGTGGGGGTCCTGACTGGAAAGTGGTTTCACGAGCTTTTTCACACGCAAGTGTCAGCGAGGAGGGCGAAAGATGCCCGTTGCCCACAGTTGCCACTTCAGACAGAATGGTCTGTAGGGCTTGAGTATAGGAGGCACAAAGATAAGCAAGGCCCCGTCTCTAACCTGAGCTAATAGTCCAGCCAGGGATAATGATGGAATTAACATAAGTACATGTCTATGACTTGTAGGTAATGCAACTGAATGCTTCTGAGAGTTAAGAGATGTGGATGTTGTTCTCCTTGTAGGGACTCCACATGTGCAGAACAGTGGAGCATTCAGAGACATAGCCGGCGCACCCCCCTATCAATCCACCGAAGGAAGGTAGCAACGTCTCAATGTATTGAGTCATGAGAAAGTGATTTCTAAATCATGAAGCTTCCATAAAGACACATCCAAGGAGTCAGAGAGCAACTTTGGGGGTCTCCAGGATGGGTCTGGGGCCTCACCTGTTCCCAGGAAGTTGCTCTAGTAAACACACAACACCTGAGCTGCCCAGAGGACGCTGCTCCTGGCTCATTCCTCCTAGGATCCAGCCTCCCACGTTCGCCCATCCGGCGTTTCTCCCCACTCCTACATGGCGCACTCAACCCCCTCTGCCTGCAAAGTCGGGGCTCACCTCATTCTCGGTCAGCTCAAGGCTCTTTCTGTGGTTTCAACCAATACATCACACGTCATTGTGACACACTCATCTCCCCGATGAGGTGTATGGACCTCAGGGGCTCCCAGAGGAATGGCGGCACGGATGTAATTCCGAAGGGTGCTCAGCTCCACCTGCTGTCTCTCCAGACAGTGAAGCGAGCCACAGCACTGAGTAGAATGGATTTCTCAGAGGAGCTCTTTCTCCATATTTGCTTTTCTATTAAATGGAGGCCCTTAGCATTATGCTTCCCAATAGTATATCTATATATGGTACCTTGTCATTAATATTCAGTGCTCTTGTAAAATAGATAGGCTCTAATGACTTACGGTAGCCTTCTCAGTTTTATGCTTATGAAAGAGTAAGTAGGTCAGACTAAGTCACTTGTCACATCTGCTTCCATTTTGGGGTCTTCATTATTACCTTTCCAAACATCCCAGAAAATGGAGGAGGTGAAACCCCTTTTCCTCTTCATGGCACCACCGACATTCCAACTGTGACTTAAATTATAACTGCTAGGCTGTCATTGACATGGCATGAGAGGTCAGCCTTATGGCGAAAATTCCCAGCTCATTGTGTAAGATGAGCCACCACTTCAAAACTAGTGATAAGAACCCTGGAGGTTTGGTTTTTATTTTGGTTGTGAGCCTAGCCTTTAACGGCTGAGCCATCCCTCCAGGCCGAGGTTTGGTCTTTAAAATGCCTTCAAATAATCTCTGGGGAGTATTGTAAGGTTGTAGCACGTAGAGTTTGATTTGAAGCAGAGCCTGGCCTGTCTGTTTTGCTAGGGAGAGTTCCTGGAGGCCGGGAATCATGTTGATCACTGCCACACGTTTAAATCCCCAGTTGGCTCTCAATTGATATTGGCTTGAACGGGAATGATAAAATTAGAAAGGGCAGGAAAGACAAGTTAAAGCCAATCCAGCATTCTTTGACCATGATGAGGAGGGAGGCTGACAGTAAGAGCTGCCTATAACTAAGTGGTTTCCTAGGTGTCAGGCGCTGTGCCAGGTGCTTCAAAGGTAGCATCTCTCTTTCTCACGCTTCTGTAAGTCCTTCATTTTTATTCCATTAAAAAAATAAGTGCTCAGAATCAGTAACTAAATAGTCTCTGGTTTCTCCTTTATACAAAACAATTCCAAGGTAACAGTTCGAGCCTCTCTTCTCATTTCTAATCTCTTAGTTGTTTTTTTTTTCCCAAAAGAAATAAAACTCCAGGTTTATTTCACAAAAATAATGGGGCCAAATGTTCAAAAATATTTCATAGGTTTTCATTTCAGTTATTTTATAATGTAACTTCACGGGAGTCGGCAGCGAGTTGAGAAGGATAAATTGTGGGTAAGTTAAAGATACGTGTGTGTGTAGGTAGTGACAGTTGTTTAACGAACCCTGAAGGGTTAAGCAGAATTCTCAGTGTTCAACATTACCATTCAAGGCAGGAAAGCGTTAGGCATTCGCCTTCCTCTGCGCCACTGGGTTTTTGCCAAAGCTGTAGGGTAGACGTTGCATTCATGGAAGATGGATTTGATGCAATAAGGCATCTTCCTGGTGCTCCTGCATGATTAGTCTGCCTAGCAGTCGCTTGGTAACAATTTGGGACGGAGCTCGTTAGAAAAACATAGCTTTGTCTGGGCTAAGCCCAGAAATGGGTGGCAGATGTTTATGCTGAGCGACTGAACAGATGTTTGGGGGAGAATTACAAAAAAGGGTTTCTATCGCACAGGATCTCAACCTTAACCTTCCTGGCCGTCGCTGAAAGGAGCGCTTGTTTGTGAGACATGTTCTTACAAAACTGTTTGGTGGGGCTGTGACAAAGATGAATGGCCGGATGCTAGAATTTAAATTTGAAAATAAGGTAAATGGGTGTCCCTGTTTGCATGTGCCCATATATGCTTCTCTGACAAGCATCAATGTCTTATTAAAGAATGGGGAAGCTGAACAAGCCATTCCCCTCTCTGTTCCTCATTTCCTCACACAGTCCCCAAACAGGAAGAGTGAGCCGTGCATGGCACCATAACTTAAGAGTCAATAAAATTATCAAAATACCAATCCTTATACACTTTCTGAAGTAGCTGCTTTATGATTAAATTTGCAAGTGAGGTTTTTTTTTTCCCCCTGCAAACTAAATGTATAGTCTTAATCACATATTTGAGACTTATTTAAAACTGTGTGTGGTTTGTATACATGTGCAGCCTGGGCAGGTGTGCACGCATTCCATGTGCTCTTCCATCCTTCGCCACTTCTCTTTTGTGAGACAAAGTCTCTGAGTGAACGTGAAGTTCATGGGTTCAGCTAGGCTAGCTCGGCATCTGCCTATCTGCCAGGCCCACTGGAAGGAACTTACAAACACGCTGCCATACCAGGAATTTTATGTGGGTTCTGAGGATCCGTGTCCTTATGCTTGGATAGCCAACATTTTACCTCTTTGGCTATCTTTTCAGCAGCCCCTATTTAAAGTTTTTAGGAGGCTAAAAGAAATTATATATTTGGATTGGATTTTCTTCCTTATTGACTCCAGAGAGAGATGACTGGTTAGTTTTATTCTACAAATAATTGTGGCACTTCCCAATAGTTTCCTTTAAGCAAGCCATGGATTGAGCAGAGCATTAGTTAGTTCATCTTTTTTTTTAAATATTTATTTATTTATTATGTATACAATATTCTGTGTGTATGCCTGCAGGCCAGAAGAAGGCACCAGACCCCATTATAGATGGTTGTGAGCCACCATGTGGTTGCTGGGAATTGAACTCAGGACCTTTGGAAGAGCAGGCAATGCTCTTAACCTCTAAGCCATCTCTCTAGCCCCTAGTTAGTTCATCTTTGTTTATAGGCCCAAAGAAATACAAGTGTGGCCTTTTTGCTAAGTCTGTGTCTGCATTATGATACCAAACACCTTCTTAAGAATATACCATTTTTGATCTGGTTCTATATTCTGATTTCCATTTTCTTCCCATTTCCTAGTACCTCCCTTCTGGGATTCTGGGCCATCCAGTCTTATTTACTCATTTTCTCCAACTCACTAGGATGGGAAAGACCATATATCCCGTCTGTGTGCAGAATCAAAGCGGTCAGTTGGCAGCAAGCATTGAAGAGGTGAGCAAGCGGTTAATATTAAGCAAGGCTCCAAAGAGACGACCCAAGGCTCACTATAGGAGTTATTATTCTTAGAAGGAGGACATACACCCTACCCCCACTGAGACGCTTAGTGATTTTAACAAAACAAATAGTGACAGCAGCAGAGCCAGGGGTTAATCTTCCTTTGTTTGGCTTAGGTTACCCGTTTTGCCTATGAGCCTTGATGTGATACTGTGTGTCACTTGGATGAGACACTCTTGTATCATTAGGGCCAAGTCTGGAGCAAGATCATAGGACAAAAAGCAAAAATGTTTGATTCCTTAGCTTAAGAATAGAAAGAAGAAAGCATAACAAAAAGAAGGAAGAGCAGTTCTCAGAACTCCCCTTCTTCGTCACCCTGTGAAGCTGAGCTGAGGACTTTTAGGCCCAGGGAGCAGTTTGGGAGTCAAGGACAGCTGTGTTCCTAGGCCCAGAGGAGCTGTCAGCAGCCACGGGGGCTGGACCATTCCAGACTGTCATCTTTTTCTGAATGATTAATAACTCTTGGGGAAATAGGAAGAGAGTCGCTCACTTCTCCAAACCGGGACCTTTTAAAATAAGAATGCATCATTGAGAGGCAATAGAACCTTCGGAAGGTGACTTTGGGCTCATTCCATCTTATTAGACTTGAGGCAATTATCCAGGTTGTTCAGAAGAATAAACTGCCACGGCCTGACTTACTCAGAAAATCACCTCCGCGATCCAGCCCAGTCCGAAGCCAGCTGTAGACATCTCAGGGGCCTCCATGTGATAACTGAAAACAGGCGCGGTAACTGAGGAGCCAGGGGGAAGTATGCAGGTTCCGTGCCAAAAGCAGGAGCCTGGGTGTTTTAGGTCAGGCTCTGTCATGTGCCGCACGCTTATTCCTTGAGCTGCTCTCCTTCCCTGCCCCACGTGCCATTTGACTGGGCAATGGGAGCAAGAATCATGAACAATATTTTGCTTTCATCCGTATTATCAGCAGCTGATGTAAATCTTTGTTCTGGGATAAGGTCGAATACAGACATGCATGCTTTGTGTTAAGCTATACAATTCCAGGGCAATGTTTCTTTACATTTCCTCCAATATTGACTCCCCTGGGTAATTTTAAAAACAAATCAAAACAAAACAGTTTAAGACTTTCCAAGGCGCCAGACCAAATAAACTTAAATCTCAGGAGTTTAACCCTCAATTTTGCATTTAAAGAAAATATAACGCTGTCTGATTAAAATGGGTGCTCTTGTTTCGTTGATTCTAGTACTTGCTGTGACATTGGTAGTGTGTGCGTGCGTGCATGTGTGTATGTGTTTAAGTATGCATGTACATGTGTTTATGGGTATGTATGCAAGTATGTGCACATCCATGTGGCAGGAAGCAACCTCAGGTGTCATTCCTTAAGATCTGCCTACCTTGATCTTGAAACAAGAAAGTGACTTGGACCAGAGGCACACTTATAAGGCTACAGCTGCCTCTCAGCAAGCCCTCAGCCTACCCATTTCTGCTTCCTCACCGTGATTGTCTTCACACCCAGGTTTCTGTGTAGATACTGGGGATCAAACTTAGGTCTTTATACTTACGCAGCAAACGCTTTGCCAGCCGAGCCATCCTCCCAACCCTGACATTGGCATTTTAAAAGAAGACTCGTTTTTATATGTGCTTGCTTGTGACAGCTCCTGTGTGCACAGATACCTGTGCAGAAACAGATGTTGAGTCGCCTGTAGGTGAAGTTAAGGCAGATGGGAGCAGCCTACCAGGCCATGAGGAAAGGAACTTGGGTTCTCTGGACGCTCAGCAAACCCTTTTTAACCAGTATCCATCTGCGCTGCCTGGCTACCGGTGTTTCAAAAAAGCTCTCTGGATGATTCAGGGGGACGGGAACCACTGCACAGAAGGAAAAGGTATAGAACAGGAAGATATACATCTATTATTCAGGGGGCTTTGGACAGTCTCAAAGGGACAAATAAAGCAGACACCTATCCTGTTGGCAACCACGCTCTTGACCTTCCAAGCTGGAACCGTGAGAATTAAAATACTGTTCTTTATTAATTGCCCACTCTGATATTTTTGTTATAAGAACAGAGCTCTCATTAGAATGAGTTCTTTCATTTTAGTGATTTGAGTATTTACTGTGACACTGGGCATTTTAAGACAGGGCCTGAATCTCTGGGTCGCAGTGGTCTGTGATCTGCGGGGCAAGCAGGGAGCTTGCTGTGCCTGTCTGCTGGCATTCACTAACTTTGACAGGAAGTCTGTGAACCAGAAGGACTGTCAAATGCCTCTTAGCTTCTACTAGCTGTTAACAGAGATGGACAGAAAGCATCATTTCCACTTCCTTTAAATCTTCAAAACAGCCCCTCTGAAGGATTTGGGCCAGGCCCATCCCCAGGTTTTTCTAAGGTGTACTACATCAACATCCATTAAAAATAACGAGGCAGTAACTGCAAAAGACATGACTTCATCCTGGCAGCAAACGTTCCCCAAGTGCTGACCTGCCATCCGCCAGGCGGTATGAGGAGTTAATGCACTCTTCCTTCTGAAGTCACTCAGTTGGCTCCGCCCGCTTTGAACCATCTGGCTGGTAGCTGGGCTGTCAGCAAGAAGCTACCTTCTCAATTTCAAACACCCCAGTGTTGGAGGCCAAGGATAGAATTCCTGTGGTCTAGACACAAAAGCCGACTACAAGGACCTCGGATGGGGCTCACCGTTAAGTATCGAGGGTTGTGGCTCAGAAATGATTGAGCAGCCTTTCAGCGAAGTCTCAGGAATGATCAACAATCTCTCAGAATGCAGAAGAACATCTGCTCCCTGCGTGTAGCTCCGCCAATGAGGCTGCCTTCCCCACACACGTGTTGTCCTGCCGGGGTTTGGTAACACGTACATTCAAAGGGCCATCTCTCTTGCTCCATGACAAACTTTTCAAAGGGTGAAGTGCCCGGATTTACAGCGATGCTCCCAGAGGATTTTCCTCCCAGTTGTTGAAATACAGAAAATAGCAAGTGTTCACCATGCGTCGTAAGACAACGAAGCAAGGATCGCTTGTGCTCTTCCTTCCGGAGAAAAGCGCGTGATGATGCGGTCCTTTCTTCTATGAAGATAAGAGGCATCCTTAACAACAGCGGGTCCTGTTCCCCCTCAAAGGCTTGCTCAATTATCACCTCTGCTTAAAGTCTTCTGGGGTCTTCTTGAATCAACGTGCCTTCATTGTCCGTTTACTCTCTGTGTTAACTTGATGCTCAATAACACTGCATGCTGTCCTTTATTTTTTTTCCTGAGGTTTTGGTTATTTTCTTTTGTGTGTGAGCATATGTGTGTGGTGTCTGTGTGTGTGCATTTGTGTGCACTTGTGTATGGGTGTGTGCACCTGCACATGCAGGTGACTGTCAGAGGTAGACTGTGGGCGTCTCCTCTATCACTGTCCTCCTTACTTTGAGGTAAGGTCTCTCACTGGACCTGGAGCTCGCCACTTTGACTAAAATGTTTAGCCAGCATGTCCCCTGGATACACATGCCCGACATATGAGGCACATGCTACTATATGTACTGCACATGTAAATATGGGTCCTGGGGATCCAGACTCAGGTCCTCACGCCTGTGCGGCAAACCGTTTATGAATGTACACAAACCCATCTCCCCAGCCCCTGGTGTGGCATGCTGCTTTCTTGTTCAGTACATATATCTGCATGCCTGGACCCCACCTCCATTCTCATCTACTGGACTGCAAGCTTCTAAAGCCAGGGATCATATAGATACATTGTAAATATGGTTGTGATTGAACGTGAGTCCCGGGGCACTTCTGTTCTTATGGTGGGTGTTTGGGCTGCTTGACTTGAAGTTTTGTTTCAAGCGCTTGCAAGTGATGTTTTTCTAAGTCTTCTCATCCGTTTCCTCATGCCCTCCCCTAGGACGATGAAAGTCCTCCTGCCACACTCTTGGGTTTTCTCCTAGGACTTTAATATTCGTCTTCTTCCTGGATGGTCCCATGTCCCGTCCTGAACTTCATAAGGGCAATCTCACATCTGGAGTGCAACTGACATTTGATTATCGCTCACTGCTCACCCAGGCTGATACTGAACTCCCCCCAAAGGTTGACTGAGCTCTCTGCCATGATGCTGAAGCACAATGTAAGGCGGATTCCCAGTCGGAGTATGCAGACTCCAAAACCATGCCCCCCCCTTTTCTCACCCTGTCTCCTTCCAATCACCCAGAGCCTTTGTCCGTGCAGTTCCTGGAAGCAGGTAGGCACTGGATAGGAACTGGGTTGTTATAGGACTTACCATGTAATGGCTAAATTACATAGGACTTCAGATGTAATAACTAAACTAGAAACATTCTTGAGCTTTTAATTGTGTGAGAAATTCCATGTTGCAGTATAATACGTGGTATAGTACTGAACAATGGGACTTTAGGTTTTGAAGATTTGTTTGGGACAAAATTTTTACTCTAGCACTGGAATACGGAAAATAAAAGAATACATATTCTGTCCCCATTGACAGTTTTCTACTCAAATATCCATAAAACAGTATAATAAAAGAATTGCTTTATTGGGGATGCAGGCAGAGCATATTTCAAGTATAGGGGAAGCATCTCGAGTAAAGTGTGTCTGGGATATAGGAAATGCTTTCCAGCAGGGTTGACTTTGAGTGACACTTGAAAGCTGCCAATTGGAAGGATGTTAAATTTAGAAGGAGTAGTCACATCAGTCAAGAGAATAGAAGCGTGAAAGACAGAAGCATGTTCAATAATCTGTACTTATTCTGTATGACTAGAGTAAGGTTCGGCAGTACAGGGGCAATAATGAAACCTGAGGTTGGTTAAGGAAGCAGTGATAGTATCTTGGAGGCTTGCATCATCATGAAAAGGAGTCCAGAGATTGTTTCATAGGTGTGCTTGTTGAATGCAAGTGGCCCACATAGGACCGTATGTTTGAATCATTGGTCCCCAGTTGATAGAACCATTTGGAAAGGATTAGGAGGTGTGGTCTTGTCAGAAGAGGTGTGTTACTGGGGAAGGCCTTTGAGGTTTCAAAAAACATGCTCCTGCCAATCCCAGTGTGCTCTCTGCCTCATGCTTGGAGATCAAGATGTGAGTTCTCAGCTGCTGCTCCAGCCGCCTGTCTCCATACCTTCGCTCCAACATCATAGACTCTAGCCCTCTGGTACTGTAAGCCCAATTAAATAACTCTTTCTTTTGTAAGTTGCCTTGGTCACAGTGTCTTTCTTTGGTAAGTTGCCTATGTCACAGAAACCTAGCCAAGATCCTGGGTCATGAGGTGGGTACCCCACTGGGTGAGACAGATATGACCCATCCAATCCACAATGGCACTGTGTACTGAGAAGTTAGGACATGCAGAGAAGACACACACATTCACCTTGACCCCAATAATTCCACTGTGCGGTGGAGGAGGCAAGCATGGACAAAAACCAGAACATGATTGGATGCGGAGGGAATGAGGCATGGCAAGTGCTTGTCGACCATCCTACATGCGGCCCATCTTGGTTTGACTGTGATTACCACACGGTTACCAAGAGCACCATGAGGCATCTTGTTCATTGAGGTGACTAAAATGATTTGCTTAGCTAAGACTTAGCCATGCGGGAAGAGGAAGGGTCAGTCAGTTCAATCTAATAATGGAGACTCTTCACAGGGTGACACTAGCGATGATACTGAAGCCTGCGTTTAAAATCCCGCAACGTCCGGGAATGTAGAACCAACCTAGTTCACTTACATCCTCCCTCCCTGCCTTCTTTCCTCTGCAAAATAATACAGCCCCCCTTCCCCATACTACTGTAAATTATGAAGTCAAATTTTCCCCATTTAGGGAAACCTCAGGGGACAGCGCATCAAGAATGTAATAGCCTTGTAATCATAGTATCGCCCCTGCTAGGGACATAGATTATATGTACAGTGCATATCCTGGTGCTGTGTTTCTTTCTCTTGCTTGTCCACCCTCCTTCCCCATCTGCCTGTCTGTCTGTCTTTCTGCCCGTCTTTCTTTCTGTGTCTCTTTGTCTCTGTCTCTCTCTGCATCTATGTACATATGAAGGTGAGAGAAGAGCATCAGTTAAGCCTCAGATGCCATCCACCTTTTTTTTTTTTTTTTTGGAGATTGAGGCTTTCGCTGGCTTGGAGATCACCAAGTAGACCAGGTTGACCTGCCACTGAGACCCATTAATCATCTATTTCCCCCTCACTGAGGTTATAAACCACCTTGCTTGATGATTTTTTTTAATGTGAGTTCTGGGGCTCACACTCAGGTCCTTGTGTTTTCAAGCCAAGAATGTTACTGACCAAGCCCTAGTTTCATTTGTTTTTTTTTTGTGTGTATGTTTAGCTTTTTTAAAATTGATTTTTATTGAGCTCTACATTTCTCTCTGCTCCCCTCCCTACCCCTCCCCTCCTCCCCCATTTGCTTTTAATTTTTATTATCCTTAGACTTTTAATTTTATTAGGTTATTTTGCATTGGCCAATAGGTCACTTTATAATGGATCTGAGATTTCTCTTTTGCTACTGTTAGAATATTGTATTTTTATATAGACCACTGAATCACTGGTAGTCTTGTTAAAATGAAAACTCAGAGTCTGTGGGTAAGGATGAGACTTGAGCTAGCATTTCCAGGCAACGTCCCAATTCCATTGATCTATGGAATTTCTATGAATGGATGGCTCATTTTGATTAGCATGGCAAGATTATATCTTTATTATCTTAATATCTACCAAGGACTTTAATACTCAATATTTATGTATTAAAAATCTTGTTGGGTAAGTAAGGTGGTTATCATTATTTGCATGATGGCAGAGGAGGAAACTGGGGCACACACTGGCTAGACAGAGGAAATCAGAGTGTCAGGCTGTTTGACTGCATCAGAGCAGATGTGGTACTGCCTGACTCAGCCCTGATGTTTCTGATGTCAGGAACCAACCTCTCAGTGTTCACAGCAGCCTCTAGCAGAGGGCCCGGTATATGGTAAATATCTGATGCTGCTTTATCCCAGGGTTTCCTTTTTATCCCCAAAGCTACTGTGTAGTGTCTCACGGCTTTAATCTAACACTGTTCCTATTTTCACAGTGACTCACACGATGAGATAACAAAGGCTTGGATAGGAGATATTATTTGTATAAAGCTACCTAAATAAGAAGGAAAAAAGGAAAGTAAAATGTAAGTCTATGTTCTTCTTTGAAGGAACTCTGTTTTAACCAACTTTTAAATTACAGAGCCCTTGATGCTTCGTACAGTGGAGGAGCACTTGTCAATAAACTCCTTTGGTATTACTGGCATCAAAGTTGTCAGAAATCTTTAGAAACTTGATCATGAGAATGAAAACGGATCTGTCCAAAATCTCTGAAGATAAAAAAGGATGACCTCATCTTCCGCTTGCACATCCTCCCAGCTGTTGCCACTGCTGTCCCCAGATTTACACCAAATAACAGAGAATAATTGATGAAATTGGAAGTCTCTGCCTATAAAGCAAATGCACTTAGTCTGATCTTCTTGCCGTGCTTTGCAGTTGCTTAAATTTTTCATCAAAGATTTTTGTCAAGAAATAGTGCAGAAAAAGTTAGTAGTCTTTTTGAGTACTTGGGAGTGGTCTGAAACAATATTGGGAAATACTCTATGCTTTGAAGTCATAAACACTTAGTTCTTTGCGAGAGAGGCAACTCTTGCTAGTGGAGAGTCTATAACTGACATTAACGGGCAGAGTGACTTTTTAGCAAAAGTGCTCTTAGTTTGGTCGATACATCAGTGTGGCATTTTAACAACATGCCTGTAACATCTTTCAGATCAGAAGGAAAAATCTCAGTCCCTTCTTCTTGAGTGTAAGTGGCGTGTGGTTTCTTTACCCAGTAGGATGCTGCAGAAGGAAGACTAAGCTCAAACCATGCCATTCTGCCTTGTTTACTGACACTGGCAAGTTTGGTGTCCAGAACTACCATGTAAAAAGTCCAACTATCCCGGGGGCAGCCATACCTGAGGGATTCTCAACCACAGGAGAAGATACGTGGAGCTGTTCTGGTTGGCATCACAGATGACCTCGGCCTTATAAGTCACATCACAACAATGACATGTGCACGTGATGTCAGATGACATGTGAAGAAAGAAGCTACCAGGTGCTTCAGTCCTTTGGACACTTGTGTTCTGTGTGCCAGGTAAGGCCTAAGACATTGTGGGACAGAAATCAGCTCTCTCCATTGAAATGTGTCCTAATTCACAGTAGACAGAATTCACAGATATAATAGCATGGCTTTTATTTTACATGATAAATTTTGGATGGTTTATTTTATGCTAATGATAATATAGTAAGTAGTATTGAACTACAAATCGTGGAACAAAATGCACATTTGCTTAAGAGAAGATGTACTAGAAGATGTATTGGAAAAAGTACCATGGGAGCCCTGAAACACTACCTCACAATTCTGCCTCTGTCAGAGCAAAACTGAGTCTCACAGTCCCATCTGCTCTGGTAAGATCTCTCATTGTGTGCACATGCGTCCAAGGCTCCACAAGCTTAGAGATGGCAGATCTCACAACTGAAAACGCAGCTGCACAGCAACTATTAGGAATTTCCTTATACTAAATAATATTATCTGAGTGCAAATTCAACTTGAAAGTGGGCATCTTACGTTTAGTCTGGTCGCTGCACACAGTGACTAGATGTGACAGGGTTTGTTGTCGGGATTTTCCTTGGAGACAGAACACTCACATGAAGGATAACTTCGGTTCAGCAATTCTCCACTGGATCAATTGAACGTTCTTCAAACTGTACTGTAGTCCAAGACTTTTCTACCCAGTCTTCCTTCCTCTTTATTCTTTTCAAAAGGATTTGACCCTCAACTTGGCTGCATGCCTCTCCTTGCCTCCTCTTGTTCTCTATATTTCTCCCACCAACATCTGCAGAAATTACACGTCATAGTAATAACCATGGAACCCCCACATTAATGAAATGTCGACTGACCAAACCATAGGGAGAGCTCTGAATAAACTGAGTGCCAGGACTTTAAGGGTCCCTCAACACCTCCTGCTCATTTTTCCATCCTGCTTCCCTCTGTTCTCACCAAGAATAGAGTACAGACTCCTCCTACCTTTAATGACAATTGCACATGGCAACTATTGCCAACCATTGCACATTCAAAATCTCAAGTCTGTGAGGCTTATTAACAAAAGAGCAATTCCCAGGACGAGCTGGGAAGATGAACCTGCACAGAAAACAGAAGTCTTCCCAAGTGGAAGAAGTACACACTGAAACTGGGGGCTGCTGAGGTGAGGGTTAGGTGTGTTGTAGGGCAGAGAACGAAAGAGCGTGCTCTTCAGAAAGGAACTCCCAGGAATTCTCAAAGAGTTGGATACCACATGCATGTAAACAGGGTGAGACGCCACAGGAACTCACAGGGAGCTGAGAGGTCCCAGAGGTCTCAAAGTGCTTGGAGATGCTGCAATTGTAAATACAAAGAGTGACAATCACTGAAAATGTGGAGAAGGGGTTAAGACATCACAGGATGCACATCTTAGGAGTAGAGATCGTATCTTGAAATAAGGTTTATTCTGGATTCACTCGAACCACGTGCATAGTCGAGCCCAAATAGGTCAAGTTGTTCTAGAAACTTGCCTAACAAAAAAAGCCCAGACTTTTCAAAGGAAAATCATATGTCCAGTCCATTATTAAAAAGTATTCAATGTGGAAAAAACCCAGCTAGGAAGTAAAGTTATCAGTAGAAATAATCTCGGGGATGATATAGGAGCTTGAATAAGTAGGCAGTGATTATAAAGATCTTAATAATTTAAAGGGAAAGATGGATATTCCAATTGAAGAGATGAGGAATTGAGCACAAAAAAAACTAGAACAATAAAAAGCAAATGCAACAGAAAACTGTGACCTCTGAAACAAGCATCTTACCAAACAGATGTAAAGGGAGACTGACACCTGGAGGAGGATGAACTCAGAGACAGTTTTGTAGCAGGAGGTTTCTCTCCCACCCACCAGTCTCCATCTAACCACTCTGAGGCTTGATATTAACTACAAACTGTTTGACCTATTAGCTCAGGTTTATTATCAACTGGCTGTTACAACTTAAATTCACGCATTTCTATTAGTCTATGTTTTACCATGAGGCTCACGGCTTATTATCTCACATCTTGCTTCCCTAGTACCTGCTGGCATCTTTCCTGACTCCTCCTTCTTTCTTCCTGTATTCAGTTTTGGTTTTCCCACATAACTATATTCAGCCCTGCCACAGGACAAAGCAGATCATTTCCTAACCAATGGTCATAAAATATATTCACAGGATACAGAGGGGCATCCTACATTAACAACATAATGAAAACTATCAAACAAATGTATTATTGCAAACATTGTCTGTGTACATCCATCCTTAAGGGGCAAGTAAAAATCCTAAATTTGCAAGTTTAAATCTAAAGCAGGTGGGAAGCCACTAACTTTTTATTTACTGAAGACTCACTGTATATTGAATATATATTTATATTGTTGAATATAGATTGAACTATATATTGTTATACAGAAAAAAAGTAATTGGATTTTTGCACACCACTTTTTGTCTGCCATCTAACCGTCTGTGTAAACACATGACTCCTAGGGGGTAACAATTATTTAAGTCCTCAATAAAGCGATTTATTTTAATGTACTTGCCAGTACGCATTTATAAAATTAAAATTTTCTTCCTTTAGTATCAGCTAGTTAATCATACCGCTCTATAGGCTTTTTAGGTTTTTCAGTGTGCTTGCAGAAATTGGAAGTCGATGTTTTCACATTCCTGTCCATTACTCAGACACTGAAGAGTGACCACATTGTAAGCATCCCTCCAAGAAACAGGATGGGTGCTGCTGATGCATATGGATAGCTAGAAAAAGGCTTTTAGCTTTGGTACCTTTCAACGCCTCTTGTTAAAAGTGCATCCATTCCAGAGAAGATGGGTTGAAGGATTTGTGATTCTGAGTCTGTCCAAGTCTGCCCTCTGCTGGTCAGAAAGAGATGTTGCGCTCTTCCATCATCTGAAAACAGTAAGAAAATTATTTGAGTCTTGTGCTTTGTGTATTTTTAATCCCATGGCCTCTTGCTGGCACCGAAGAAAAAGAAGACAAGGGGAAAAGGAAAGAGAGAGAGGAGGGCAGGAGAGAGACAGACAGAGACAGAGAGAAACAGAGGCAGACACTGAGAGACTAAGTCTATTAGCAGGAGGGACTCCTCATTTTCCCTTCACCCTGTGTTGGAAACCTGTGCAGAGTCAAAGGTCTGCCCTAGCCCTGCTGTGCTTTATGAAGCCAATGGACATTACAAATCAGATTTATGCTAAAAAGAACCTAAATTTCTTATCCAAAAACATTCAGCAGGACTAACTTCTCTAACCCCTTCAAAGGTCAACCATTTGCTTCACCGTGCATTCCAGCATTGTCCTGTTCCTTGCTGTGAATTTACCTGCAGGAGTCAGAGCCCAGGGATCTCCCAATAGCTTCTCTGTGTAGCGGCATTTCATTGGTATTTTAATAAATAAATCTTGCCTGAAAATCAGAAAAGTAAAACAGTCACATTGGCCAGCCTTACAGACCAGACAGCAATGATTCACACACCTTTAATCCCAGTAGCCACACTAGATTGCCACAGAAACCCTTAATCCCAGAACTAAAGAAGGCATATAAAAATGGGAGGAGACAGCTCTCAGTCTCAGTTTCATTCTGAGATTCCTGGAAGCAGGATCAACATTTTTAACTGAGGTTGAGGTTTTCTTCACACACACACACACACACACGCACGCACGCACGCACGCACGCACTGCAGAGAGGATGATGAGCAAGCTCAGCACATACAATACTCACTTAAGATTTAGGAAACTTGTAAACTCCAGTTCTCATGAGAGTCCGGTGTGAGGCATTGTGGGAGCATGGAGGAAGGAGAGAATTGTTTTCCTTGTTTGCTATACTGGTATTTGACACCAGAGCCTCTGGCATACCAGACAAGTGCTCTATCATTAACTATATATCCAGCCCCTCAGAAATGTTTCGAAGCAGGCTTGGAGGCACCTTGGAGAGGCCCTGTTTGAGTCTTAAAGGATGAAATGATTTTATCATGGAGATTTTGTGGAGGACAGTCCACATGGTGAGAACGGATAAAGAAAGGCACAGAGACTTGTGTGTGTACACAAAGATGCTCCACTGTGCTGCAAGCATAGATTAGATATCCTGCCTTTGTCTCTGCCACACATTGGTGTTCTGGGCCTTTTTTTCCAAACAACCAGAACCCAGTGTAATGCTTAGCACATGGGCTAACTCTGCATGTACAGTGATGGAACCGACTGGCTTTGAGTGGTCTCTCCATGGGAGGCAATATCAGCCAAAGGCTTCTTTGCAAAGTGATAGATGATCGATCGGCAGGAGCCGGTCGTGAGCTATTGAGCCACACTGAGTTGAAAAGGTCATTAATAACAAAAAGAATTGAAGAAAATTAATTCGATTGCAAGATGACATTGCTTAAATATGCAGGAAGCCAATTACGGCCTACTGTCACCCCTGCATACCCTGACCCTACTCCTGAACCTCGGTTCCTTCTTCCTCCTTTTCTCGTGTGTGTACATTGGTATCTGCATGTTCATATGTGTGTGTGTGCATGAATGTGAGCATTCATGTGGAGCCCCAAAGTCGATGTCAGAAATCTTCCTCAGTCACTCTTCCATCTTATTCTTTGAGGCAGGGACTGTCCCTTGAACCTTAAGCTCACTGGCCCAGTTGGTCTGGCTCTCCGGCTTGCTCTCGGTAGCCATCTCCCCAGCTGCAAACGCTCTGTTCTCGTAGTCCCCAGCTCCTTACCCAGTCCTCAGCACTGTGGATGCTTCACTTGCATTCCTCTGGCCATGTGCTTCTCTTAGGTAACAGGTTTCTTCTGTAGGCTGTGCTGCACAACCAAGCTGGGTCTTAGAAAAGAATGTGTCACTTTGAGAGGCTAATAACACCCCTATTTTCATAAATGCAAGAAAAATGGGTAGATGAAAATGGTAGGCTCGTTCTCATAACATCTCTATTTAATTTCGAGGTCGGGAGTGAGCCTCGCCCCTGTTCTAGCGACGGGGAGACTGACTCCCAGACACAGCCATCTGTAAGAAGTGGTGACGGATGGCTAGTTTCCCAGGTGTGATCATTTAATCCCATGAGACTTCTGTAAGAAATACTTGGCAACCTCAATTCAAAGGATCATGTGTGAGCTGTTTTCCCGTGCATGGAAAATGGATTCTCAGCGAGCCATCCTCTCATCCCGGCTCTGCTGTTTCCACAGACACTGAGAACACCTTGGCAGTATTGGACGATTACTAGGAGGGTCCTGACCCAGAGGCACTGCCTATTGGGTAATCAGTGGGACCAAAGCCAGACATTGACTGTCTGAGTAGAAACGGGCACCAAGAGAATGAACATAGGCTGGTTAACTGCTAAGCTGAGCGTATGCTGAGCTTGGTCAATAGCTCGTGACTGCCCTCCTCCTCCCCACCACCTGGCTTGTTCTCTTAGAGAGAAGGCTCATCTGGCATCCGCCAAAGCCCAGTGGGGAGTCATTCTACCTCAGATCCCTTGAGCATCAAAATGTTCACAAAACTTGCTTAGACATCATGAGCATGGCAGTGGGGATAGAATCTCATGCATTAAGTATTCACTAGACACTTGGTGTGCACGGTCTCTAACGGCTCGCCAATGCATGCTCTAGTCGTTCCCACAAGAGGGCAGTCAAAGTCAGAGAAAGGAGGTAGCTAAGTAACTTGTCCAAGACCATGGTAAATGACAGAGCTGGAAACTGAACCTCACTCGGGTCTGCCTAGCGGCAAATCCTGTGTGCCATATGCATTTACAGAGCACAAGACCAGTTCTAGATGCTGGGAACTAGGTGCTAGGGACAGCCACCCACTGAAGTTCTGCTCCTCCTTTGTGGTAGAACATCTTCATTAACGTACTATTTGAGGAAGTTTCAAGTGTATTACGTTTCTATACTATCCCTCAAATGTTCAGGATTTCAGTTATTTCATCACGAATTGACTCCCCCAGCTACCTCTCTGTTGTCTCTTTATCCTCCCGTTCTAGTCCCCCAACTCAATACGTCCATAACCATCTGTTCTATACCCCTTTCCTATGGGCATCTATCTGTGGCTTCCAGTACCGTATTTGATGCATACTCTCATTGGTTCCATCAGTTGTAGCTAGGTTACCATTGACAGATCATCTATTTACCCACATACAAGCAAATGTATTCCTCATTAATCTCTTTCTCACTCATGACAATTTGTTTCCCAATCCTTTCATTCGCCTGCAAATTTCATGATGCTTTTTTTTATTGAGAAGAGGAAAAAAAAAAAACAAGTTTCTGCCTCCTCCCAGCCTCCCATTTCCCTCCCCCTCCTCCCACCCTTCGCCCCCTCCTCTGACCCTTTTCCCCCTCCCCCCTCCTCTCCCCCTCCCTCTCCAGTCCAAAGAGCAGTCAGGGTGCCCTACCCTGTGGAAAGTCCTAGGTCCTCCCCCCTCCGTCCATATCTAGGAAGCTGAACATCCAAACTGGCTAGGCTCCCAAAAAGCCAGCACATTAAGTAGGATCAAAACCCCATGCCATTGTCCTTGGCTTCTCTTCAGCCCTCATTGCACGCCATGTTCTGAGAGTCCGGTTTTATCCCATGCTTTTTCAGTCACAGTCCAGCTGGCCTTGGTGAGCTCCCAATAGATCAGCCCCACTGTCTCAGTGGGTGGGTGCACCCCTCGTGCTCCAGACTTCCTTGCTCATGTTCTCCCTCCTTCTGCTCCTCATTGGGACCTTGGGAGCTCAGTCCAGTGCTCCAGTGTGGGTCTCTGTCTCTATCTCCATCCATCACCAGATGAAGGTTCTATGGTGATATGCAAGATATTCGTCAGTATTGCTATAGGATAGGATCATTTCAGGTTCCTTATCCTCAGCTGCCCAAGGAACTAACTGGGGACATCGCCTTGGGCTCCTGGGAGCCACTCTAGGTTCAAGTCTCTTCCCAACCCTAACTAAGAATTGTGCTTCCGTGCTCCCCTATCCAACCTTCCTTTATCCCAATCATCCTTTTCCCCCAAAAACCCAACAACCCAACCTTCTCCCTTTTCTCTCCCCATCTCCCCTTACCCCCATCCCACCCCACCCCCAAGATCCCGATTTTCTGATACTTTTTAACAGCTTGTTAATACTGCACTGATTAAATGTACCACATCTTTTATCCATTTTTCTATTGAAGAGAATCTATAGTGCTTTGAATTTCTGACGGTTTTGTATTGTGCAACAATGAAAATAAATGAGGAAATGCCTCATTGGTAGGGTAAAAGATCCTTTGGACGTAAGCCCAAGAGTGGGTTAGTTAGATCTGGAGAGAGATTGAGTGTCAACTTCTTGACAAACTGTCACACTGATTTTCATGGTGTGTATATGAGTTTGCACTCCTACCAGCAATCTATGAGCATTCTTACTTCACATCCTTGCCAGCTCTGCTTTTGCTTCTCTTATGGATCTTAGTCATTCTAGATGTAAAATAAAATACCAGTAGAGTTTCTATTTGCATTTTGATGGTTGCTAAGAATTTGTTTCTCAGCCATTTGTGTTTCTGCTACAGAAAATATTCTGTTAAGGACTGCACTACATTTTTTATTCATATGTATCTTTTTGAGATCTTTAGAAATTTTGGACATTATTCTTCTATCTGAAATGTAGTAGATGAAAATATTTTTCTCATTCTGTATGTTACTGCATTATATAAACGACTATGTTCTTTACCATGCAAAAGGGTCTCAAACATATTCACAAAACAGCATATAGGCAGGCACAGAATATACTCATATCACATACCAATAAGATACTACTCCTAACCCGAACACTAATGATCATATTCCCTGTATGTTTATAATAAGCCTTGTCTAGGAAGAACTATATTTTTTTTTTGAGACAGGGTTTCTCTGTGGCTTTGGAGCCTGTCCTGGAACTAGCTCTGTAGACCAGGCTGGTGTCGAACTCACAGAGATCCGCCTGCCTCTGCCTCCCGAGTGCTGGGATTAAAGGCGTGCGCCACCACCGCCCAGCCTACCCCTTAATTGTTACTTAAATGTAGGAGCTCAGATGCAGAGCTCCAGGCAGAGGGTGCTTAAGAATCCTCTGGGGGTAACCAGCAGACGGAAAGAAAAGTATTCCGAGAAGTACATATATCCCTTAGCAGTACCTACAATAATAAAGAGAGACTCGTGGTTGTATTCACATAATTCATACATGACTTTCTCTCTGAATCTTCATGCTGCACTTTGCCCAGGCTTTCATCTTAGTTTCAAGACAAAGATGTTGTCTTTGATCTTTGACTTCTTGGTCCTGAACCTTTCCTTGCTTTTCTGTAGGCTGATTGACCCCGTGTGCTTTTGGAGACTAAAAGACAAGAAAAACCTGGAAGGAGATAAAGAGGTTGATTGTTTATTTTCGATTTATACACAGTATAGGTATGTGTTCTGGGATATTTGGGCTCTCTTGCCCTGGCAAGTTTTATTGTAGCTTTCTTGGCCAGAAATCTGCCTGACAAATTCAATGAAGCCAAGTACCTAACATTCAGTATGCTTGTTTTGTAGTGTCTGGGTCACCTTCCTCCCTGTCTACCAAAGCACCAAGGGCAAGGCTATGGTGGCTGTGGAGGTCTTCTGTATTTTGGCCTCGAGTGCAGGGCTGCTTCTTTGCATCTTTGCCCCAAAGTGCTACGTTATTTTGTTCAAACCACAGATAAATTCTTTTCATAAGCTCAGGAACACACATTCTAAAGCTGAAAAATTTTGAAGGCTCTGGAATCTCATTTGGGAAAAAAAGTAAAAGGGGGAATGATTGGGATGGAATAATAGGTAGATTAGTGTATCTTTCTCATTGTGAGTGTTTCCCAAATAAACATGTTATTTTTATTCTGGGCTCTCATGGACTTCTTAATTATTCCTACAGAAAATATCCATTAAATTTAACTAATTTAATTCCTATAGTACATATGCCTACAAGATCACAAGGCTCCTTTCTACTGACTGAATATATGTCACATATATGAAGCGTTTTCTTATGAAGTTTCAGA
Organism: Microtus ochrogaster; assembly: GCF_000317375.1. NCBI lineage: Eukaryota > Metazoa > Chordata > Mammalia > Rodentia > Cricetidae > Microtus > Microtus ochrogaster. Next base: position 10,630,217 of record NC_022023.1, read on the forward strand.
TTAGCTCCAGCTTAATTTCTTTGTGTCCTACTATGAAAGTATGTATATCCAGTGTCTTTATCCATGGGGACGTAGCATCTAGTTTTGACATACAATCAAGAACATAAGCAATAGCTTTTATGACTTGTGGGCCTCAGGCACTAGGCCTAAATAGTTAATTTAATAATTCGATCTGCCTTATGGAGTCTCTGAGAGGGGATGTGCAGTCTTACAGTGTAGGACTGCCATCAACATACCTGCTGGTATATGGGCTCTGTCTTATAAACCACCAACATTCTAGGCAAGGGGCGACTTCTTATACAATAGTGGTTTATTTATTATGGGTTAATACAGTCTTCCAATTGAATTTAATGGTTAATATATAAGAGGGAGTTCAAGTCTGATAATGTAAGTGAGAACCAAAATCTGTGGCTGAAGATGCAACTTCTATATTTTTTCTTGAACATGATGTGGTTGTCAAACAACATTCTAAACATGTGTGTTTATACCCATAGATCACTGTTCTTGTCAGGCTCAACTCAGCCACTGGGTAAAGCTCATGAGAAAAAGTTTCTGATATGGGACACAGTTTTGTTTTAATTAGCCATTTTTGGACATCTGTAGTCACCCCTTCCAAGGCTTGGGATTACTGTAGAAGAGGTGACAGAAATAATATAAGAGCCAGCAGAAGTGGGGGAAGTGTTCTCTAACAATTTCTCCTGAGATAAAAATTCCCAACACGCAGAAAACACCTAAACCAGAATGTAAAATGACTCAAAATAGATTCAGAGAGTTGCTAAAGCTATCAAGACTAATAAAGATTCCTTCTTTTTGATTTTTCACGTCTATTCTTTTCCCTAAAAGAACAAGCTCCTTCCATTCTCTAGCCACTATCTATGTTTATCAAATTATATTTATCTATATTTGGTAAATTTTAAACAAGCCTCCAAAATCTAACCACTTACTGCATGCTAAATTTGGTCTAATTTCTTGTAAATGCTTAAAATTTTCTCACTTTTTACAAAACATGAACGTAACTGTCTTTCTACAGCCATGCTTTTCAGAAAACACTGGATTGTCTTTAAATGTCTTTAAAATGATAGCAATTTTGCTATCTTGTTATTCATTTCATGTGCCATACTTAAGCTTCTATAGGTTGGTGTGTGAAATCAGTTTTCTCTATATCACAATAAAATGCTTATTATAAAGCATTATTATTTGCAAACCTGATGAACAGGTGACTCGCAGTACAGTGATTGGTCCAAGGAAAATGTGTCATATTACCAAAATCTTTTCAAAACGTTGCAATACTCAAGGGAAAATTAGACTGTGACCGATAAAGTTAGCTTAACAAATGGAATATCAGAAGATTTTGGAACATGTTCAATCGAGGACTTTGGGTGAAGTTGTAGCTAAAAAAACTAGAAAAGGACTGGTAGATTCTGGAATCCAAGCCCTTGATAGCTTTGGATTTTTACTCCGATTTCAATGTATAAAAAAGTTGTTGTAGATTTAGAATCTATTGAGTACTAGAGAACACAGTAGTAATGAATGTATTTAAGAATCCATATATCAGTTAAACACAAAACTTTACTGGAAAACTAAGATTGTTATAGTTACTCTTGATTGTTAACTTGGTGGGACTTTGAACCAGTATGATAAAAAAAAACTCTGAGAACTTATATCAGGTATTATCTACACTGGTGAGTGACATTGGGTTGAATGACGTAGGTGGCAGTACTACAATGTCTGGGTCCCTGGATTGATTGAATATAAAGGAACACATGAAATAAACAGAGGCATCCGTCCTTGTCTGTTTCTTATCCAAAAATGTGATTAAATTAGTTGCTTCATGATCCCGTCACATAAATTCCCAACCAAGGCAGACTATACCTTGAAGCTATGAAGGAAAATAAGAATTTCCATGCTTAAGGTCATGTTAACATTAACCAGTCATCAGTTCAGGAATTATTGAGGATATATCTACTAAGAAGATATTTTTCTTAATAGAATGCATTTGCTGCAACTGGGATATATTGGTTGGGCACATGTTGACTGAGCTTACCAAAAATGATTTTGTTTAGAATACATGTAATGAAGGAAATTAATGGATCTTCATATATGTTATTAAAACGGAGCAAATGAAGCTTATTGTTGTCACCGCATTCAATCAGAACATGTGTTGTAGAATTCTGTTGTTGTTGTTGTTTCTTTCCAAATGTTTAACTGCGTAAAAGCTTGATTCTTATTTTGAGCCAGTGGATATGGCGATAACATGAAGAGATGAAACATCGTTTGGGGATATCACATGTCACACTACTCTGATTCCTTGGCTCAATGTCTTCTTGTCAATTATATTTATATCATCCTGATGATCGCCTTCCAGAGGATGTATAACTGAGTCACATGACCAAAGCAAAGTACATGATAACTGAACATTCATGCTGCAATGGTTTAGATATGTAAAACTGTTTCCTTCATATAGTTTCCACAAGAAATGCTTCACTATATGTTAGAATAAGTTTGTTTATACCGCACGATTGTGAGAAAACCCTATGTAGCTTCTGTTCTTGTGAATGGTACAGTGCATGCTCCATTGATGTAGGACAACGCCTATGCAATAATATTATTTCCAGTCATGAACATTATTGTTCATATTGCCTGTATGTCTGTAATAAGATCTGTCTAGGAATAATTATTTCTTACGTTTCCAATACAAAACCTGCCTTGAATATGTTATGGTATCCAAGTCAGCTATTCACATGGGAATTAGAGAATTGGTTTGATGAATAAGGCTTTTTAGCAAATTTTGCCAAGAGAAATCATGTCTGGAGCCTTCAAGTGCACTGAAACAGATGAAACCATGAGGGATATGGAGGGAAAGATGATTCTTGTAAACAAAACTATTATGCCTTTTTTGTCACCTGAACATAGGAACTCAGATGCAGGGCCTCAGGCCAGGAATGCTAAAGAATTCCCCAGAGATGAACAATGGGCTGAAAAACACCACTGAGAGAAGCACAGGCACTCTTCAGTAGAACCTGCAGTGATAAAAAGAGACACCTGGATACGGGCAGGCATAATCGATACATGGGTTTCTGTCTGACTCTTCATGCTGCACTTCCCTCAGGCTCCTAACTTAGAGACTCGAAAAGATGCTCTCTTTGATCTTTGTCCTTTTGGTCCTGAATCTTTCCCTCGTTTTCTGCAGTTTAACTGACCCCAAGTGCTTCATGAGAATAAAAAAGAACAACAAAGAGCAAGATATAGAGGAGCATTGTTTCTTTTCTATTTATACAGAGGATGGGTATGTGAAGAATAATGATTTCACTGAGAATCTAAATGAGAAGTAAGTACATCTTTGATTCATTAATCGTAGTTAAGTATGGGAGATATTGTATACTATGGGTACTTCTGAGAGGCATAGTATTTGGTTGTAGAGATATGCACCTGCTCCTATCTGGTGATTGAAGAAACCTCTCTGAAGTCTACTGGACAAGACACCCATCTATAAATAGAGCATAATATCACGAGGAAATACTTTCCCAGTAATCATTGGTTCCACCTTGGTCTCTGGGTTATCCAGTCTCCAAGTCCTGGAAATTCAGACAGTGTAGGACATGGACTCCCTCTCATGGCCTGGAAGTCCTTTTAAACTATACATTGGTTGTCTACTCCCACAAATTCTGTGCTGCCATTGTCTGAGTGCATATTCCAGGCAGGAATGATGAGATGTGGAATGATTTATCATTGGGTGAGGGTCTGGTATTATCTTGCAGTAGCCTCCATGGTACCGTCATTCACCAAAGAGACTAGAATATAGAAGAAAAGAATCATTGTTGGGCCCAGTTAAGCTCTCCATGTTCAATGAGCTTTGGGTCTATTGTTTTGGGCAATAGGGAGACAGTCTGTTTTCAGAGAACAAACTTCTGTCTTAGCAACATCCTGGGTTGTTTGTTGATCTCCATAGGAACCCATCAAGCAAAATTTCAAGCAAATACACACAATTCCACAACTGGTAACCTTTTCTGGATACAAACAGGGCCATTGCACAATCCATATTCTACCTTATAGGGATTCCACAATAGGGTAACCCTGAAAGGTATCAAGAAGTTTCCACTCTACCTTTCCCAAAGCAACCAAAAAGAGTTCCAGCTGTTAATCCCTGAACTCTCCCCTTTCATCCCTATACCCTGACCTTATCCTCCCCACTCCAATCACCAACCTGACCCCATTCAAGTCAAACGATTCTATTTCCCTTTCCCAAGGGAGAACCATGAGTTGTATAAATGGCTATTGAGGTAGATTCCCAACTTTCTGAAATACTGCCATAATTATTTTCACAGTAGCTGTACAAGTTTCACCTGCAACCACCAATGGAAGAGTATTTGCCTTGCCACACATCATTGCCAGAATGTTCTTTACTTAGCCATTCTGACACTTTGACACTTGAAATCGCAGGCTCTATTATTACATATTTACATAGCTTAAGATCAGAGAAGTCCAAGAAATTTAATTTTTCCTTATGTAAGAGTAATAAAGAAAATGGTAAAACAAAATATTCAATATAGATTCCTGATTTTCTCTTTTTACCAATAAAAGCAATGTCTAAATATAGAAACTGACTCATGGATGCATACATTCCTATGTTATATAAAATTGTTATGTGGTCCTTGCCATTTCCTTGATTTTCTTAATATACATATATGTTCATTATAGAGGGAGATAGTATCTCTGAGTTGCAAACAATGTTTCCAAACCAGTGTGTTTTCTTCTTCATATATTGTTCCTATACAGCAGAGATTACTTCATGGCTAATCAACATTGTTTATTCAGCAGTATTTTATGCTTAATAAAGATTTATAATATTTTATGTTTCTATGTTTCTTATTAAGATTATTTACTTACTTTCACAGTTGGTATTCATACTCCATTGGATGTTTGCTTGGTAAAAAAAATTTATTTTCTATTCTGTTGCCTGCGAATCTGTCTGAAACACGGTTTTCTTTGCCATATAAAACCTTTTAAGTTTCATGAGATCCTACTAATTTATTGTTATTGTTTTGGGGATGTAGTTCTTCTGTCAAAAAAATTCTTTTGCCTTAGAAATGAATTCAAGACTATTTCACTGCTTTCTATTTCATCAGAGTTAGTGTATCTGGTCTTAATCTGAGGTCTTCTATCCATTTATAGTTGAGTATTGTGAGGGGTGAGTTTATAGATATTTTTGTGTTCTACTCCATGCTTCTACCCCTCTGGCCAAGACCATTTATTGAAGATGCTTTTTATTTTTTCCAGTGTGTATTTCTAGTTTCTTTATCAAAAAGTAGTTTTCCATAGGTGTATGGACTTCTGTAGTGGTCCTCAATTCCATTCTATTAATCAACATTTTTTGTGAAAATATGTTGCTGGTTTCTCTTAGAATAGCTATGTAGTCCAATGTAAGATTAGGGTTAGTGCTATCCCCAATAGTTATTTCAATGTCTAGGATTGATTAAGCTACAAGATACAAGAATAATTCACAGCACAAAAAAAGTTCCTTAAGCATGAGCAACAGAAAAGTAGAGGGAGCATATATGATTCAGAATTAAGTACCAGCCACATGTGATATCTTGTTATTTGAACACTTACTATAGTCAGAAAGCAGTGCAGAAAAAACAGTAAATGAGGCAAAAGCAAAAACAGTAATCCACCAAATGCTGAAATGGTACATTATTGTTAAATAAGATTATCCAACTATACAAAAATTATATGAATGCAGTTAGACCAGTTCAATATGTGAATGAAAGGCAAATCTAAAGTGAATATGTTAGAGTTGTAACATATCACAACAAATCTGAAAGTACTAGAAGCCAACGACGAGACTCTGATAACCGTCTATGAACATAGGATGAGATACATCGGTACGATCTAAGGGTCCACGTGAGTTTACAGTTCATTCCTCTCAGAAAAAGCTGCAGTTATAACCAATCTTATATCATTCAATACTGCAAAGTCTCAAATAGAGAATAAAAGGAAAACTGTGTGGAAGCACCGAGGAAGAGTAATAATGATCATGCTCTTTGCGTTACCTATGAATATGCTAGAAACTTCAGAGTTTTTGAACAGAACGATTTGTCCACATGTTCCCTATGCCCATAACAACATCATGCCATTGGTTAGTACTACCTCTGTGTAAAAGAGTATAACTATCTTGATAGTAGATAATACAGATTTATTTTGCAAATATGTTAGGTATTAGAGTTACAGTACACATGTATGAGCAGATATAATGTTGATCAATTCATCAATATTGATCAATGTTCATCAATTCATGGAATTAACTCAATTCCATGGACTGCATAAAGACTCTCTCATGGTCTTCAGCAAAAAAAAGGATGAATCTATAGAAAACTTCAAAATGACGGAATCCCATTGATAGAAAAAAGAACGCACAAAGCCAAAGAAACAAACATAAAAAAAAAACATGTGATCTTTATATTCCTCCCCATGTCTCACATCATAATAGACCACAATACAAGGACTGGTGTATATCATCCTAGCAATGGG
>NC_022023.1:10642484-10643700 GCF_000317375.1 Microtus ochrogaster
TAAAATAGCTACACCAACTCTAGAGTTAGGTACATTTTCTTGGATTACTTTTTTCCGACTCTTTTCTTTGAGGTTATATTTAACCTCAAATCGAAGGGTGTTTCTTTGATGCATAAGAATTATGGATCATGTTTACACAATAAATCTATTAGTTCATGGCTTTTCATTGGGAAACTGAGATGACTGATATTGAGATATTAATTCCAATGTTTGTTTATTCATACTAATTTTCTGGGTGGGAGGGCCAGAGTGTATATGTGTGTGAGTGTGCGTGCGTGTGTGTGTGTGTGTGTGTGTGTGAGTGCATTTCCAATCTTTTGATTTTTCTGGTGTCAAATTATTTTCTATGATTTCATGTGTGTTGTTAATTTCCTTGGTTTTGATTTTTCCTTCTAGCACTTTCTATACAACTGGATTTGTAGGTATATTCGTTAAATTTGACTCTATGATGGAATATATTATTTTCCATATTTATGATCTCTGAAAATTTTCTGGTTTGTATAGTAGCCTGGACAGTTATATGTGGTCTATTAGATTTTTCAAGACATCTGTCTGGGCCCTTCAGGCTGTTAGAGTCTCCATTGAGAAGTTGGGTATACTTGTAGTAAAAGGAGTGGCAGGCCGCTTCCCACTGCGTGGCTCCTGGCTAGCTTGACCCAAAATAATTACAAAAAACTGTATTCATTTAAAAACTGCCTGGCCCATTAGTTCCAGATTCTTATTGACTGACTTTCACAAATTGATTCAATCCATTTTTAACAATCTGTATGTCACCATGAGCTTATGGCTTACTGGGAAAGATTCAGCATGTCTGACCTGGCAGCTTCATGGGGGGTGGCTCGCTAACCCTGCTTTTTTTTTTTTACGTTTTTTTTAATTTATTTTTTTATTGAGAAAAGAAAAAAAAACAAGTTTCTGCCTCCTCCCAGCCTCCCATTTCCCTCCTCACACCCTTCTCCCCCTCCTCCCATACTTCTCCCCCTCCACCCACTCCTCTCTCCCTCCCTCTCCAGTCCAAAGAGCAGTCAGGGTTCCCTGCCCTGTGGAAAGTCCTAGGTCCTCCCCCCTCCATCCATATCTATGAAGCTGAACATCCAAACTGGCTAGGATCACAAAACGCCAGAACATTAAGTAGTACCAAAACCCCGTGCCATTGTCCTTGGGTTCTCATCAGCCCTCATTGTTCGCCATGTTCAGAGAGACCGGTTTTATCCCA
>NC_022023.1:10645400-10646366 GCF_000317375.1 Microtus ochrogaster
AGGGAACCCTGACTGCTCTTTGGACTGGAGAAGGAGGGGGAGGGGAATGGGGGAGAGGGAAGTAAATGGGAGGCCGGGAGGAGGAGGAAACTTTTAAATAAATAAATAAAATATAGTCTTCCTATATAAATGGTAATGGGTTGAGGGAAAGACTCAATGATAAAACATCCTTCACAGTTTCTACAAACAGTAAAATTGATCTTAGTGTAACTCTAACCCAATGTGTTGGTTTGAAAGATAATGTCAGACAAAGGGAGTGGCACTATTAGGAGTTTTGGTTTTATTGACGTAGGTGTGTTACTGTGGGAGTAGGCTTTGGGGTTTCTTTGGCTCAAGATTTGCTTTTGTGACAAACATATCATTTCCAGTTATCTGGCTGATATAGGATCTCAGTTAATTCTCAAGCTCTTTATCTGTCCGCACACTGCCATGCTCGTCTCCATGATGTCAATAGTGGAACATCTGAAACTCTAAGTAAGCCAACTCAAATATATATGTTCCTTTATAAGAGTAATGATAATTATGGTTTCTCTTCACAGCAATATAACCCATAAGACAACAAGTATATGAAAGACCTTTATGACAATAACCTCAAGTCTTTGGAAAAGATGTCAGAATATGGAAAGGTCTCCCATGATAATGGATCAGTAGGGGTAACATTGTAAAAACAGTCATCTTATCAAAAGCAATCTATAGATTCAATGTAATTACCATCAAAATTCTAATATAATTCTTTACAAGGCTTCAAAAACGATGTTCAACTCCTTAGGGAAAAACAAAGAATCCCAAGAAAGCTAAAACAATCCTGTATAATAAAGGAACTATATGAGGTAACACCACCCCCTAATTTCAAGATCTACTATAGAACTACAGTAATAAAAATTGTATTGTATTAGTATAAAAACAGACAGGTAGATCAATGGATGGGAGAAGTAGGCAGAGAAACAGGAAGGAGATGTTGGAGAG
>NC_022023.1:10647746-10648840 GCF_000317375.1 Microtus ochrogaster
AAAAAGGAAGGCTTTCACTTTAACATACTAAAATTACATGTAACAAAACAGTTGTCAAGCAAGAATTACAGTCACAATATTTATATCTATTTTATCTTTTATCATAACTAAGGAGAACTATATCTCTCCATTCTTCAACTCCATCAAAGACTCCAGAAGGATATAATATTACCTAAGTAAACAAGAAGTAAGCAACTTCCAAACTCTAGAAATGACCGAGACATCTCGCTGCCTGGACAGTCACTCAAAGTTTTTTTGTAGCATTGAGGCATCCATCTTCAGCCTACAGGACCCCAGTATCCAGCAGACATTTCCATAAAGCAAGAACTTTTAAAGACAGTTCAGTCACTTTCTTTTGTATCCCACAGAATGTCTTGCAGACTCTTTCATGAAGCAGGAACCCCAAAAGATCATCTCACCTTTAGGCAAGTTTAGCAGTCCTCTCTCTGTGGGTTCTTTATGTCTAGTTTATGCAACAGTCCAGGCAAGAGCAGTTTCTTGCCCAAATGGATATCAAACTCCATAAAGAGCCTCTTCAATGCCCATCTTCCTCTTGAAGTAGCTGGTGCTGCTAGGAGCAGACGTGTCTCATTCTCATGAAAAGCCCTAAGTTATTAAAACATTAAATGCCATATTCTGTAGTCTTTGAAAGATATGAAGAATGCCTATTTAACTGAAATATATCTCTACATATCTAGAAAATCTAACATGACTCAAGCTTGACTATTATTCATGATTATCCATTAAGAACCTATATTTCCTAATTATACGTTACATTTTTAAAATGAACTACACAATCACAATACTTTAATCACGATCACAAATACATATATATATATATAACAAAATTGACTTTAAACTTGTATCAAGATTTATACCAATGTAAGTTATTCATATCTATATCATATGTTTCTAAAAGGACTGCCTTTATTTGTTAATTGGACTTTTTCTTGTCAATTATAAATTTCTTTCTTTGTTCGGTATGCATAGTGTTTTTATTTTTTTATTTTTTTATTAATTATAAAATTATTAATTATAAATTAATAAGCTTAGGCTTATTCCCAACCAGTTCTTATAACATAAAATTTTAACCC
>NC_022023.1:10650551-10651838 GCF_000317375.1 Microtus ochrogaster
TACCTGGTCATCTGGAAGAGATGAAATCTGTTTTAGCAAGGCATACCTGTATAGTTCAGGACTAGGATACAGGAATGAATTGGAAAATGGAGGTTAGAAAGCAATGGTCTCTGAGATCCATGGCAGGTGTGGGAAGGGGGAGTAGGGTTGCAACAGGTGTTCTAGTGCAGCGCTAGGAGAATCCTGTGGAACTGCTTCTGGGAAAAAAATAGACACAGGAAAATAAATGAAAATTATGTTTCATAATAGTATACATGTCTGTAAAAGGGTTTTTTCAGTTACCACACCGTCAATCACTGCTGCTTTTCTCATATGCGTTACACCCAATTTGTAAAATGTATGTTATTTACCATAGATTCCACCCTCCATATGCAGTATGCCTTGCCGTCCAGGACTAAGAAAATTCCCTCAAGAGGGGAGGGCTATCTGCTGTTTTGATTGCAAACCGTGTCCTGAAAATGAAATTTCAAATATGACAAGTAAGAATACACTTTACCAAAATAATCAACAGATTGTTTACTTTATGCCTCAATTATATAGTTTGTAAAGAAATTTTCAGGGGAAAGGAAGAGTAAAAACACTCATTACAAAGTTAAAAAAATAATAGCACTGCAATTTGAAAACTATACTACCTATATAAAACAATACTTACTGCTCATGAACTTTATTTTTCTCTCATCATTCCAGAAGCAGTGAAGTAGTTTTCCATAATAGTTTCTTTATAATAATAAACATAGCTATAGCATCTCATCTTCATCTTAGAATTCAGCATATTGCATTAAATTGTATCTACTTTTCACTTTTATTAAGGATATAGTTGCTGTGCATCTGCCTTACTTAGGGTTTCTATTGCTGTGAAAAGACCACAACCTTGGAAAATCTGATAAAGCAAAAAGCATAATTGGGATGCCTTACAGTTCAGAAGTTTAGTTCATTATCATCATGTTAGAACATGAAAGCATGCAGGCAGACATGGTGCTGGGTAGGACATAATATTCAAGAAGAAGCTGAGACTTCTTCATTTTGATCTGAAGGTAACAGGAAGTGAGTTGGGTATCAGACTGAGCTAGGTCAAAGGAGAGCTCAAAGCCCACTCCTCAGTGACACAGCTCCACCAACAAGTCCACTACTCCAAAAACCCATACTTCTCACAAGTGCCACTTTCTATGAGATTATGGGGCCAGTTGTATTCAAACTACCACAGCATCCATATTTTCCAATGCTAATCAATTTCTCTAACAAGAAATGAATACTTGGTACTGTTGTATCATGCTTTAGAAACATGTG
>NC_022023.1:10651938-10652486 GCF_000317375.1 Microtus ochrogaster
TCTCTTCAGGAAGGAAGCACACCTGGACAAGGCATCCTGATAAGAGGCAAGCTCCTTCCCAAACCCAGCAAGAGGGTCTGTGCACACCTGAGGGTGTGAGCATGCACGGAACAGACCTGAACAGCCTCTCCATCTTCCTTGTAAGATAGAGAACCTAGGAGGCCTGATGTGCTCATCCCAGCCCACACAGACTCGGGGGAGCTAGAGTCTGTGGCAGGACACACATGGTTTGACTAGTTTAAATATAACCCAGGCTTAGCCTCAACAGATTTCACTGAACTACTTCACAATCTAGCCTTCTTGGAACTGGAGACTCCTCTAAAGGCAATCAAAGAGCCCAGCATGGCAGCACACACGGAAATCCCACAGGGACCATGAGTTCAAGGCAGCCTAGACTACATAAGAAAACCCTGACTCTAAGTATACACATAAAAACATACTGATCGGGCTGGGGAGATGGCTCAGTGGTTAAGAGCACTGGCTGCTCTTCCAGAGGTCCTGAGTTCGATTCCCAGCAACCACATGGTGGCTGACAACCATCTGTACTG
>NC_022023.1:10652586-10686662 GCF_000317375.1 Microtus ochrogaster
CTCTCTCTCTCTCTCTCTCTCTTTCTCTCTCTCTCTCTCCTTCCCTCCCTCCCTCCCTCCTGAGTGCTGGAATTAAAGGTGTGCACCACCGTCCAGCAGGGCATTTTCTTGACTGATGATTGATATGGAAAGACCCAGTCTGTTGTGTGCAGTGCCATTCACAGGCAGGTGATTCTGGGTGTATAAGAAAGCAAACTGGGCCAGGTGGTGGTGGCGCACACCTTTAATCCCAGCACTCGGGAGGCAGAGGCAGGCGGATCTCTGTGAGTTCGAGACCAGCCTGGTCTACTACAAGAGCTGGTGGCGCATGCCTTTAATCCCAGCACTTGGGAGGCAGAGGCAGGCGGATCTCTGTGAGTTCGAGACCAGCCTGGTCTACTACAAGAGCTAGTGCCAGGACAGGCTCCAAAACCACAGAGAAACCCTGTCTCGAAAAAACAAAAAAACAAACAAAAAAAAAAAACAAACCATACTGATCAACCAAAGACTAAGTCCCTATCTCCTGGGTCCAGCCAGCAATGGCCGAGCAGGGCGGATGTGAACTTTCCAGGCCCAGGGGCAGGGCCATTCTTGTGGCACTGTCCATGTCAGGACAGCACCATCCATGCTGCTGACCAGGTCACTATCTCCAGGGCAGAGATGCTATTGGTGACATCACTGGCATCTCTCCTCTCCAGAGGAAAAGGAATCTGACCTTTGGAAAAGACAAAACCCCTTTCTGAGCAGCCTTGAGTGGGGAAGTGACCAGGTGTCTTTGAGGACTGGCTTCAGGACAGTACAAGATGTAGGAGGCTATGTTTGTGCTTTCTGGTCCCACTCCATCCTAATTTGATTTTTGTTTGTTGGTTTGTTTTGCTTTGCTTTTTGAGACAGGGTTTCTTTGTAGCGTTGGAGCCTGTCCTGGAACTCACTTAGTAGACCAGGCTGGCCTCGAACTTACACAGATCCGCCTGACTCTACCTCCTGAGTGCTGGGATTAAAGGCGTGTGCCACCACTGCCTGGTTACTCCATCCTAATTTATATTTGTCTTTTCTGTTCTTTTTTTTTCCCCCATAGCTGTATAGCTCCTATCTGTGCTTTAAACTATTTTTGGAGAAGACGAGGAGTGGAAGAGTAGACAGGTAGGTGGAATTCATAGACAAAAGGACAGACAGACAGACTGAAGCAATAACTAGACCTCTCCACACCACCTACCCGCGACTGGTGCTCGGAGCAAATGCCGACCAGTGTGCGCAGGGCCGCCAGCATGAGGTCGGTCTCTCCCGTGTCCAGCAGGCATTGCAGGAGCTGAACCCCATTGCTCCGGAAGATCTTCTCAGCTCCTGCATCCTCTCGGGCCAGTACCACAAGGTTCTGAGACGCCTACACCAAAGGAAGCACATTCTAATGTTGATGCGACATCCTTCCAAGGTCAGGGCAAGCAGACAGGCCCTGAGCTCTGGACCTCGCCGCTTCTCCTTAGCCAGCCATAAATTCCGCCCTCGGAAGTTCAGCTTCTTTCTCTTCAAAGAGAGCTTGGGTGATGGCTAGAATGGGGTCCCTAGCAGGGCTTCAAGAGCAAGAACAGCACCTCAGTCACACCGTGTGCAGGCCCCTGGTTCCAGGAGGGCCACCAAGGTGCTCTGGCAACACTAGTTCCCTTTCCTTCCCTCACACTAAGGACCTGATCCCCAACAGCTCCTATACAGGAGGCATGGCCTGAGGCTCAACCTACAGCAGTGCGGGCCAGCAGGACTCCTGAGGCCCACACTGGTGAGTAAAGGGGCACCTACGGGAGCCCTAGAGGCTCACTCCAGGACCTGTACCTTTTGCTTCTTCTCTGTGCCTTTCTCTTTGGGGTCCAGCAGTATTTGAAACATCTGCTCAACTTTGGCATCTGTTGAGGACATGTACCGCACCTGCGAAGAAGCACAGAGTACGTCACTTTTCTTGGCCAGACACGTCATGTTTCCTCCGAGTTCTCCCTGACTCTCCTCCCCAGCAGGCTCAGAGCGCAAGGCCAACAGCTAGGAACCCTGGCAGGCAGGAAGAGACTTGCCAGGTATCTCCTCCTAAACTTCCTGGGGCTGTTTTCCTCTCTGAACTTCTTCCTGCTTGGGCAATAGGGCCTGCCAAAGCTAAGGGAAGAGCCTTCAGAAGAACAGGCATCTTGTCAGTCACAAGGAAACCCATTTCAGTAGTGCCAGCTACACTACAGCACCGTAAAAACGTAAGCATGTAATATGGCACCGAACTTGGCAGTCAGTTACGAGACACCAGGAGGGTTGCGAGGGAGCTGCTAACCCTCCCTTTGATGCCCTGTGTGTGTGCGTGTGCATTTGTGTATGTGTGTGCAATAAATAAGTCAAAGGTTTTGTTGTTGTTTTTTTGGTTTTTTGAGACAGGGTTTCTCTGTGTAGCCCTGGCTGTCCTGGAACTCACTCTGTAGACCAGGCTGGCCTTAAACTCACAGAGATCCTCCTGCCTCTGCCTCCCGAATGCTGGGATTAAAGGCACTAGCTGGCTTCAAAGTATTTTTTGAAAACCTCCTTAATCTCATTCTTTTCTTCCAATGTTACCATTTTGATAAACACCACATATGCGCGTGCGCGCGCACACACACACACACATACACACACACACACAGCCACACCGCTTTCATCCTTGCCTCCGTCTTTGCCAAGTGTATAAACTTTCACACGCACCAAACAACCATGCTTTTAATTCAATTTCTTCCAACACACTGAGTATTATTTTGTTTTGCTTTGTTTCAAGACAAGGTTTCTCTGTATAACAGCCCTGGCTGTCCTGGAACTAGCTCTTGTAGACCAGCCTGGCCTCAAACTCACAGAGATTCACCTGCCTCTGCTTCCCGAGTGCTGGGATTAAAGGTATGCACCGCCACCATTCGGCCAGGCTGAGCAAGCATTATTATTTTTTTTTAAAGATTTATTTATTATGTGTACAACTTTCTGCCTCCATTTATACCCACATGCCAGAGGAGGGCGCCAGATCTCTTTACAGATGGTTTGGAGCCACCATGTGGTTGCTGGGAGTTGAACTCAGGACCTCTTGAAGAGCAGACAGTGCTCTTAACCTCTGAGCCATCTCTCCAGCCCCCCCCCCTTGAGCAAGCATTATTAAAACTTCTTTTGAGCACAGTGTCTACATTCTTGACCCTGACCAAGGCCATCCCCATCCTCTCTTGATTTTTCACGTACCTTCTCCTGAATTTGGCCCCCAATGTTCCTCAAGGATTCCTGGAAAACTTTATTCTTGGGCTCCAGGCTGACACATCTCTTCAGATCAAGGACAGCCTGGTCCAGGCGGCCCAGCTTCTCCAGCGCTTGGCTTCGGCGGTAAAGCGCCTTGACATCACCGCCGTCCTTTTCGATGGCTGAGACAAACAGGAGCTCTGTCAGCACCCATGAGGCCACCATCTCCAGGCAAGAGCAGTAGGGAAAGATCTTGAGGGCCAGAGGAAGGTGGGGGGTACCAATGTGGAGCTTGGAGCTTCAGCCTCAGAAAAGGTGAGGGCAGCTGCAGAAAAGCAAAGGCCGAAGAAGTGGGAAAGCAAATAGAAAGACAAGTGTCTGGGATCAGAGGAAGTGGAGGAAGGGAAGGCTCAGTGGTCCCAGAGTCCTTGCCCATCACAGAAGACCCACAGCTCCATATGAGGGCCCACACCCCCCTACCTTTAGACGCCTCTGATTCTGCTTTATTGTAATCCTCCTGGAAGAGAAAGATCAGGAACTTGCTCTAATCGAGTAGCAATGGGCGCCCTTGTTCTACTGACTCCCCCACTACCAATGCCCAAAGACACCTGACAACCGTGGGTGGCTAGGAAATGCCCAGCCCTAGGCGCAACCCCAGACCCAGGTAGAACCAGGTTAGACCAACTCGACCCCCTCCCTCACCAGCTTGAGGTGGCAAGCAGCCCGGTTTCGGTGCAGAATGGCCTGGTCCTGGGGCGTCGCGCCGAGACTCAGGGCCTGGGTGTAGGCGGTCAGGGCACCCTCGTAATCCCCGCATTTGAACAGCTCGTTGCCCTCCTTCCGCAGCTCCTCGGCTGAGCTGGCCTGGGGAGAGAAAGGCAGTGGGCGGATCAGCGCAGCTGGGAGAGGAGCCCGGTCCCGGCAGATCCCCGAGGAGGGCTCTAAGGAGGGATATGGTGTGACAGTGGTCAGGTGAGATCTCACAAGAGGATCAGCGTGCACCCCGGGACCGAAGATCGGGGCTCGGAGGTCCTTTAGACCACTCACAGTCATTGCGGAGCTGAGCTTCCTTCCGAGCCGGCCGGCGCAGGAGCAGTCTCTGGAGCAAAAGCAACTCTGGTCTCGGCAAGATGCCGGGAGCTGCTCCGCCCCAGCAATGCGTCAGCGTTACGCCAAAGAAGGCGAGGCAAAGAAGACGTCGGGGCCGTGCAAGGGCGGGGTGCTCGGCTGCATAGCGCAGGCGCAGGTTTAGGCTCAGGGACGCTCCAGGGGCGTCTAGTCTGTTCCCACTGGGACCCGTAGGGGGCGCGCCGCGGAGGCCCGAGAAGAGAGGCGGCTGCTGCTGGCGTCTAAGCGTCCTCTCCGGCTCCGACCACGGAAGAAGTGCACGAAATCTGCTGTCATCAGTGCCATCAGCAGTAGACTGTAAAGGCCCAGTGCCAGGAGCGGGCCTGGGCCCCTGTGGGAGAGAGGAGAGAATCAAGATCGTACACTGACTGCGACAAGTCAGCGGTGACGGAACCCGGAGAGTCAGGGAAAGCGCGGAATAAATACTACCTACGCATAGTTTGCAACCAAATGTGGGGGCTTGCGAGTATCTTGAAGACGAACGCAGCTAGATTCAGAATTAAAGCCCCTACTACAATGTGTGTAACTCGTGGGTTACCAGATCCTCTCTATTGACACATCCCATTCCCTTCCCCTTCAGAAAAAAAAAAAAAAAAAAAAAAAGTCCACAAAACATACAGCAGCTTGGTCACTTTTAACTCCTTCACAGAGTCGTTTTAATCGTGATTTACGTGACTTCCTCTCCACTAGTCTGGAAGCTACAAGCCTCCCACCGCAGAGTTTAAGGCCAGAGCCCAAGACCCTGGAGCACGCTGCCAGTGTCCCGTGGATCTGGGACCAGAGTTCTCACCTGAGGATGGGAGGGGGCTGGAGAGTAGACAGGTTTACTTGGTATAGGGCCTCAAATTCATCCCTGGTACAGCAAGAACCCCCGGCCGCCTGCAGGTGGCAACAGTAGGCTTCCTCAGAAGTGTCGGAGAGACGGGGACAGAAGAAACCCGGGTAGTGGTGGCCTTCAGCGTCCCGTGTGGTCTGGCACAAATGGGGGTGATGAGCCAGTGCTGGAGAGAAGCAAGAAGACTATAGAGGAGGGAGGTTACCCACACCCTCTTCACCCGATTCGAAGTGCAAAACGGGGTCCCGCTTCCTACCAAGAGAGGAGGCTCCCTTGACCCCTCACCGTTAGCTTTCTCAGCTGCTGACGTCGCTCTCAGAGGACAGGGCAAGTGTATATACCTGAGAGGTCGGTGGGGTGGGCAGAGCTCATCCAACTGAAAAGCACCAGCAGCCCTACAGCCGGGTGTGTCAGGAGAGGCGCTGGACTCCGCTGGAGGCCCATGAGGGGTCACCTCCACCTCAGTCGTGGACCCAGGAATCCAGCATTTGTCCTAAGCTATGATTCCCGACAATAAGGAACCTGAAATTAAAGCCCCAAGGCCCACAGGGGTGGAAACTCCTCCATCACAGGCTTCTGGAGAGATGAGAGCAACTGAGTTCCTGTCATCTTCTGGGAATTGTGAGGCCCCTGGCTCCGAACTGCCTATGCTTTCCTAAGCAGAGGGAGGAACAGCACAGAGCACTCGGAACGCCGGGCGAGAGAGAAGTTGAGACGTTGTCCTGAAAAAGTGAACACATAAAGCCAGATATGGGTCTGCCTATCCTTCCTCCTACTCCTAAGCTACTACAGACACCTCGGGAATTCTGACCAACCCATGTTAGGCCCCGGTCAACCTGTGGAGCGTCTCTCCATAACTGTTACAACATGGCATCCACCAAGCCTCCCTGAGAATCCTGTCAGTAAACATCCCCTGAGCTTCACCTCCCCAGCCGCCAGCCCAGACACAAAAGCTACCTGCTGGTTGGAATGCACTTAGCAGCTGGCTACCTCCTTTGAGAGTCCTTCGGGGAGGTTCCCAGATCTTACTCTTCAGAGGTCAGAATTGCCAACACTAAGATAGGGAATTTCTCCGGAAGATCCAAAGATCATTGGTCAGTAAGAATGAAGGATTATTCCAGTGCCTACCCGAGATAGGCAACATTATATCCCTGAAACAGCTGGGGCAAGACTCGTCACCTCAGAGGCCCACAGCAGAGGCCTGGGGACTAAAACAGGCTCCCTTATGGTACAAGAGACCATTGCAGTTTCTGTAGAAACAGCGCTGCCTCCCAGGAGCCTAAATCTGAAGCAATTAGGCAGAACTTCTAGCTCAGGATCCCGTTCTCCAGAAGGTCGCACCGTAGCGTCTCATAGTGTCTCTAGGGCCCAAATGTAAGGCTCAGGCACCCATAGTAACAGGGACAGTGCCTGTGGGGAGAGCTATGTTTGGAGCACTTTGAAAACATTCTGGGTGCTGAAAGACTGTGGACAGCCTTTTTCTCCTGGGAGACGTCTCTGCCCCCCAGGCTAGAGAAACTGGGTTTTCTCTATGGGCTCGTGGCTACCCATGCCTTCCAGTTCAATACTCAGAACTCCTCGAGACCATCACCTTTGTTCTTGTTTGCCTTTCTTCTCTCCACAGACCATTAGTTCTCAGAAAGTTGGGGTAACTATATTCGAGCCTGGAACACAGTACACCACTCCAGCCGTGATTATTGAAGGCTATTCTCTCTCTCTCTCTCTCTCTCTCTCTCTCTATCTATCTATCTCATTTTGTTTTTCAAGACAGGGATTCTCTGCATAGCCCAGCTGCCCTGGAACTCACTTTGTAGTCCAGGCTGGCCTCAAATTCAGAGATCCACTCCCTCTGCCTCCTGAGGGCTGGGATTAAAGGCGTGCACCACCACCATCTGGCTAAAGGCCTTTTTTCCTTTTTTTTTTTTTTTTTCTGTGCCCAGGCTCTCAGCCTCTGAAGAACTTCCACTGAGACTGGGGTTATGGCTCAGTGGATTAAAGTGCTTGCTGCATAAGAATAAGGACTTGCATTCAGACTAAAGCAATAGCCAGTAAAATGCTTGGGGTGGCAACCTACACCTGTTTGCTGGGGAGGTGGAGACAGGAGAATCCGTGCAAACTAGTTGGCTAGCTAGTCTTGCTAAATAACTGAGCAGCTACAGGTGCAAGGAGAGACCTTGTCTCCAAAACTAAGATGGAGACATATGGCCTCTACACGCCACACGCTCGCGCACATAGGCCTAACAGCTTGCTAGAATTAACTCATTCTCCGAGCCTCCGATGCGCCAGGGGGCGCTGTAGATGACCTATTGGGACACGGGCTTCAGTCCCCCGCGCCACCCGCGCGATGGGCTCCGAGGTGGCTCAGCTGCTGGAGGCTGCTGACTTCGCCGCTCGCAAACACCGGCAGCAGCGACGGAAAGATCCCGAAGGGACTCCCTACATCAACCACCCCATCGGTGGGCGCGCCGGTTGGGAATCAGTCCTCGCGGCGCGTGGCGGGTGGGGACTGATTGGGACGGGAACACAAATCATTGAGCGCCTACTGAGTCCCAAGCTTTGTGCTAATCACTTTTCGTGCGTTCTGCTGTGCAAGCCTCACCTGAGGCAGTGATGGGATCGTCCTCTAAGTACAGTCCCAAGAAGGTCAGGGACTTCCCAAGGTCACCCAGCTGGTGAGAGGCTACGCCTGGCTCTCCATTGTGGCTCCCTCTAGTCTGACCTCCGCTTTGCCCCTGTCAGGTGTGGCCCGGATCCTAACCCACGAGGCGGGAATCACTGACATTGTGGTGTTACAGGTAACCTTACCCTTCTCTGCCAGGAGGCTGGTGTGGGAATCGGGGGCACTGTTGAACAATAGTTGTAGGCTAGTGCCCCCGGACTGAACGGGAGCCTATCCCCAGGCGGCCCTGCTCCACGACACAGTAGAAGACACAGACACTACCCTGGATGAGGTAGAGCTGCACTTCGGAGCCCAGGTTCGGCGCTTGGTGGAGGAAGTAACAGACGA
The DNA here is from genome assembly GCF_000317375.1 of Microtus ochrogaster. Taxonomy (NCBI): domain Eukaryota; kingdom Metazoa; phylum Chordata; class Mammalia; order Rodentia; family Cricetidae; genus Microtus; species Microtus ochrogaster. Next base: position 10,660,752 of record NC_022023.1, read on the forward strand.
CAAGACTCTACCCAAACTGGAAAGAAAGAGGCAACAGGTGGAGCAGGCACCCCACAGCAGCCCAGGGGCCAAACTGGTGAAACTGGCAGACAAACTATACAATTTGAGAGACCTGAATCGCTGCGCCCCTCAAGGTATGCTCCCTTGCTAGCTCTGAGGGGGTGGGGGAAATGTTCAGCTTCTAAAAACACAGATTGGTCAATTTTCCAGAAATAAGCAGGGGTGGGGTGCGGGGGCGGAGGTCTTAGTGCCTTAAACTAAACCTAGAACAGTCTCCTTCCCTGGAAGAGTTTCAGGTCATTCCGTCGCAACTCGTCTTATAGCCTTGTACCAAAAGCCCTCCAGGAAACAGGCAAAAGCCAGTGCTGGCCTCGACATCACAGGAGCGGGTTTCTGTCCACTCTTGTGCAGGGTGGTCAGAACAGCGAGTCCAGGAATACTTCGAGTGGGCAGCACAGGTGGTGAAGGGACTTCAAGGAACGAACCAGCAACTGGAAGAGGCACTAAAGCAGCTGTTTGAGGAGCGGGGGCTGACGCTCTGAGCGGTGCTTGGTGACATCCTGTAGCCTGGCTCCAGTGAGGCCCGAGCACGATGAAATTCTCCCTGCAGCATTTCTTACATTCCTCACTCAGCTCATACATTCCAGGCTAAAAACGTCTGCATTTTCTAACTCAGCTGAGTGCCAGATATGGACATCAGATTTACCCATCCCTCCGTGTACAAGTCTTGGGTCTGTTTGCTATTTTTCACGGTGGGACTTCTGGTCCCTCAGGGATTTAGGATTGCGTAAGCTTTGGCTTATAAACCATGGAAAATAAAGGACTTAGGGTAAAACTTAAATTGCTGTTCCTCCTTCCCTGGTCTTCTGAGTGAAGAACCCACATGCTAGATACTCGCTTCCAACTATGTATCCCCTCCATCAGTTCCCTTGGGTTGAGAGCATCAATCGTTGGAGCACGATGTCCTTTCACTGAGCTGGATTGTGTTGTTATGAAGGTCAGATGATGTAGGTGACTGATTTGGTAAGTTCCCTTACCGCAGATATTCTGAGAAGAAATGCCACCACTTATGGCTGGGAAGAACAGAAATCCCTGCAAGGCCTCAGTGCCCCAATACACAAACTGCAGCAGGTGCTCAGTAATTCAGAGCCTTTGCCTTGGCCCTTAAAGATTGATGGTTTACTGGGTTGCTAAGCGACAAGAGCTTCCGCGGGACCCGGAAGTGGCCTTGACGTTGCCCCGCCCGTGGAGGTGGGTGGAGTCGGGAGAAAGCACCAAAAAAAAAAAAAAGTTCTGGAGCTTTCGCTTTTTTTTTTTTTTTTAAAATAAAAAAAACGTAAACAAAAGAAAATTTTTCTTTTTTTGGTTATATTTCTGTGTTCGTGTATGCGCGCGTGCGGACGTCCCAAGTGTGGGTGTGGCAACCAGACGACAACTTGGGGAAGTTGGGTTTTGCCCTTCATCACGTGGGTCCAGGATATCAAACTCGGTCTGGCAGGCTGGTGCCTTTACCCAGTGAGCTATCTCGCCTTCGCCTGCCCCTTATTTTTTGGGGGGGTGAGGGTGGGGATAGTATCTCACGCAGCCCAGGCTGACCTCCAAACGTCCTCTTGCCTCTGCTGGGGTTACACATTGTGCAACCATGCTCCAGCTCCTCTGAAGGCTTTTTTTAAGATTTATTTTGTGTACAGTGTACTGTTTGCCTGCAGGTCACAAAGGGGCAACAAATCTCATTACTGATGGTTTTGGTTGCTGAGAATTGAACTCAGGACCTCTGGAAGAGCAACCAGTGCTCTTAACCACTGAACCATCTCTTCAGTGCTCCCCCCCACACACACACACACACCAAGGCTTCTTAAATCTCAGCAGCCATATAAAACTCTGTAGTTTTTACACTGACGCTAACGTCGAGCTACACTTGAATGTCCCATTCTTAGGAAAACAGCTAGCCTCCTGAACACACACACTCATCACAGGGCCATCATCTTCACCCTCTTCTGGCTCCTTACTCTGTAAGCCCATTGCCCTCGCAAGGCTGGTTCTTCCTGTGACTTCACTTTTGCCTTTGGCCCACTGTCTTCATGTTTCTCCTCTAGTCTGGCTGCTTCCTACTCTTGTGGTTTTCTCTGGCTGTTCAGATTTTTCCTCCAGCATCTCTAATAGACAAGCTTGGGAGTTCATTTTTGGTCTTTGACTGAGAGCAAACAGGAAGGAGGCAGGTGGGGTCTTGAGGAGCACTAGCACCTTTGGGAGGGACATAATTCGGCTCCAGGGCACAGTGAGCATCATTACTTTGGACGATACCTCCAAACCTTGACTTTTCCTTTGCAGAAGCAGTCCTCTGTCTTTTGAAACATTTTTTTTTCAAGAGCTCAGTGAAGTGGAACAAGTAGTCAGGTGTTCCTTCTCATGCTGTTCACACAGAGCAAGTCTGCATGAAGATATTTTTTGCCTCATGGCTTGATGGGGTATCCTTGATCCAGGTTGACCAAACCACCTCTGTCTGAAGCAAACTTTTCCGAGTTCAGCAGGTTCTTCCTTCCCCAAGGCCTTTTTTTTTCTCTTTGAGATAGGGTTTCTTTGTATATCTCTGGCTGTCTCAGAAGTCACTCTATAGTCCAGGTCGGCCTCGAACTCAGAGATCTGCCTGCCTCTGCTTCCTCAGTGCACCACCACGCTTGGTCTCTTTCTTCTTTTACAATGGCCATCCTCCTCCTAGAAAGGAGCCTGATGACCTAATCGCCACCCACAGGTCCCACCTCTTACTAGTATTTCACGGAACTACAGAGGAACAAACACATGCTCAAACTGTAGCATGCGATGCTTACAAAGAAGCCTGGGCGTTTCTTCAAGGAACTTCCTCCCCGTCATTATCTCCAATCTGCAAACTGTGTCATACCCATGTTAAAGTTGTCATCACCAGCCAACTTGGGCTTCCTGTGTGCAGGCTATCCTAATCAACCAGGGAGTCCAAAGTCAGAAGCTCAAATAGACCCAGTTGCTCCTAGCAACTGCTATGATTTGGACTTTACTTCCTACTGGGCCTCAACAAAACTGGCTCGGTGGAAGATCCGGTCTCTCTGCTCTCCTCTCTCACTTGTGAGACTTGCCCTTCACACACATTTTTGTTAGGAAAGAACAAAACTTTTCAGAGATCTCTAGCTGAACTTCAAGCCTCACCCTTCACTACATCATTTTGTTCCTCTTCGTGTTCATGTGGGGGAACAGTTTGACAGCTCATGTTTGAGATGGGGTCTCAATACTGCTCAAGCTCGCTCTAAACTCGAGACTCCTGTCTCTGCCCCCAGAGCAGCTGGCTTCACAGGGACCTTCTCAGTAGTCACCACGACAGCAAACGAGCAGTTCCAGTTCAAGTTCAGATGCTGCTCCCCAGGAATTTCTGCTTCTTTCTCTTCACGCCCTGGGGATGGCAGATCCCAACCCTACATGACCCGGACTCCTTGCAAAAGGATGCAGAGGCTCACACTTGCCGCCTTTTTCTCTGCACTCCCAGCCAGCCACTCAGCCCTTTCCTCTTCATGGAAGTGGATGTGTTTTGATGAGACAGTCCTTCCCTTTCTGGTGACTGAGGTTGTTTTATTGTATCCTGGCTCCCCTGTACTGTTGTCCTCACAATGACAAGGGCTGCTGCTTGCCGTAAAATAGTATGCATTCACTGGGCCGCTTGTTACTGAAACCAATCGGAGCCAGGTTATGGTGGCATGCACCTGTAATCCCACACTTGGGAGGCTGAGGCAGGAGGATTTCTGTAAATTGGAAGCCATCTTGTGCTACCTGTCTCAGAAAACAACAAACAAACAAAAAAACAAAACAAAACAACATACACACACAACAAACCCAAACAAATTTTTTGGCCTTACTCCCAGAATTGTCTTTTTTTCTTCCTGTGTTGTAGAGCAAGTTTCTGTTTCTTTATCCAGGTGCATGTGGCCCTGCGCGCACATCACTTCAGCGCCCAGACTGAAGAAACAGCTCTATCTATTGAGGACAGGACAGAAACCTGCACTTTCCAGAAGCAACTCTGCTGACGGGACATTCTGAACAACGCTGCTCTAAGAAATACTGGACTAGGGAACACCAGCAGGGCAGATGGCCTGTGAGCCCAGTGTGGTAGCAGAGGCAGGAAGATGACAGACCGACAGCAAACCTGGTTCTCCATGGCAAGTCTGGGATGCGCTGAAGACCCCGTCCCTAGACACTTTTGTGTGGCATTAACTTTACTGCACATCTAAGACCTCCAAAGAGTATCCTTTATTCTGCTAATTTCCTAGGGGTTCACAGTCTCCCCTGTCATTGGACTACAAACCATATACCAGCAAACAGCGGCTTCATACTCTTTCCTAACGCGTTTCGGGACAGAAATTCCCACCCACACCTGTCTTGAGCCCAGGCTCTATGCTAAGCCCTTCCCATGCATCATGGTTTTCTTCACCGAGACCTGACTAGGAACCCAGGCCTGAGCCTGGCTGCGTGCACTCTGGAGGACCTGTCACTACTGAATCTTCGAGTGACCGCTGGGCAGACCCTAGTGATGCTCTCTGAGGAGCCGAGCAAGCTTTTCTCCTGCAGTGCCTACCTGCTGTAGATGCTTGCCCACCTGCACAGGTGGGTGTTAACCTGTTTCCTATAACATGCTCTCATTTTTTTTTTGTGGCAAAATCTATTTTTTTAGTCGTTCCCCCTATTATATGTTAAGGTTCCATGTTATATCTAGAAAAGAATGTCCTACATCAGGTATAAAAATATATTTTCTTGCTAGGTACGATGGCACATGCCTTTAGTCCCAGCAGCAGGTGGGGACCTCTGTGACTCTGAGGCCAGCTTGGTCCACATAGTGAATTCCAGGACAGCCAGAGCTACACAGGGAGACCTGTCTCAAAATATATATATATATATATATTTCTCAAAATATTGTTGTTGTTGTTTTTCCCTCTAGACCTAGTTTTTGGGAAACTGAGGTAGAGTTCCAACTAACAGCTAGCTAGCTGTCTCAGGGAACTATTTATTAAACAATCCATCTCTCCCTCCCTGCACCTGAAACCATGTACCCACGTCTGTGTGCTGGGTCTGTCTAAACTTCCGTGCTGCCCCAGCAGTCTCTCTGACCTGCATGACGACTGAATTCATGCTGGCAGGACTCAAAAACAAGTGCCTTCTGCCCACCTTGGACCCACCAGGCGCACACCACCACTGCCATCCAGAACTACCTCATGTCCTCCTGTACTCTTCCAAATGAATGTCAGAACTGGCAGAATTCCACAAAGTATCCAATCTTGCTGGAATTACATTGATTTTATGGGCTGATTTGGGAAGCAACCAGTCTTTACAGGAGCGTGGGCAGCACTCAGGCAATTCACAGAATGCCTTGCTGGGTCTTCGGGTGAAACTAGTTTCTAGGGAGCTTGTGGTTTAAAAACAGTGCTTGGCCCCATCTGCTCAACTGCAGGGGTTAGTGACCCGGGGACCCTGCTAAATAACAGCACGCCCCCAGCTAATTTCTGACTCTCAGGAGCGTGCCTGTGCTGTTTGGTTCTTTAGGTGCCATTGTTACTGGTGATAGGGACCTTTATCTAGACGATGCTTCTTTCTAGTCGTGGCTTACTAAGATTTCATAAGGGATGGAGTTTCTCTTTTACCAACTCTCTGTTTATCATTTATAGACAAATTCACTATTAATTGAAGCTAAAATGAAGCATACGGCCTCCTAATTTTTTCTCCATTTTCTTTGTCCCACACACCAGGAAGGCAATAATTCTGCAGATGGAACAAAGATGAACCTTCTCAACCTGCCACTGGACCCAGCATGGGGTGCCTTTTCAAGATACCCAAGCACAGGGGTCTTGGCAGCTCTGTTTCCTTTCTAGGGAAAGGAACTTTCCAGAACCCCATGACAGGAACTTGTAGAGAGCAGTGTGTGAGATGAAGCAGCAGGGAGGATGGGAGATACTTCTCACCCCTGCCACCAACCAGCACATCACCAGACGACAAGCGCAGGGCAGGCATGGGCACCCGAAGTGTTCTATGGCCTCTGTCCTTGATTTGGAGTCCCAAGCAAATCCTTCCTGCCGCCCAGCAGGCTCAGTGGCACTTAGAGCAGAGGCAGAGTGGAAAGCAGCAAGGTCTTTAGGCTCTTGGGAGAGCTAGGGATCCCTTCCGCTCCTCTACTTCACTAATCATGGGACCCTATGCCCTTCTCCCAGAATCTTTCTGCTCCTGTGCTTCGCAGAAGGACATGCGGGGTCTCTGTCACCACAGGACCTCCCCCAGAGCTAGCTCCTAAATGCAGTCACCTGGCACTGGGCTGTTCCCTCAGCTTCCTTGACCTCTTCTGTTTGCCCCGACTCTTCCTACATCCCATTTTGGGAAAAGAATGGGAGCCGGAGCCTGTGCCCCGCTGGGTACCTACTCACAACCCAAAGAAACTCTTTTCCCTTGTCTCACCGGCATCTGCCCACCACCGATGTGCGGATTGTCCCAAACACAGAAGCAGCAATAGACAAAGTAAGGGCAGAGCCCAGTCCGTCACAGTTCTGAGAGGCAGAACAGGATGTGGTACTAGTGTGACCTGCCCAACCCATCCTGGTGCTAAGAGGCAGTCTCTGTGGATGCACTTTCTCTTCAGGCCACAAGAAGCCCTAACCTAACCCAAGCGGAGGCGGAAGGTGCCAATCTCCATGGGCTCCAGAAAGATGTCAGTGCTGTTGGAGGGTGAGGCCAGAGGGTACAGCAAGGTCAAAGAGGTTGGCTGTAGAAACACCACATCCAGGCCATGGAAGAGGCTCCCCAGGGCCAGCTGTGAAGAGAGAGGAGGCAGGCTGAGCTGGGCACTGCCAACACTGGGCTAAGTTCTTCCTCACAGCCAGTACCACCTTTTAGTTTTTTTAATATAGGGTCCCACACTGTCATCAAGGCTGCCCCCCAACTCACAGCAATCCCATCTCAGTCTCCTGAGTGCTGGGATGGTATTGTGAGCCGCCACACCTGGCTTTCTGTCAAATCTTTGAGAGAAAGTAGCGCTAAGATGGCGACTCTTGACTGTAGCCTTGGGAGGTGGACTCAGGTGGCTCAGGAGTTCAACTCAGCTTTGGCCACAAAGTAAGATTGTATCCAGCCTACATAAGACCTTGTCTCAAGAATAAAAACACAATAAATAAATATAAAAAGTAAGAAGGAACTGATCTCACGGAAGCTACGGTCCTCTCTGAAGCAACACACCTCAGACAGGCTCTGCTCAATCTACTCAAGTCGGAAGCCTATCCAGGCACTGGAGCAGCCTGGACACCAAGCTGTGTTTGAGAACAAGGACTATGTCTGGATTCACTTCTCAGTTACCAGGGCAGACTAACACTTTGAAAGGTGCAGCAGTTCTTCATTCTCAATTTCCCACCATGCTCAGTACAGGCCCCCTCCTCCTGACTTCTAGTTCAGTGCCTTGTCTAAAACTGCTCATGGCCAACTCAATACTAAAAACACATCAACAGCCTCTCCTTTGTTTCTGAGGAGCCCTGAGGTTATGCCTTCTCCTCTCACCCTACTGCCAAGCCCCAGGCCAGCCTCCCTCTAAGTTCTCAGTTCTGTACCGCAGAAGGTCCAGCTTCACCAGCTTGACAAAGGGTCCTGCCTCCACCCCTGGGCCTTGCTCACCTTGCCTTGGCTTGTGGTACAGTTGAAGCCCAGGTTCTTGGCCTCAAGGCCACAGTCAAAACCCTTGCGGTGTAGGAGGAGTGCGGCCTCAGCCGAGGGCAGGGTGTCCTGGAAGGCAGTCAGGGCAAGGGCAATGGAGGGTCAGCCGCACTTCTGCCCAGAGGGCAAGGCTGAACAGAGAAGAGCTGGGGCAAGGCCAGAACCTGGTGGTGAGGGCTAGCCCTCACCGGAACACTTACCTCAGCTGGGAGCGTGCGCAGATTGAGCAGGTGGAAGTCACAAGGCAGTGGGGAGGCCAAAGGGTGAAAAGAGCGCAGAGCAGGGCTGGTGGCCTGCCTCTCGGCCACAGGCAAGGAGAGCGGAGGCATGTTGAGGTACATGGAAGTCAGGTGGCTGAGGAGGGACGGGTAGCTGGTAGAGCGTTCATCTTGGACCTGCAAGATGAACCCAAAATGTAGGTGAGGGGAGCCAGGCTAAAGGGTGAAGAAGGGGAGGCAGGCCAGATCCTTTCCAAACAGCTTTCCCGCTTCACCTGGGCTCTGGCTGCCTGGTTCCGGGCCCCAAACTGCCAACCCTTCATGAGTGGCTACTTCTTGTGTTCTCACTAGTGTGGCCACCGCACAGAGAGGAGGAAGGGACGACAGACAGACAGACAGGCTTCTCATAGTGACAGTATTGTAACCATCCCACGGTTAGATGCCACATCCACAGTGCCAGCCTGACCCTCAGGTTTACCAGCTGGAATGAAGACCACCCCTCAGGTGGCTCCCAGGATGCCACATTCACAGGCTCACATGGGACTTCTCTCTGCAGCCACTATATTTCTATACGCTGACCCCTGACCCCGGCACCCCCTCTGAGTGTCCTATATACAGTCTCCCTTCTCCCTTCAAGCCCAGGCAGGGTGGTTATTCCTCTTCCATTTTGCTTCTGCAATGTCTTCAACACAGACTGCCACTCCAACTTCATTTTCTGACCCTTTGCTTAGTTCAAGTCCCTAAGGCTTCCTATCAACATCTTAAATCTGTCATCCCTTCCTTGTTTCCCCGGAGAGCCACGGTCCTGACAGCTAAGGGCAAATGACATCCCTCCTCGCTCAAGTCCTTCCATGGTCTCAGACTCTGTCCGGGCACGCTGCAGCCTGCCCTGCCCCTCCCTCCTACCATGCTCTAGCCCAGCACTGGCTCATGGAGTTTTCTGATACAGCAGAAACGCCTTTTGTGATAGCCACTGACTACCTAGAACCACTGGGGTCTTAATGTAATTTAAACAAATAAATTATTATTATTAGTGTGTGTGACGTTGCCTGCATATATGTCTGTGCACTTCATGTGTGCAGTAGTCCTGGAGGCCAAGAGAAGACACTCCATTCCTTGAACTGGAATTACAGATGGCCCTGAGCTGCCCTGTGAGTGAAGATCAAACATGGGCCTCCAGAAGAACAGTCAATGCTCTTAACCACTAAGCCATCTCTCCAGCTCCTTACAATTTTTTTTTTATTCTTTTGGTTCTGAGACAGGGTCTCACTATGTAGTATCAACTGCCCTGAACTCCCTATGCAGACCAGGCTTCACCCTCACAGAGATCCACCTGCCTCTGTCTGCTGAACACCTGAGTTGAAGACATGTCACCACACCTGGCCCAAGGAGCGTGGTTAGTGTTGAGTGAAAACCTCAACTTATTTCATCTGAATTCGTTTGAGTAGCTACATATTAAAACAAAACAAACACGGTGGTATACTATAATTCTAACCCTTGGGAAATAAAGGCAGGAGGATGAGGCTAGCCTGGGCTACACGAGACCTTGTCTCAAAAAACAAGTAAGTAAACAGGCATACATAACTGGGCATGGTGGCATATGTCTGTAGTCTTAGCTACTAGGGGGCTGAGACTGGATGCTCACTTGAACTCAGCAGTTCAAGGCCAGCCTAGGCAACAGTGAGACCAAAACAGGAGGGCAGCCTAAGCTACATAAGACCCTGTCTCACAAACTTTTTAAATATTTATTTATTTTTATGTGCATTGGTGTTTGGTCTGCATGCATGTCTGTGTGAGGGTGTCAGATCCCCTGGAACTGGAGTTATAGACAGTTGTGAGCTGCCTTGTGGGAGCTGGGAATTGAACCTGTATCTTCTGGAAGAGCAGCCAGTGCCCTTAACCGCCGAGACATCTCTCCAGCCCCAAGAGCCTGTCTCAAGCGTGCGCATGCGCGCACGCATATATATATACATACATACATACATACACACACATACACACACACACACACACACACACACACACACACCAAAAACAAACCTAAAAACTTGACTGGAGACTTAGCGGTAGCGCACTTGCCTAACATACGCAGAGCACTGGGCTCCACATGTGGACAACGGCTGCCATGCTCGTCCTCACTGCTCCCGTCTAAAGTCACAACCAGCCTCACTGGCACCGTCACCGCTGCCCTCTCCATTGTTCATGGTTCTCCTCACTGAAGCGGAGCCTGGGGACTGCTGATTCAGGCAGCCATCTCCTCAGCCATGCTGCCTTGGCGCTGCGGCCCAGCCAGACCCACGTCTGTCCTAGACTGCTCCTCTAGTAGGCCCCGGGGGGGGGGGGCACAGCAGGGGCTCAGCACCTACAGACTAGTCCTGCTATAGTAAGTAGCTAAGGCGCACCTGCCCTGCGGGGTGCTAGGCAGCAGACTCCAGCTACAGGGCCGGTCTGCTCACCCCAGGCCACCCTCACCCTTTGGGCTGCTGGAAAAGATCAAACCCCTAAACAAGGCTGCCAGTTTGGAGAAAAAGCCAGGCTGGTGAGGCAAAGAAAGCCCAAGCAGGGCTGTGTCGGGGTTAGGAAATGCTCGGGCTGGAGAGGGGACGATGAGGGCAGCAAAGAGAAAGGCAGAGGATGAACATGACAGGGGAAAGGTGAAAGTGTGGTGGGGGAGGGGCTGCCAAGCTGCACGAGAGAGGTCAGCAGACGCCATATGGCCCCTGCCTCAGCACAAGAGTGAAGCTGTACTCTCTGTACTCCTCCAGCTACATTCGGGAAACCACAGGGTCCCCCACGGGGCTGAGCCTACATTAGCTCGCTGGACAACGGGCCCAGATCTTACCTCATGGCCCGTGGTTCGCCGTTCTAACAGGAGGCGGAAGTGGTTGCAGGTGATCTTGTTGTCTTTGAGCCCTTGGCCTAGACCCCGGTTGTCATCCTGCATCAGTCGTCGGTCCAAGATCACCTCCAGCTGGCCTGGGGACGGTAACAGTGAGCTCCAGCTTGCCAAGCCCAGGTCTCAGCAGACACAGGCCTTGGGAGCCGACTCTCCACTCAGGTACTCAGGGAGAAGGGCAGTGAGACAGACAAGCTGAGTCACTCAGGAGAGAATGATGGAGCCTAGTACTGGGAGAGCAGAGTGCAGGTGAAGAGACAGGAGGACCCGAAAGGGGAGTTCTGACCATGGCAGTTCCCCTCTGTGACTCAGGACTAAGACCTGGGCCCTGGGCCTAGGTCAGCAGGAAACCTCTTGGGGTCAGGCCACACAGAACACGGTAAAGAGCCAGCGGACAGAAAACTGAGAGGCCTGTCTGTCATACTGCTGCAGAGCCCCTCATCTGAGGTGGGCTTGCTCGGGTTGGACAGACTCATGACTGACACGTTCTCTGGCCTCTCTGCTCTACCTGGCATGGGCTAAACGGCCCAGCAGGGCAGCCTGGAGTGGATGGCCGTGCCCGTCAGAATCTGCAGGCTGTGGTGAAACAGGCAGAAGGCATATGAGGTGAGGTGAGCAAGGCCTCCAGTGAGAGACAGAGGAGGACTACCCATGGAATGTGCTGGGGAGGGGCCTCACTGCAAAGCCTATGGACCAGAGGGAAAAAAAGCTTTCCCCACAGCTGCCCAGAGCAGCCTCCGCCACGGAGGCTCAGGTTTCCCTTTCATCCCCACAGTCCTTTTCTGATCTCTGTAGTCGCTGTGGCTTTCTCCTCTGAGCAGACACAGGAAGCCGTCCCCAGTCCTAAAATAGGTTCCTTGCCTAGAATATAATCATTCCTTAATGCCCCATGTCCCAGAGGGGCAGACAGCTGACTGAGCAAGGACAATGGGCTGCATTCAGGAGTTCTGAGACAGACAGAGCCCAAAAACATCCTGGCAGACAACAGGGGAGCCACACTCCTCCCACGGAAGAAGTAGGCACAACACTCAGCACAATTGTGGCACAGCCTTAACCCTGCACTCAGTTCAGCCCTCAAGGCCTCTGTGCCCACAGACAGAAGAGTCCCTGAGGGACAGCTCATTTTGTTCCAAGGCTGTAGATATCACAGGGGACAGGGGGCCTTGGCCTTATCCCTGCTGGCTTCTCACTCTCTCCAGTACTGAGCAGAGAGGCTCACACCCTGCTCGTGCCGCGCAGGTCATCCAGCACAGAGTTAAACCTCCAGACAAAGTCTCACCAAATGGCCCAGACTGAGTTTGAATTTAGATATCTTCCTACCTCGGCCTCCAAAGAGCTGAGGTTACATGTCTATGCTACTAGGCCTAGAATTCTTCCTTCGATTAGTAAGAATGTCAGCTGGGTGACAGTGGCATATGCCTTTAATCCCAGTACTCGAGAGGCTGAGGCAGGTGGATCTCTGTGAGTTCGAAGCCAGCCTGGTCTAAAGAGCTAGTTTCAGGACAGGCTCCAAAGCTACAGAGAAACCATGTCTTGATGAACATAAAACAAAAACAAAAACAAAAAACAAAACAAAACGTCAGCCTTTTATATATATATATATATACATACATACATACATACATACATACATACATACATTACATACACTGACCATTAGGAGGAAATATAGACATTTTTCTTTTTCTAAGTATGACACTGGAATCATCTGCCTGGTGATCTGCCTGGTGGGAGCGCACACCTTTAATTCCAGCACAGGATGCAGAGGCAGGTGGATCTCTCTAAGTTCGAGGCCAGCCTGGTCTACAGAGAAAGTTCCAGGACAGCCAGAGCTACACATAAAAACCCTGCCTCAAAAATAAAAGGAAAGAAAAAAGAGCTGTGCCCCTCAGCTGAGACTAACCCTTCAATCCCCAGCTTCTTCCCCCAAAGGGGAGGATGCCCAAGTGTGACTGACAGGGGCTGTAGATGGCTCACCCCTTTCCAAGCTTTTGGGTGATGGGGTTTAGAGAGAGGGGAGGCAAGCCAACAGAGGACTCTCTGAGGCAAAGGGAGGCTGGTTCCCTACTCACCATCACCGAGGCTGGAGACACCCAGGGCCTGGGCGGTGTGCAGTGTGAGGCGCCTCTGTGCATCTTGGATATAGGCCATGACGGGCATGGGGTAAAAGTTAGCCTGCAGGGGCAACTTCTTTAGATACCGCCGGGGCTGTACCTGCAGGGAGGAGTTCAAGGCCAGTCAGGAATGATGTCTGATTTATGTTCTGAAGGCTCCTCGGTGTGAAGGCATTTCTGGCTATTATTTTTGTTTATGTTATTATTTGTTTTTTCTTGAGACAGGGTTTCTCTGTGTAGCCCTGGTTGTCCCAGAACTCACTCTGTAGATCAGGCTGGCTTTGAACTCAGAGATCTCCCTTTCTTTGCCTCCTAAGTGCTGGGATTAAAGGCATGCACCACCACCACCCAGCTATCTTTTCTTAATTGAGTGTATGTATATAACATGTATATAACGTGTGCACAGTAGTGTGTGTGTCACAGCACACATGTGCAAGTCAGAGGAGAACTCTGTGGAATGGGTTCTCTCATTCCACCTTTACCAGGCTTCCAGGAATTGAGCTCAGGTTGCCAGGCCTGATCAAGAGCCTTGACCCACCGAGCCACCTCACTGGCCCCATACTGGCCCCCAGTCCTTGGCCCCCTCCCCACAGCACTGGAGGCCAAAAGCAGCCCAAGTTCTATGGGGCCCAGGAGTTACCTGAAAGCCATTGAGGTCTGTGAAGAAAGTACCCTGGCTGTCAATGTCCGTGTGAATGCGCAGGGCCAGCTCCTTGTTCACATAGTCCCTGATGTCTACCAGGAACGCCATGTCCAGAGACAGCCCCTCTACCCCTGCACACAGGGACAGCCAGAAGTGAGGTGAGCATAGCCTGAGAGTCTACGCCGGGGAAGGCACCACCACCCTCCTCCTGGGAGCTTCCAGGCCACAGTCCATTGGATTTTCCCGCAAGAGAATCAAACATCCATGTCAGATGACACATCTGTTTGTCAGCAGAGATGGGGCAGAAGAGGAACGGGTGCCAGCCTGCGTTTCCTTGGGACCCTCCCCACCTGCAGGGCTCACCTGGCAGGTTATAAAGTCGGATCACTTGGTGAAAATGCTCGTAATATGCAGCCACCTCCGAGAAGAACGGGCCTTCGGTGACACGCAGCACAGGAGGCTTCTTGGGGACGTAGGACTGGGAAAAGAGCACGGGGGCACTGAACCCACAGTACAGAGTACACAGTGACAGCACCAACCCAGAGTGGGACAACGGAAGTCCCTGTCCCAGTGCTCTGGCCTGAGCACCTAGGCTGAGCAGGCCCAGAGCCATGGTTAAGACCACAGTTCACCTATACATGGCAACGAAGACAAGGACAGGCAGGCAAGACACAGGAGGCAGAGACCAAAGGGATGCCAGGGCCCTCCCAATCCATGAGACCCCGCAGATTGTGGGAGCCATCGCAGGTACCTTAGCCTCGCTATCCGGCAGGAAGAGGTAGGCACCACTCTTGTCTTTGGATGTGCGGGTGCCGTAGATGAGGAACTTCATGTCCATCTGCTGTTCCTGCTCCTCGTCCACCCTTCGGATGCTCTGCCAAAGAACATAGCCCTGACCCCTGGCCCCACACCAGCATGTCAGGTCTCCCCCTGGGAGGGTAGGGACTGACTTCCCCTTAGGAGCCCAGTGCTACAGCTGGGATCTTAGGTCTGTGTGTTAAGGGCTTGTTCCCAGACTGCTGCTGCTACAAGAGGCGGAGACGTCCATCAGGACGCTACCACTTCCCCGCCTCCCTTCTACTTTTTCTTTCTTGTTTCAAGATTTATTTATTAGCCAGGCAATGGTGGCGCACACCTTTAATCCCAGGACTCGGGAGGCAGGTGGATCTCTGAGAGTTTGAGGCCAGCATGGTCTACAAGAGCTAGCTCCAGGGCAGGAGAGATGGCTCAGTGGTTAAGAGCACCATCCTGCTCTTCCAAAGGTCCTGAGTTCAATTCCCAGCAACCACATGGTGGCTCACAACCATCTGTAATGAGATCTGGTGCCCTCTTCTGGCCTGCAGGCAGAGCACTGAGAATATTGTATACATAATAAATAAATAAATCTTTAAAAAAAAAAAAGAGCTAGTTCTAGGACAGGCTCCAAAGCTACAGAGAAACCCCGTCTCGAAAAACCAAAAAAAAAAAAAAAAAAGAGAGAGAGAGATTTATTTATTATGCATGTTTGCCTACTGGGCACCAGATCTCACTACAGATGGTTGTGACCCACTGTGTGATTGCTGGGACCTGAACTCAGGGCTCCAGGAAAAGCAGCCAGTGCTCTCAACCTTTGAGCTATCTCTCCAGCCCCCATCTTTTTTGTTTTTCTTGAAACAGGGTTTTTCTGTGTAGACCTGGCTATCCTAGAACTTACTCTGTAAACCAGGCTGGCCTCAAGATCCGACTGCCTCTGTCTCCTGAGTGCTGGCATTAAAGGTGTGTTACCACAACCCAGCTAAGGCTAATCATAACTTCTGATCTTCCTGCCTTCACCTCCCCATGCTGGGATTACAGGCATGTGCTACCACACCCGGGAGCTTCTTGTAGCTCCGATGGTAGACTGCTTAATCTAGCATGCAACTCCAGCCCCCACCTTTTTTTTTTCTGAGACAGGGTTTCTTTGTGTAGTCCCGACCAGTCCCTTTTTAGTTTTCCTTTCTTCCTCCCTCTCTCTTTCCCTCCCTCCCTCCCTCCCTCCCTCCCTCCCTCCTTCCCTCCCTCCATTTATTTTGAGGTACCATTTCACTGGCTTTCTTGGAACTCACCACGTAGAGCAAGCTGGCCTTGAATTTACAGAGGACACCCACACACACACACACCCCAACTCGGTCTCTCAAGTGTAAGAACTAAAGATGTATGTGATCAAACCCAACTTCTTTCTTTAAACTTTTTGAGACAAGGGTCTCACAATAGTTCAGGTTGGCCTTGCTCCGCAGCCAAAGATGACCTTGAACTTGTGGCCTCTTGCTTCTGCCCTGCCACTGCTGAAATCTTAGGTATGCACCAGCACACGCAACCTCTCTCCTGCATCCTGGCTGTGCCGTAATTTACTTTCCTGAGATGTGTTCCTTGCTGTGATGTGCTGCCTAACCACAGGCCCAAACGCAACGGGCCTGCCTAACCGCAAGCTCAATGCTCACAAACTGTAATAAACCTTCTCTTCTTTACATGTTGCAGACACAGTAGCAGATGGTTAATGGGCTCAGCCGTGCCTGCTGTCAGCTTGAGAGCTGTGAAAGCTCACACCCAAGCCTCTGTGAGTCAGGCAACAGGGGGCACATGGGGCCAGAACAACTGTACACAGTCTCCTGATGCCCATGCCCTTCTCTGCTCCCTCCCCACTGACCCAAGCCTGGCCCTTACCTTGAGGAGCCCAGTAGGGCCGGAGAACCAGACCTGCATGTAGTGATTGCTGATGGCAAAGTCACTGGGGCTGGAGTCCATGACACGGAGAGGGAAGGCTGCTTGCCTGCCGACGGACAGCTTCGCACCGTTCAGGTAGACGCGTACGGAAGACGGCAGCGTGTAGGGCCCATCGAGATCTGGCTGCAGCTGCAGCACACCCAGGCCCAGGGCTGGCAGGCGGATGGGCACTGACACCTGAGTCCAGGAGCGGAAAGAAGCAATGAGCAGAGAAGCACCAGTCCAGACTTCTCCATCATCCTGGACCTCCACATTCTGTTTTCTGGGTTGTTTTTTTTTTTTTTTTTGGCTTTCAATTTTTTTTTTCTGATTTTTTTGAGACAGGATTTCTCTGTGTAACATCCCTGGCTGTCCCTAGAACTCACTTTGTAGACCAGGCTGGCCTCAAACCGCCTCGGCTTCCAGAGTGCTGGGATTAAAGGCGTGCACCACCACCTCCCGACATTCTGTTTTCTGAAGCTAAGCACGGAACCCTGCATTTCCGTTTGTAAAGTCCTATCTGCTTTGGTATCCTGGTTCTGAGCCACAGTGTTATTCCGCACACCTGTCGGCAAAGGGGCATAGCACTCAGCTGAGAGCCCAGAGTCTGAAGCAAGCTAGAGCAACCTTAGGCAGGTAGCATAACCTCTCTGGACCTCTGCTTCTGGTGAAATGAGGATGGCATCACTATGTACACTCCTAAGAGTTTGATGAAAGCTGGGGGGGTACAGTGCTGTACCCCAACAGTCGGGAGGCTGGAGCAGAGGAAAGCAGGTCTGAAGCTGACCTAAACTACACAGTGAGGCCCGTCTTTAAAAACAATCTTAACAAATTGAATATTTAAGCAAATGAAGCTGTGCTTGCCATGAACTATGTCTGAGCGTTTATTTTTCATCCACATTACAGATGAAATACATAAATCAACCATAATAAACCATCTTTAGAAGCTGTGTCCAGGAATTAAGAGACCAGCTTGGGCAACATGCAAGACCCCATCACAACGAAGTAAACAAACACTTGCTGAGCAGCCGAGGGCACTGTTGTTACCATCTGTGCTATAATTATGACCACAGTGTCCTCACCATCCTTTTAAGGATACTCAGATCCCAAGAGTGACTGTCCTTTGGGCAATGCCTCTCCCCAAGCCACCTGCCTCCATCCTGGGGAGCAAGCAGAGCGCAGCGGAGGAATAGGAAGCGAGTATTGGTGGGGAGGGAGGCCCAGGAGAGGTACTGATGAGCAGGGAGGGGCTGAGCCCTGCCTCACCTGGTAGACATCGGGGACCAGGTTAGTGGCCGAGCTCCAGTGCACACTGATCTGCACAGAGAGGGGCTGACCCGCCTCGGAAAGGACTCGCACCCTTGGGGAGTTGACCAGCAGGGACACCACACTGAGCCTCTCCTGTTCCAGCGGGTTAAATAGCACCACAAACCTGTGGGTGGAAGGTGGGCTGACCCAGGAGCTTGCTGCAGTGGCAGGGCAGAAGCAGCAGCCAGAGCAAGGCCCCCTTGTTCTGGGGAGTGGAGGGTGCCTCTGTGAGCCTGGCCAGGCCTGACTCACCTGGGTGAGGAGTCCAGCTGGATCACTGTGCGCTCTGGCAGGGCATCGTGACTTGAACGGCTCTCGTCCTTCAGTGACGTGAGCAGGAAGAAAGAATGAATGGCTGGGCTCAACCTCCTTCCCACCCCAACCTGTCCAGGATATGGACCATAAGCATGGAGTTTGCACCACAGAGCAAGGAAGACAAAAAGGCACAGCACCCAGCAACAGCGGCTCTCGAGGTAGTACCCACCCAAACCACAGGATCTCTCAAGCAGATGTAGCAGGGGGCTTACCATTTGAAGAAAGGGTGTCCCAGGGTCAAATTTGTAGGCTTCCTTGTCTCCTAGCACCAGATAGTGGGCAGCATTGATGATGACCTGCTTCAGGCTAACCAGGGACCGCAGCAGCCTGCGGAGGGCAAGAGAGAAAGCAGAGAGAAGACAGCCATGGGGAGGCTGTCTGCCACACCAGCAGGACCAGCTCCTGGCAGCCTACCCACCAACCACCCACATAGCCTCTCTTTGAAATGGTGAGGGACATGGGGGTGGCACCTACCTGACTCCATAGTCTACCACCACCGCCTCCTTGGCAGTTCCGGTGATGGCATCGTGGTGCTGGAAGAGCCCCAGTGTGCGCCGAGCTTCCGTCAGAAGAGCAAAATCAGACACCGGGTACTGGCCAGCCAGTCCAGAGCGGCGGGCATGAGCCACAGCCAGGCTGTATAGAACCTCTGCCCCACTACCCAGAGAAAGAAGTCAGAGCCCTTCCTCTCCTGTTCAACCTCACCCAAGGGTCACCCCCACACTGGCAGGGTCCTCTCCCGCGCTACTCTGCAAAGGTTAACTAACTCGCACTCAACAAGGGAAGGTGGCAGGTCTCACCGCAGGTGGGCTTCTAGGACTCGGTCCAAGCTCTTGTAGAAAGGCCGGGAAGTGTAATAGCCTGTCCAGTAATGGTCCTCCCGGTCAGCATAGGAGAAGAAATCTCCACTCAGCACAGGAAACCCTGGAGGCCTGGCACCGGGCTCCACTCCTGTCCTCTTATACAGGGCATCAAAATACTCGGAGAGGGTCCCGAACTGGGCCTGTAGGGACGCAAACCACTCCCATCAATTACAGAGCCTCCTGGGAGCTCTGGCTACCATTCCACAATGCTGCAGGTGTGTGCCCAGGTGAGGACTTTGTCTAGCAAAGGGCAGGAAATCTCTAAGTGCTGCTCTTCTGGGCCTAGCAAAAGCTAGGGAACTTGGGGATGCATTCCGATCCACACAGGAACCGTGCCCGGGATTGGGAATGACCTGGAGCACGCAGCAGCAGGGCGGGTAGAGGAAGGATCGGGCTGCAGCAAAAGTGCTACACAGCCATCTGCACAGCCTCCCACCTGCACATGGAGCTCAGGCTTGCTGTTGAGGAAGTCAAAGAGCCGCTGGTAGTTGAAGAACTGGGCATCCCACTCCTGGGGCTTGTCATAGCGGAAGTCATCACCCAGTGGTACAAGGAGGACGTTGCTGCGGAAAAGTCGGGACTTCTTCCGGTACTGGTCCAGGAGCAGGGCTGCCCTGGAAACACAGACGGTCACAGGCCCAACATGAAGTCCCAGGCTTAAAAAGATCGGTGAGGGTGGTAGGGAGGTGGCTCAGGGAATAAAATGTTTGCCACACAAGCATGAGGACTGCGGTTTGGGACACACACCCCCCAAACATGTAATTACCAGTGGGCATGGAGGCCTGACTATAAACGCAGAGCTCAGGTGGAGACAGGATCCCCAGAGCTGCATAGCTAGACCAGCCCACACTGGAGATGGGCTCTGGGTTCACCTGAGAAACCTTTTCAAGGAGTAAGGTGGAGAAAAACCAAGGAAGATTTCTGAGGTCAACCGTGGCTCTTCATATACACTCACAGACCTGCGTATGCATCCACAAACGTGGGCGTGCACACATTCAAACTACGCCTGGTGGCATTCATTTTTAACTCTAGCACTTGGGAGGCAGAAGGCAGGAAGGTCGCTGTGATTATGAGGTCAGCCTGATCTATATAGTGAGTTCCAGGCCAGCCAGTGCAATAGTGAGATCCTGTCTCAACAAAAGAATAGATGCCCAGGATAAGCTCGGCACAGAAGCACATCCTTGTAACCCCAGTACTTGGGAAGCTGAGGCAAGAAGGTTCCAAGTTTGAAGCCAGACAGGTCTATACAGAGAAGGCCTGCTGGGTGTGGCAGCACATGCCTGTGACCCCAGCACTTTGGGGATACCAGTAGTTCAAGCCCATCCTCACCTACACAGCAAGTTCAAGGACAGCCTCAGCTACCTAAGACTGTCTATAGCCCCCATACACACATGAAGAACAGTGCCTTGCTTAAACTGTATGAGAAAATTAATTTTTTTTTGTTTTTTTTTTCGAGACAGGGTTTCTCTGTGGCTTTGGAGCCTGTCCTGGAACTAGCTCTGTAGACCAGGCTGGTCTCAAACTCAAAGAGATCCGCCTGCCTCTCCTGAGTGCTGGGATTAAAGGCGTGCGCCACCATCACCCGGCGAAAATTTATTTTTATCTATATCATCTATCCAGTAGAGCCTTACAGCATGTCATTAGAGTCATGTTTCTGCCAGGTGTAGTGACATGTGCCTGTAATCCCATACTTGGAGACTGAGGCAGGGGGACTGTTGGAAGCTGAGGTCAGCCTGAGCTACATGACAAGACCCTGTCTCCAAAAACAGAAAAAGAAAAAAGAAAAGTAGCTTTGGTGCTTGCTTGGATTGCTAGCATGAGCTGCTGCTGCTGCTACTAACCACATTCTCAACATTTTAGCTAAAGTGACATTTAGATCAACCTTCACACTTTTGTAGGGGTCTAATTTTAGTCACAGTGACATCTTTGAGGTCCTTTACTATTCTCTTAGAAGGGACAGGTCTTTTTTCTCAGAGATTAGAGGATCTCCGAAGAACTGGGTGGATCTAAGCAGCATTTGGGCCCAGTGAGTATAAGGTCCACCTGCCCGACCTGGAGCTGACCCAGAGAACCTAAGTCAAATGAAAGACAGCAGTTGAAACATTGCAAGAAATAGTACCAACATAAGAACTGTTCAGGGCAAGTGCCTGGCATAGTGGCGCATGCCTTTAGTCCCAACACTTGGGAGGCAGAGGCGAGCAAATCTCTGTGAGTTTGAGGCCAGCCTGGTCTATATAGTGAGTTACGGGACAGCCAGAACTAAATAGTGAGACTCTGTCTCAGGAAAATAAAAAAGAATTGTCTACTGGGGACGTAGTTCAGCTGGTAGAGTGCTCACCCAGCTTCACAAACCCCTGATCTGGGCAGCAACCAGGTGTAGTGAGTCATGCTTGTAACCCAGCACTCACGGCATGGAAGCATGTTTGAGGCCAGTCAGCCTGGAATATGAGATCCTGTCTCAAAAAGAAAAAAAGTGGGGGAGGGGGATATCTCCCAGTCTATTAGGGCATCAGAAGGCAGCCTCAGTGAGGAAAGTAAAAGCCTTCTGGAAAGGAAGCTAAGCGCCAGTTCTATTCCCCAGGGAGGCGGTAAGGAGTCGCTACTGCAGATGCACGGCCTAAACTCTCCCCGCAGAGTCTGCCCTTCCTTCCAGGTACAGTCAGCATCATGCAGCTCCACATGACAGAGCCAAGAACAGAAACCACGTTTCAGTCTAACTCCGAGGAGCAAAATGTCAACATCAGCCAGGTGTGGTAGCAAAGACCTGTTCCCCATTCTCAGAAGAAAGAGGCAGGAGGATTGAATACTCCTGGGGCTCCACAGCCCAGAACCCCAAACCCCACTCCTTGTCCCAACAGGGCTGACAGCAGATACCTGTCTGCCACGTTGGCCTCTGTAATAGCTCGGGGCGGCACCTTCCAAGGGCAGTTGATGCGCCCACCGGGCAGGCGTTTGAAATCAAACTGGCAGCAGATCTTGGGATCAGGGCCACAGGTGTGTGGTACATCATAGCTGTAGAAGGGCATCATGTGGCAAAAGATGTCTGTGCTGGCGTCTGGATCTACAGAAGACGAAGACACACCATAGGGTCAGCCACTGGCAGGCAGGGTGAGCAGCTAGCTACAAAGACATCACACGTGTGTAGATTCGTGTCATCCATAGGCAACCCTGAGACACTGAGGCTCTGGCCAAACTCAAGACTGTAAGTATGTGGAGATTGGGAACAGGACACGGGGCCCCCAGATCCACAGCTCCTGCAGGAGATGTGCCCCCAGACGCCAGCGGAGGTAAACAGGACTCACACAGGGGCTGATTGGAATGAACCGCCCCTTCCCCAGTAAAGACCGCACTGCTATACAACCCGTGCCCCTCCCTGGCCTTACCCCACATCTGCCTCCACATGAACTCCAGGCTGTGAGTGGCAGCAAAGTGCTTCTTGATGGCATAATGCACCCTCTGAATCAGCATGCTGGTCAGGTTGGCACGGCGCAGCAGGTAAGGCATGGTGGAGCTGTGCCCAAAGGGGTCCACTGCCCAGCCCGAGCGAGGCGTTGCACCTGGGCAGAACACAGATTTCAAAGGCCCTGAATACCTTAGGGACTGGCTGCTGGCTTCCTAGCGCCCGGGAGGCCAGCTCCTGCCGTGCCCAGCAGGCAGGCTGCATGAGCCAGGAAAAGAACAATGCCCGACCGGTCACTGTACCTCACAGCATCTTGCCACCACATTCAGGCCCAGCACTGGGGCAGAGTCTAGCTCCCACGCCTGGACTTACCCAGGTTCCTCTCCAGCCACTGGTGTCCCTCGATGAGCTGGTCAATCAAGGCAAAGTAATGGGAGTTGGCCTCATCGGGCATCACCCACCCGCCTGTTGCAATCTCCAGCTGCCCGTTTCCCACCAGCCTAAGGATGAAGGCACGCTCAGGGTGTGGCAGGGAAGGGCGACAGGGACTGCATGCATTGGCCTCCTCCAGCCAGAGAATACTCACAAGCTTGGCACCCACGGCAGGAGACAAGACCAACCCACTGAGCCAGGGCATAATGACACCCCCGCCTTCCCAGCTACCACTGACCTTCGAACTGCTGCCTTCTTTTGGGCGCTGATATTGTCCCACCACTTGGCGAAGAAAGAGACTTCTGCCCAGAGAAAGCGTCGTCGGGGATCTTCCTGCAGCTTGGAAACCATGCTATTGAGGATGTGCTGGGTTTGCTCCATGTAGTACTTGTCAAAAGTCTTGATCCAGCCTGGGGGAGCCAATGCAAGGTCCCCTGAATATGCTGCACACGTCAGCGACACCCCTCACGTCTGTCCTCAGAAAACCTGCCCCCCACACCCCGGCGCCGGGGCCTGCTGGGCCTTCACCTGGATCGTTGTGTGAGTGGGGTACCACAAACACCTGCAGGTCTTCAGCGTCCCAGTCATTTGGGCTGTAGGAGATGTCAAAGCCTTGTCTCCACACGCCACCCTCCACATTGTCAAACGGCAAGTCTTCGGACACCGTTAGCATCTGCCAGGGAGGAACGTGGCTCAGTGCCCACTCACGACAACAGGAGATCCTCCCACTCCCCGCCAGCTCCAGCTCTTACCTGTAGCTCTGGCTTCTGACCCCTGCCCCCCAAAGCAAACTGGCAGTCCTGGGGGGAGACAGAGAAGAAGCTGGGCCGGGGCTCTGGGAGCACAGCCCAGGAGCCATTGGCTGTGTGGTAGGGCAGTAGGGCTGGCGGGCCCTCGGCATTGGCTGTCAGCTCCAGCACCGAGTCCTTGATGTGGCTAATGATCTCGTGGTTTTCCTCCAACAGCTGTTCCAGCTGTTCGATCCGGTTCTGCAGCACAGAAATTTGGCTCTGCCAAAAATAAGAACAGAAAGGGATCACTCACATAGCTCCCTGTCACAAACACAGGAAGAATTCCTGCATGGGGCCACCACCTGATGCCTGACTGGTCTATGATTCCCTCTCCAAGTCAGACCATAGGCCAACAGGGCTGAAGTGAACCACACATCACCCCGCAGACTCCTGTCCACTGGGCCTGGAAGTAGCGTCACACTCCAGCTCACGGAGGGCAAACGTTTCAGCTTGCATGCCTGTGCTCAATGGCCTGGACTTCCTGTCTCAAGCATGGTGCTGAGGTTTGCATTCAGCTTAATGGCAAAGAAACGCGGCAGTCGATGAGCAGCGTCTGCCAAGCACTCAACTCAGACGAACAATGCACACGGCCACTTTTCTTCTTCCACCATGGCTGCTTTTCACTTCCTGCTGTGGCCTGCACAGCCCAGTGGTGGAGCATGTGTTTAACAAGAACCAGCCCTTGGGCAACCCACCTCCAAAGGAAGGAAAATCTCTCTAGGAGTGCTCCTGGGCTATGGACGCATAACTCAGCTGTAGCCTGCATGTGTGCACGAGGCTCCAGGAGTACTCCCCAAGACCACGGGGTGGAGGAGGGTGTTTTGTCCTATCCTGACACAGCTGGGAAGATGCCAAGCCCAGGTGACTTGCATTTGAGGAGGAGAACAAGGTGTGACTCACCCTGGGGAAGTTCCCACCACTCTGGTGTCTGGCGGGATCATGCTGTACTCGGTCCAGCATCAGGTAGAGCGAGAAGACGGCGACGCAGAAGATGGCAGCGCCACACACCGTCACCTGCTTTTTCAACTTCATGCTGACCCCCACATGTACCTGGCAGGAGACACGCCACCTGTCGTTCTGGCATGCAAAACCTTCTGTTGCACTTCCTAGCAAGCGCCCTCTGAATTCCCAAGGAGCACCTATATGTGCCTGACTCTGTTAAAGTTAAAAAACCAAAGAGCGCCCAAGAACCAAACCTTGCTCGTGACTCCTAGCGCACAAGTTGCACATATATCTGGGGCTGGTCCTGTCGGACAGGAGGTCTGTCTCCCCTCAAGCAGAGCCATAAAAACCTGGATACACCGTGTGTGTGGGGGGGGGCACTGGCAGGTGAGACGGCTCAAGAGGTAAAGGCACTTTCAGCCAAGCCTGACAACCAAGTTAAGCCATTTGGCTCGCATGGCGGAAGCAGAACACCAACCTCCACAACTGTCCTCTGATTGACTACCACATGTTTGCTGTGGCGTAGACGCACACAGATAAATAAGCGTAACATATTAAAACAAAAACAAAAGTAGGGATAACAGAGTCCCAGCTCTGACTCCCGTTTCATTATAAAACCACTAATTACAAACAGCTTGCTCAGGACTCTGCCCGCAGAGAACGTCTGTCCAGGTTTCCTAGCCATGTGTTTCCTCCCTTCGGATGCATAAATACCAAGGCTTCTATTTTGTTTGACTTAGAGGTACAATCACCGGCTGGAGACACAGGCTAGCCATCCCGGCTCTGACCTCCTAGGTCAGACTGCTTGCTACTCAGCAGAAACAGTGCCTGGCTCAGATCCTGTCTCAGGAAGCATACAGAATGGATTTCTTTTTAAAGAGATGCTCACGTTTCTAACACAACCCAGAATTAGTATTCTAGTATTCACCCTGGCAGTACTGATTCCTGCAGTGCAAAAACTTCCAGTCCTGGCTTCCAGAGCGCTTCCAGGGACTCCTGAGAAGCCAGCGGCAGACTCTAAGTCCCCAGGGTAGCAGAGGCCGGGAGCTGCTTCTCGGAAACGGAGCAACTCGAGAGGACCCACAATGCCCGCTGCCACCGCCCGCGGGTCCCCCACTTGCCTGTCGGCGGAGGGAGGACGCTAGCTGCCGAACGCGCGTGGGCGGGACCGCGTTCTAGAGTCTGCTCTTCGGGCCCTGGTGCTGAAGATCTCTGTCACCTCACCCTGCGTCCTACTTAGCGCCAACTGATTCCGCTCGGGAGCCTCCGGGCAATATTTTTAGCCCCTGGAGATTGGGTCCTGGCCAAAGAGGGCGGAGCTGGGGAGCAGGAGCTGGGTCACCGTTGGGGGCAGGCACCTGCCGCGGGGTCGTCGTCCCCCGCCCCACGCAGGCCTGCCCAGCCCCCTCCGGCCCTCGGAGCTCAGCGGGCACCCGGAGGCCGCAACGCCCGCGGCCTGCAGGCAGGAGTCATCGCCTGCACACCGCCTGACCCGTTACCGTACGCGGCCGGCCTCCGCGCCGCTCGGGACCCTGCCGGCCGCGCCGCCACCGCTTGCATCCCC
>NC_022023.1:10686891-10705224 GCF_000317375.1 Microtus ochrogaster
GCGGGGGAGCGCGCGCAGCGTCCCCCAGCTCCGGACCCCGCCGGGCTCCGCAGCGCCCCCTAGCACCAGGCGCGGTCGCCTCCCAGCGTCTCGGCCCGGTTCCCGCGGTGCCTCCTGCTGGGTCGGTACAGGGGTCCGCTAAGGCTGCTGTGCCGCTCTAAGCAGCCGAGGAAAGGACAGGGCGCTCGCTGCGGAACCCCGGCAGAGCCGCGAGACTTCTTTACGATCTTCCGAGAGTCAAGAATCAGGCACTAACAGAAAGGGCAGAACAGCGCGTGCAGTGTGTGGTGGCCTCCCTCGCCTGGCTCCATAGTGATGTTTCTTAGGCAAAGGGATGCCGCCTCCGTCTGGGCACTGTGCGTTCCCTGTGGCTCTGAATTTCCTGCCACGAAAGGCGAAAGGCATACCATACTGTTAAAGGTTATTCCTTTATTGGGCGTCCAGGTTTCAGATTTGCAGCGTAAGACATTATACCGCAATGAACATCGTCACGGATTTCATATTTTTCTGTTTTTAAGATTACTGTTTGGCCAGACGAAGGAGATGACGCCTCGACCCTGCACCTGGAAGGCAGAGGCAGGCGAATCTCTGAGTTCGAGGCCAGCCTGGTGTACATAGTGAGTTCCAGGATAGCCATAACTATAAAGACCAAAACAAAACAAAACAAAACAAAAAACCACCTTTCATCTGTGAGACAGGAGGATCGCCACAAGTTGGAAGCTATCCTGGGCTACACATTTCAAAAGAAAGATTACTAAAAATTACTGCCTGACTGGGCTAGTGGGGGGTTGTGGCAAGAAGATCCCAGCCCCCGGACAGCAGCCTAGGTCCCACACACCGTAATAAAACATTAGATTAGGCCGGGCGGTGGTGGCGCACGCCTTTAATCCCAGAACTCAGGAGGCAGAGCAGGCGGATCTCTGTGAGTTAGAGACCAGCCTGGTCTACAGAGCTAGTTCCAGGACAGGCTCCAAAGCCACAGAGAAACCCTGTCTCGAAAACAACAACAACAACAACAACAAAAAACCATTAGATTAGCCTGTGTCTGATCCCAGATTCACATCAGGGAACTCTCTCCCCCTATTTGACCACATCAGGAGGTGGGGCTTTGGTGAGATTAAGATCAGCTAATGAATGTCGAGCCCTTAGAAAGCAGATTATCGGGACTGGAGAGATGGTTTAGAGGTTAAGAGCATTGGTTGCTCTTCAAGAGATTGAGTTCAAACTGGGTGGTGGTGACGCACACCTTTAATCCCAACACTCGGGAGGCAGAGGCAGGCGGATCTTTGTGAGTTCAAGGCCAGCCTGGTCTATAAGAGCTAGTTCCAGGACAGGCTCCAAAGCTACAGAGAAACCCTGTCTCAAAAACCAAAAAATAGCCGGGCGACGGTGGCACGCGCCTTTAATCCCAGCACTCGGGAGGCAGAGGCAGGCGGATCTCTGTGAGTTCGAGACCAGCCTGGTCTACAGAGCTAGTTCCAGGACAGGCTCCAAAGCCACAGAGAAACCCTGTCTCGAAAAACCAAAAAAAAAAAAAAAAAAAAAAAAAAAAAAAACCAAAAAAAAAAAACCAAACCAAAACAAAACAAAACAAAAAAACCAAAAAATTAAAAAAAAAAGAGGCTGAGTTCAATTTCAGCACCCTCTACCTTCAGGGGATCTCACACCCTCACACAGGCCACAGGCATACATGCGGACAAAACACCAATGTACATACAATAAAAATAAATTAATTTT
Source organism: Microtus ochrogaster (assembly GCF_000317375.1). NCBI lineage: Eukaryota > Metazoa > Chordata > Mammalia > Rodentia > Cricetidae > Microtus > Microtus ochrogaster. The sequence continues at coordinate 10,688,629 of NC_022023.1, forward strand.
AAAAAAGCAGATTATCACTTCCTTGTAAAAGCACCCCAGAACCTGGCACCTCAGCAGTCAAGAAGTAGAAGGCAGGCAGATCGTGGAGAGTGCCAGGCCAACTAGGGCTGTATAGCCAGACCCTGTCCTATTGAAATAAAAGGAACCTGGAAGCCAGTGAGATGGCTCTGTGGGTAAAGATGCTTGCCACCGAACCCGATGACCTGAGTTTGATCTCCAGAATCCACACAGTGGAAGGAAAGAACCGACTCCTGCAAGCTGTTCTCTGATCTCCCACTTGTACCATAGTGCACGAGCATACACACACACACACACACACACACACACACACGGGGGGGGGGGTTAGTAAATGTTTAAAGCATCCCAGGAGGAAGGATGCTTTGTCCCTTCTGCTATGTGAGGACATAGAAGAATCCATCTATATACCAAAAAGTACCCTCTGTTCACACACACACACACACACACACACACACACACACACACACATGCACACACACACGCACACATACAAATGCGCACCCCAATCTACTCATGTCTCACACTCTTCAGGCATGTAAGTCAATTGTTATTTATATGCTACCTAGTTTATGGTATTTAGTTACAGCAGCTCAACCAGCCTGAGACATTATCTTTGGACGGATTTGCAGCCATGAGTTTTCCTGGGCAAATGATAAGCCCTGATATAATGGATGATGCTCGGCTTTTCCAACAGTTTCTGGAGAAACTGCTCACCTGTTGAAAAGCAGCAGTTAAATATCACTGCAGCAACTTTTAGTTGATTAACTAGATAGAAAATGCAATCTCATTGTTTAACTCCCATTTTTTTTTTTTTTTTTGTATCATCTTCAGGGACATTTTTCTAGGGATGTGTACCAGCGGGAATGGCCAATGCTAAGATGTAGGTCTCCACCAGCACGTAATTCTCCGTAGCTGTTTGTGCTTGCCCTGTGTTCACAGAGGTTTATTTCCTAGTCTTTCTACTGAATTTTTCATTTTGGGGAGAAACTTTATTTCCAAAGGCTCCAGTTTCTCTCTTAGTGACCCTTCTTTTTCTTCTTTTTGTAAATTCTTGTATAATTTACAAATTTATTTTTGTTCTTGTTGTTTTGTTTTTCTAGCCAGGGTTTCTCTGTGTAGCCCTGGCTATAGTGGAACTAGCTCTGTAGACCAGGCTAACCTCAAACACATAGAGATCCAAGTTCTGGGATTAAAGTCATGTGCTGTCACCACCTGGCCAAATTTACAAATCTTGAGTGTACATCTTGATGGGTCTTGACAAAGACCTGCAGAAATACAAGTCTGTAGAGTCGATCAGAGGAGTGCTTGCCCAGCATGCACGAAGCCCTGAGTTCTATCCCCTGCACTATATAAACCAGGCACGAGCCTGTAATCCCAGCACTTGAGAGTCAGAGGTAGGAGCACTAGAAGATCAAATTCACCCTCAAGTATACAGAGAGTTAAGAGGCCAGTCTGGGATAGGTGAGACCCTGCTCAGACACACAAACACACACACTTCAGAATAGAACAGTCCTGCCCTCCAAGAGGTTCCTTTCTCTCAAGTGGTCAAGCAACCCCTAAGCAGACTGGAATGACTAAATGGGACCCAAGGCTTGCTACTGCCGCTCTTGGCACACTTACAGACTCAGCCAGCCAGCTAAGGGACAACAGCCCAAATAGATCCAGGCAACTGATTGCTTATAGCCGAAATATGTGAGCTCAGCCTTGTGGCAGTTCCTAAATCCACGGAACAATAAAGAGGAACCAGGCAGTGGGATGTGATGGTCTCGCGTCAACTGAGAGGGGGCGCTAAGCCACAAACAAGCAGTTTTGCAGCTGTAAGCGGCTTGTGATGGGAGAGATGAATCCAATGAGGGTGGCCCTAAGTTTAGCAGCTGTGGAGATTACAAGAATTACCTTGAAGGGGCCCTGCCATTTAGGGAAAGGGAGTGAGAGATGTTGGTCTGGAGGAGAGAGAGGGACCTGATCCCTGATGTTATTTGGGGATGGGACAGAGGTTGGGGTAGGCAGTGATCAATAAGGTTTCATAGCAGGGAGGGAGGAAGGAAGGGAGAGAGGGAGGGAAGGAGGGAGGGAGGAAGGGGAGGTGACAGAAAGGGAGTGGGTAGGTGATCAGTGAGGCATGAGGGCTGACGTGGGATTCCCCTTTGTATGCTATGAATATATCTTATTACCATTGCTTAATAAAGAAGCTGCTTCAGCCTGTAACAGGGCAAAATATAGCCAGGCTGGAAGAGATATCTAAAGAGAATAGGTGGAGTCAAGGAGATGCCTTGCAGCTGCCCAGGAAGCAAGAGGTAACAAACCACAAGCCTCGTGGTAAAATATAAAATAATAGAAATGGGTTGATTTAAGATGTAAGAGCTAGCTAGAAATAAGCTGAGGCATTGGCCAAACAGGGTTAAAATTAATATAGTTTCTGCGTGATTATTCGGCTCTGGGTGGCTGAAAAACCAAAGAGCAGTCTCCATTTACAGTCTTCCAGAGAAGGTCAGACGGTCTGAATCCTTATGTTGTGGTGAGGAGTGCCTCCACCGACCCTGAGAATGTGTCCACTAAGACCAGGAGGTACCTAACTTGTCTGACTGTGGGCAGGTGGGTAAAGTCAACTTGCCTGTCAGTTTCGGGGAAAGAGCCTCCCACCTGGTGGGTAGGAAAAGGAGGGTTGCAGTCTCTGCAGCTGGGGTCTAACATTTGACAGATTTTTACAAGTAGTAACAGCCCTAAGAAATGCAAGTTCTGGGCTGAAGAGATGGCTCAGCAGTTAAGAGCACTGCCTGCTCTTCCAAAGGTCCTGAGTTCAATTCCCAGAAACCATGTGGTGGCTCACAGCCATCTGTAATGAGATCTGGCGCCCTCTTCTGGCCCGCAGGCATACATGCAGGCAGAACATTGCATAATAAATAAATAAACAAACAAACAAATAAATAAAATCTTTAAAAAAAGAAATGCAAATCCTGGGGGGCTAAGGATAAATAAACAAATAAACAAACAAATAAATAAAATCTTTAAAAAAAGAAATGCAAATCCTGGGGGGCTAAGGATAAATAAACAAATAAACAAACAAATAAATAAAATCTTTGAAAGAAAGAAATGCAAATCAGGGAGATGGCACACTGATTGCTCTTCCAGAGGACCAGGGTTCAATTCCCAGTACCCACATTGAATGGCAGCTCACAACTGTCTATGCCTTCAGTTTCAGGGGTCCCAACACCCACACAGATATGCAAACAGGCAAACGATGAACATAAGATATAAATAAATCAATTACAAAAAAGGCAAGTCCTCGAGGGTAGGCTGCAGGCGGGCCTTGACAACCCGAGACAAGGCTTGGCTATTCAGAAGGAAGAGCTGGTGTAGATAGGACGGAATCTGGCGAGCGTCGATGACAGTGGGGACGGAGCCGAAGATGAACTGGTGCCTTTGCCTCCACCTCCCCAGGGACGACGACAGGTGTGTGTGCCACCATTCCAAGCTTGCTGGAAGTTTGAGGCCAGCCGACTTCCTCGGACAGGTGCAGGACTTGTTCTCTGGGCACCCGCCCACCTGATGCCTAAGTAACTGTGTCCTGTCAGGTTTAATTTTGTTGCCATGGTCATGTTTAAGGCCATGGCATCTAGGGCATTTGCCGTTGTGATTTTTCTGGTTGGGCGATGACCTCAATATAGTATCTTGGGTGGAATCTGTAGTAACTAGGTTTATTGATTTTGTAGCCGTGACAGGAAAATAAGCAAACAAATAAATAGGCATATTCCTTTTCATAACTTCCGAAGGTTCTGTGCGGTGCATGGCATGGTGGGCTGGGGTGCAGAAATAAGAACCCAATGCCAGTGGCTTGACTTCTTTCTTTCTTTTTTCCTTTGGTTTTTTTTTTTTTTTTTTTTTGAGACAGGGTTTCTCTATGTAGTTTTGGGTGCCTATCCTGGAACTAGCTCTGGTAGACCAGGCTGGCCTCGAACTCACAAAGATCAGCCTGCCTCTGCCTCTCAAATCCTGGGATTAAAGGCGTGCGCCACCACCGCCTGGCTCGCTCTTTCTTTCTTCCTTTCTTCCTTTCTTTCTTTCTTTCTTTCTATCTATCTTTCTTTCTTTGTTGTTGTTGTTGTTGTTGAGACAGGGTTTTATGTAGATGAATTCCTGACTCTCCTGCCTCCACCTTCCAAGTGCTGGGATTACAGACAGGAGCCACTATACCCAGCTTGACTTTTTCCTTGTCCCGTTTAGTGTCTGGAGACCTGGTCCACAGGATGGTGGTCCCCTCACTCAGGGTGGGCCCCCTCTCAGTCATTCCTCTCGGGAACATGCTCAAGAAGACTTGGGGGACCTCGACTTTGCTCAGGCACCCATTTTGAGAGCTGAGCTCTTAGGAAAGCATTTCTTCTTTGTGGGGAAGCCTTATTTCACCTGTTTTCTGATCTTTTTTTTTTCTTTTTTTTAAAGATTTATTTATTTATTATGTATACAACATTCCTTCCACGTGTGCCTGCAGGCCAGAAGAGGGCACCAGATCTTATTATAGATGGCTGTGAGCCACCATGTGGTTGCTGGGAATTGAACTCAGGACCTCTGGAAGAGCAGCCAGTGCTCTTAACCGCTGAGCCATCTCTCCAGCCCCTGTTTTCTGATCTTTAACTGTTCATCTCCTCCTGAATTTTCTGCGATCGTTCTTCACTTCCACGGCGTCAGCTACTCTCTGATACTTATAATCCCTTGATTTTCACACCTCTGTGGCCACCTGTACATCAACCTGCTTTTTATCTCCATAGGATTCCAGAAAGTTCCAGGTGGTGGTGGTGCACACCTTTAATCCCAGAACTCAGGAGGCAGAGGCAGGTGGATCTCTGTGAGTTCAATTCCAGCCTGGTCTACAGAGCGAGTTCCAGGACAGGCTCCAAAGCTGCAGAGAAACCCTCTCTCAAAACAAAACAAAACAACCAAACCAAACCAAAACAAACAAGGCTCCCAGAAAACCATATCTTTACAATCAGCATCTGGGCAGCTTTGAGAAAGCTGTGAGCCTTTTCTAGGGAACAGCGCCACCATCTGGTGAAAGCTTGTATACCACCCTGCGCTCCTTCCTAGCACCAAATTTTGCCAGCCAAGTGGGCTCTCTGCCCTTCCTCTTTTCCCAGTCCCATAAGGACCCTGCTATTCTTCTAGAACTGGCCCCTGGCCTCCAGAGGAGCACACATGCCAAGATTACCTGATGGGCACAACTGGTTTTATTTTTCTCTGCCTGAGAGGAAGCTGGGCAGGAATTGGGACAGAACGCCTCCCTGGGGCGGCACTCTGCAGCAGCCCTCTTGCTGGCGGTTGGAACCCAGGTCTTGGAGCTGTCCAACAGGGACTGAGCGCTGCTGAAGAGGTACGTTCTTTTCTGGACAGGCCTCTGGCTTCAGCAAGGGGCCCCTAGGCCTCACCGATGCCGCTTGCGGATGCTCTGCAGCTCCTGCACGATGCTGCTGAAGCTAGGCCTCTGCCCAGGCTCATAGGCCCAGCACTGTTCCATGAGTCTGAAGACTGCATCAGGGCACAGCTCCGGGCAAGGCAGACGACCCCCTGGGAGGACAGGCACAATGGAGCCAGTGTGAGAAGGGACCAGATGGCTTCAGACTCATCGCCCTTAAGGAGCCAAACTGGTCTACTAAGAACCCCAAGACAGAGGCCTAGGTTCTAACCCCTAACCCACCGTGCATAAATAGGCTTGCCACCCGTGGTAGCTACAGCCTGTTCTTATTCTGCCCCAGTAGGAGGTTCTGAGAAGGAAGCATTCTGCTGCAGCATCTCAGCTAGGAGCCCTGAGGCACCGTCCTGCATCTGTGGTCTCACCCTTTTCCACAAACTCCCGTGTCTGCTGATTGGTGAGGTTGGGATAGGGTGAGGCCCCCAGGCTGAAGGTCTCCCACAGCAAAATGCCGAAGCTCCAGACATCGCTCTCTGAGGAGTAGCGGCCTACAAAGGAGACGAGGCCACATGGGGAGATAGTCTGCATTCAGGGACCCAGAGTCCACCATGCCCGGCCATCAGCCTTGCAGCCCAGGGTGGGTGAGAATCAGGTACCATAGTTAAGGGCCTCGGGCGCAGTCCACTTAACAGGGACTTGTCTGAGGCCCCCTGAGGCTGCATAGATCCCATCGGCTTCTTCTCGGGACATTCCGAAGTCACTGATCTTCAGTACATTCTTCTCGGTCACCAGGCAGTTCCGAGCAGCCAGATCCCTGGGTGAGGCAGGGCAGAAGTTGGTCTCCTCCAGGCAGTGCTGTCTGCCCAGCCGAGTCAAATACTCTAGACAATGAACAATAGCTGTTCCCTGGGGCTTAGGAGGTGGCACACTAAAGTGCCTGCCTGTTGTGCAATCAATCATGAGGACCTGAGTTCAGATCCCGGGCTCTCATAGAGAAAGCTGGCAATGCTTGTCTGTTATCCCGGCACTGGGGGATGAAGAAGAAGTGGATCCCCGAGCTGACGGCTAGCCAGTGTCACCAAATCCATGAGTTCTGGGGTCAGTGAGACACCCTGTCTCACTGTCTCACCCTGTCTCCAAAAATAAAGGGGTAAAAGATTAAGACACCTAACACTCATCTCTGGCCTCTACACACTACACGCCTATGCACCGGCACGCATACTGACATAGTGTAAACTCTCAAACACAGGGCACTCGAGACCAGTTCAGCCTGAAAGGCTGATGCCAGGCGGCCACCATGATGGGGCCTGCCGGGGCCTGCAGTCCGCTCACCGGTGGATGCAGCACTTGCTCTCCAAGTACTCCATGCCTGCTGCTGCATCCCCAACCATCTGCAGCAGCGTCTTCACCCGCAGGCGGGGTCCCTCTGTCCGCAGGAAGGTGAGAAAGTCGCCCCCTGGAGGTGAGGGCAGCCTTGAGCCTGGTGGAAGCCCCCCAACCCCAGCAAGCTGAACCGTCCCCCTGGAGACCAGCACCTCCTCTGCTTACCTTGCACCAGCTCCATGACAATGTAGATGGGCTGTTTCTGTGTGCAGACCCCGATGAGACGCACAATGTTGGGGTGGCTGTACTGTTTCAGGATCCTGTGGGGCACAGCTGCTTAGGCCACGTGTGCCCACAGCCTTCTGCACCTCCCCCTAGTACCCTCTGCTTCTCCCCTCACCCCCCACCCCCCTAAAGAAAAGCCTTGAATGCCAGCAATCCTGGACAGGTGACCACAGGTGGGGTCCTGGTCAGTACCTCTTTGCATTATGGGTGCTACTTGGACTCAGAGGATTGAATGCCAGGCCATGCACAGAGGGACCCTTCCATACAAGGAACATACAAGTAACATACAAGGGACCCTTCTTCCATACAAGGAACATACAAGGGACCCTTCCATACAAGGAACATACAAGGTCATGCTTATTCTATCACCCACCTCGCTTCTTGAAGAAACTTGGCCTTGAGGTCAGGTGGGAGCGTTTCTCGACAAGACTTCACAGCCACTGGGGTGTTGTCTGCTCGGAGGCGGCCACTAAACACATCTCCGAAGTTCCCCTGAAACAGTCCCGGGCTCACACAGCTTCCCGGTACTGCTGACCTTTCTCAAGGAGGGCAGCCCACCTTGTCCCCACTGTTCATGCTGACTGTCACCGTGGCTCTCTAGGAAACGCACCCCCCAGCAGGGACCCAAAAGTTAACCTGTGCCACCTTCCCTGAGAAGTGACGTGAGAAACCCAGAAATCACTTTTCTTTGGGTTGGAAAAGCATTCTGATTGAAAAGTGACAGAGGAGCTTGATAAGAAGCCCTTGAGGGGGGCAAGAGCTGGGTGCAGGGTGCTGGCTTCTGGGGGGGGGGCTAGGAGTCATTTGCTATTTTCTGACGAAGGAACCAGGGTACAGGCTGGAGTCACACTGAGTCAGGGAGACCCTCTAGGACTCTGGAGGTAAAACCCAAGGTGGAACTTGGTGAAGGGCCTGGAAGAAGCTGGTGAGGAGGTAACAGGTGGCCCCCAGATGGCTGGAGGATCCCAGGGTGGTGGGGCTGACCTACCCTTCCAATCTGCTCGCCCAACACCAGGTCCTCATGCTTCAGCACCCACTTGTCCTGAGGAGAGAGGCTGGGGCGTCAGAAGCCAGCAAACAGAAGAGGTGCTGGGCCCTGTGCCGGGCTGAATAGCTCTCCTGCAGACACTATGTCTGTCTTGGAGCCTCAGTGTGTCACACTGGCTGATAGGGTTGGTCGCATCCGGACACACTCAGATAATTCGGGGATCAGGCTGATATATATGACCCATGGGTGGGAAGGCATCCCACACTGAGGCTGGCCACCCTGTGGGGTAATGCTCCCTTCACTCTCTCAGTGGAGACTGAGGGAGGAGGCTGACCAGTGAAGCCCAAGCCCAACACAGGCCAGGCCAGCCACAGGCTCACCTTGGGCACGGCCCTGTACAGGACAACACCGCTCCTCTTGGTCAGGGGCTGCTGGGAGGACAGCAGGTGGTCGATGAGCAAAGGGATGCTGGGAAAGCCATCTCCTTCCAGCCGGTACAGGTTCTGTGAGGCAGGGGTTAGGGGTGTGGGGGAGACATGAGGTCAGCAGCTTCCTTTGGGGAGGAGCCCTGAGCCCTGAGAGAGGACAGGAAAAGCATGAGAGAGACAGGGGCTCTCTAGGACACAAAGTAGAGGCAGTGGAGTGTGGTATGTGGCACCCCGCTATCTTCCTTCTCTGGGGCCCCCTCCAGCTGAGAGAAGAGGCACCTAAGATGCCAGCTACTCCTTACTCTCTCAAAGTCATCTAGGCCGTTTTCCTGGAGAGGGAAAGGAGAAGGAAGGAGTGGGGTCCAGAAGGCTCAGGGTCCCAGCCCCACTCACGTCGGAGGATTGGATGATGAAGTGCCGGGGCTGGCCGTCCCATAGCACGGACAGCACGTACTCCTGCTTGCCCTGGCTTTCGCGAACCAGGAAGTCCCCCGAGTGTGTGAGCAGCTCAACCACCTCCGCCCGAGGGAGGGCCCCATGGTACCACAGCTGCTCATGGAGGGGCTTCTGCACCTCGGGAACAAGCTGCAGCGGCGGAGGGATCTGAAGGGAACATGCAGAGGAGTCACTGGGCTGGCTCATAGCAGGAGCACACTGGGCTAGTGTGGGGTCCCTCTGTCTCCTACGCTGCTCTCGTTCCTACGGCTATTCCCATGACACTAGAGAGGCCTGGTTCGCTCACTCTGAGTATAGCTTGGATGGGAAGCCCAGGCTAGCAGATCGCAACCAAGTTAGTACTTTTCTCCTCTGAACCACAGGCCTCCCCAGCACTCCCAGAGTAGACAGAGCAATGGAGTAGCCAAGGCTGCAGGGCCCTGCAACAACATTCAGGGGTGATGACCAGAGGCCAAGGGGGCTGTCGGGGCTTGGAGGTATCTGAAGCCTGGAACCCCAAGGAAGAAAAGGACGCTCCCCCACCCTCACCCCACCCCCTGCCCATTGAAAGAAGTCTAGGCAGGTCCTTCTATCTAGGGCATGGAGGAGGATGTCTGAGACTCCTGGCCTGGCCCTGCTAGATGGGCAGAGATAGAGGCCCAGCCTTAGCACTACTCACAGAGAACTTGGGGCGGAAGATTCCAGAGAAGTGGCTTTTAAGGATCTCCAGTGTGGGTGTCCTTCCCCCTTCTCGCTCCTGCTCCTGAGGCCAGGGACAGACGTCAGCGGGTGGTCAGGCTTAGGGAGGGGGAAGGGCAAACATGAGGAGCACAGCCCCTGCAGGTAGGCTGGCGAGGGAGGAGGTGCTTGGTGGTTGGTGGCCGGGCATCTCACCGCGGAGGAGGTGGAATGCCGGTCATCTTGAAGGAGCGGCACAGCCGGGGGCTCGCCAGTGCCTAGTTGCTCCATCTTCTTCTGCAGCAGCTCCTGCTGGGCCTGAAGCTTGTCTTGGCTGCACAGCGCTACCTGTAACCCCTGCATCGCCTCCTGCAGCACCTGCCTCTTGCCCAGAAGCTGCACCCTGCAGGCAGGAGCAGGGCAAGAGGAGAGCAGAGAGAAGCTCAGTCTGAAGTGTGCACGCATAGTGGAGGGGAGCCAGGAGGCTGCCACAGGTGGGGCCTGCTCACCGCTCCCGGGGGTGAGTGCTCTGTTCCTCATTTCTCAGCTCGCTCTGCAGCTGACTGACCATCTCCTGCCGGCTAAGCACCTCTTTGGTGGCCACGGCCAGCTCATCTGTCACAGTGGTCAGCCTGCACCAAGGACAGGATGGTGAAAGCTGTACCCCCCCCATCCCCCTACCCTGCCACACGCACCCTAACAAAGCCAACCTAGCCTGGCCACCTAGCTAAGGGTTCCCTGTACACACACACACACACACACACACACACACACACACACACACACACACACGTAGTCTGCCAGACTACCACGCACGTGTGCTGCACGCTCTCCAAGGTCAGCTCGTTCAACTGCAGCTCCCCCGGTTCCAGCTGTTCACCCTCTTCAAGAAGCGACTCATCGAAAGTGACACAAGGTGGCACATCGGGGGTGGATCTATGGGTGGAACAAGGTCCTTCAGTGACTAGGTCAGAGGTCTGGGAGCCAAGGATAAGGGCTGGCTTACCCATACTGCCGGAGGAAGCCTAGGTACTCCAACTCGGGCTGGATGCGGGCAGCAGCTGCCGCCAACTCCCGGTGAATGGTCGCCACATCGTCCTGCACCAGACTGCTGATCTCCAGGTATTCCTGCAGGATGTCCTTCCTGTACCCCCCACCCCAGAGAACCACTGAGTTAGAGGGCCACTCAGCCTAGGACACTGGTGTGGTTCAGGAGCAATTCTAGGTTGGACGAGGCGCCCCCACCCCCACCCTGCCACTTTCAACTCTGCTTGTTTGCAAGTGAAACCTTAGGCAAATCATTTAAGGCCCTCCTTGGCCTTCTGCTTCCTTGTAAGATTTATAGGCACATAGGGCAGTTCCTGGTACACAGGAAGTACTCAGGAGCTAGGTCCCCAATAAATATATAAGGAATTAATGTGGGGGGGGGGGCTGGAGAGATGCCTCAGAGGTTAAGAGCATTGCCTGCTCTTCCCAAGGTCCTGAGTTCAATTCTCAGCAACCACATGGTGGCTCACAGCCATCTGTACTGAGATCTGGCGCTCTCTTCTGGTGTGCGGGCATACATGGAGGCAGAATGTTGTATGCATAATAAATAAATCTTTTTTTTTTTTTTTTTGGTTTTTCGAGACAGGGTTTCTCTGTGGCTTTGGAGCCTGTCCTGGAACTAGCTCTGTAGACCAGGCTGGTCTCGAACTCACAGAGATCCGCCTGCCTCTGCCTTCCGAGTGCTGGGATTAAAGGCGTGCGCCACCACCGCCCGGCAAATAAATCTTTTTTTTTAAAAAAAAAAAAGGCACTAATGTGCTGTTGACCCCAAGTCTGTGTCTCCCAGGCCTGGTACCTAGCCCGCCGGCTCCAGTTCCGGTCTTACGTTTTTATCACTGGTTAGAATGGAATGGGGCTGTGGGCTTACAGGATGGCTGCCATCTCCTCGTGCAGGTCCTGCAGCGACTGCAGCAAGCCAGGCAGCATGAACTGGTGGTAATGCTGGTGGTGCAGCTGTGCGGCCCTCACGCCCAGCACGTAGCGGTTGTGGTGTGCAAAGAGCTTCCACAGGCTGCGCACGTACTTGTCTTTGGCCTTGTCTCGGTCCTTGTCTGGCGGGTGGGAGGTAAGAGGTGTGTGTGGGGGAGGGGTATCACACATAGACACACACACACACACACACACCCTCAGGGGGCTGGTATTCCAGAGGCCCAAGCAGCAACCCCACCCCTGGGCACCCGCAGACAGGTCTACTGGGCCGAGTTTTTGTTCCTGTGGGAAAGGAAAGCCCCCAAACCTTTGCTGGCTTCCTGGTACTTGCGCCTGGCCTGGGCACTATCGCGAACCAGGGTCCGGTACTGACTCTTTAGCTTTTCAATGTCCTGACTGTGGGTCTGGAAGAAAAGGGAGGTCAGAGCCCGGAGGCCGAGCCTCAAGCCTTGGGAGTCCTAGCTGAGGTAGAGCCTTAGAAAGGTTGTGCTATCTAGGGTGTCAGGTTAGCCTAACTTATACTTCTAGAAGAGTCTGGAGACTTCTGGGGAAGCTGGCTGCTGAGGTCAGAGGAGCTGAGTTATAGATGGTCTGCTGAAGGGGCCAGGAAGGAATTTGGGGCAGGACCCGACTACCTGGTGGCAGGTAGAGTTGGCCTCAGGTAAAAATATTCCTATGACTCCACCCTCAAAAGCCCCTTAGGCTCAGCTTCCTCTCCTGTTGTTATCACATTGAAATTTTTTTTCTTGGGCTGAAGAGAAGGCTCAGAGGTCCTGAGTTCAATTCCCAGCAACCACATGGTGGCTCACAACCATCTGTAATGGGGTCTGGCGCCCTCTTCGGGCCCTCAGGCATACATGCAGGCAGAACACTACATAATAATAATAAAAAAAAAGAAATTCTTTTCTTTTTCTCCATTTTTTTCTTGAGGTAGGGTCTCATTCTAGTCCAGGTTTACCTAGAACTCACTCTGTAGCCCAGGCTGGCCTGAAACTTGTGGCAATCCTATCTCTGGATTACAGTCATGAATCACTACCCTCAATTTCATGTTGAATTATTATTATCTCAAAGGTTTGTCTCATTTCATTTATGTGTGTGTGCGCAGGAAGGCATGTCCTTCCAAAGCCAGAGGGGGTTATTATATCCTGGGACTAAAGCTATAGGCGGTTGTGAGCTTTGTTTGATGTAGGTGCTGGGATCCGAACTCTGATTCTCTGAGAGAGAGCAGTAAGCACTCTTAACCACGCAGCCATCTCTCCAGCTCTTTGTGCATGCGTGTGTGTGTGTGTGTGTGTGTGTGTGTGTGTAAGGTGTGCATATGATACAGTACACATAAAATCAGAAGATAACTTGCAAGCATTGGTTCTCTCCTTATTCCAGGGATCAAACTCAGGCTGGCAGGCTTGGCAGCAAGTGCCTTTGCATACTGAGTCGTCTCAGTGGTCCTTAGTTTGCTTTTGTTCTCCCCCACCCTCTTAGACAGGGTCCTGCTCTATAGCCCAGAATAACCTGCAATCGTCTTGCTTCTGTTGCCTGTATGCAAGATTACAGACCTGGCGTGTGCAACTCTTTAATTTCCACCTTTTTTTTTTTTTTTTTTTTTTGAGACAGGGTTTCTTTGTGGAACAGCTCTGGATGTCCTAGAACTCACTTCATAGACCAGGCTGGCCTCAAATTCACAGAGATCGGCCTGCCTGTGCCTCCAGAGTGCTGGGATTAAAGACAAGCGTGCCACCACCACCCGCTGCCCGCCACCGGCTAACTTCCCACATTTTTAATTTGCATAGGGTCCTGCACTGCATGTTCTTGGTAACAGGACACTAGGTGGTGGCCACAGACCGGAGTCCTTATCCAAATTCTCTGGCTTGGGTGCCGGGACACAGCGCGCAAGCTTTCATTTGCTTCTTGAAACCTCAGTTTCCCCGTTGTTACTGATTAAATTCATAGGCTTGGCCAGTCTTAAAGGGCCAGCTAGTAAATATTTCGGGTATGTAGGCCAAAGAGTCTGGAGAAATTACTCCATTCTGTAACCGAAACATAGAGTCCTAAACGAGCGTGGCTAGGACCCCACAAACGGGCAGACCCTTGAATTAGGATGCAGGTAGGAAAGGAAGTTGGACCACAAGGGGGCGCTGTGGTTCCACGGGAAGACCTAGCTCTGTGGCGCTGAAAGGGGTGTGGTACTCGGAGGCTGACCAGTGACCGTGGGAGACAAAGCAGCCGCACACACCCCAGCCTATAGTTGAAGAGTCGCTGGAATTGAGACCTCGACAGACCTCTGTCTCTGGGTCCCTGGAAGGAGCCACTCTGAGTCAAAGACGGACTTGGCCACCCCAAGTCCCTCACCCCTGAGCTGCACTGATCTCTGAGGCAAGGGCTAGTCTCACCCATTCTGGGCTTCAACACTCTGCTCATGCACAGACCGATGCCTCGACAGGCCCTGTAGCAGGTTAGCCAGAGCTGGGGGAGAAAAAGAGGAAGCTGCAGCAGCAGCAGCAGCAGCAGGGTCAGACAAGCCATCCTGGAGCCAGGCCTGCGGCCAGTGACTTCCGCTTCCGCAGGCGTTCTTGTGCAACTCCTGATTGTGAGAGTTCTCCTCGGGGTGCACACCCACCTTGGTGAGCTCCTGCTGCAGCTGCTGCCACTGCTCGTTGTACGTCTTTCTCAGGTGCTGCCGCTCTCGGATCAGCACACTCAGCTTGCTCAAGGGCCCCGAGTTCAGATCTTCCGCGTGCTGCCGCAGCACCCGGCTCAGGTTCTCTGTCTGGCTCGTGATCTCTGCCCAGGACTAAGGCACAAGGTGGGATGGGGAAGCAGGAAGAGCGTGACAACGGCCCTCAAGCCTAGACGTGTTACATTTCTCCAGCCCCACATCTAAGGGTTTGGGGAGAAGCCGGTGAGTGGAAGCTCACCTGGCTGACGTGGCTGTCAGGACCACTGCTCCAGTTCTGACCTCCGCCGTCCTGCAGGGACATGTGGTGGAGCAGTCCTGCATATTCCCGGTCACTCTTGACCCTCTGGGCCATCCACTTCCTCATCCCCTCCAGTAAGCGGAGCTCCGCTTCCTGCATCTGTTGCACTGCTCCGTGGCCCTGGGGGCTGCACAGCTCCGAAGAGAAGCCCATATTGGTGTCCTAGGGACAGAGACCAGGTCATTCAGTGGCGACAAAGCAGCAGCTGGAGGTGGATGGGCAGGAAAAAGAGGCCAAAGGCTAGTAAGGTCAAAGAGGGCTCCCTCCGGGCAGGACATGGGTGGAGTCCTATCCAGCAGAAAAACCGAGAGGCACAGAGAGCAACCTGGGCTGGGGACGGCACTTGCTCTTTCCTGTGTGCCAGGCCAGGTCCCAGAGCCAGTGGTTCCTTTTCCAGGAACGGACTGGAGATCCCTACTAGGGTCCGTCACCCACACAGTTCCTGAATGGTCCCGGATCCTGCACCAGGGTCCTCAACAGTGCCAAGTTTGCTGGACTGCTCGGCGCCACTGGACTCTCCTGCCCTTCCCAAGCTCCCAGCCCCACCCCCAACAGGTTTCAGGCTCCCAGAGCATCTGCCTGGCCCCTTTCCAGTTCTCACCCACTGCCACCCCTTGCCACCCCTTGCCCATTCCCTATCTAACCTTCTGGACCGCAAAGGTGAAGTTACCTTTGCGGTAACTTGTGGGCAGCTAGCTGCTCCGGGGGCAGGCAGCAGCGAACCAACTCGGGCCCAGAATCCACTCAGCCCAGTTCCTGATTACCAGCTTCCTCCTCCGTGGTTTCAGTTGCCCCAGGCCCCGGGGCGGGTCCACTACAGGGAAGGGGAGGGCTGGAGTTTACAGCCCCCCCCCCCCCACTCTGCATGCCCTGGGCTACAGCCTACAGAGGCACGGGAAACGGAAGGGAGGAGGAGGCCGGCAAAGAATGGTCATGCCTGTGCACCAGACACTCCCAAGGGCCCTGCGACGTCCCGTGAACATGGAGAAGGAACCCAAAATGGAGTGGGAGGGACTGAAGGAGTTGGGCCCAGTGGCACCTAGGGTGCTCAGAGTCCCGCCAGGGTGCTAAAGTGTCAGCGATCGATCGCAGACACAGACGCAGGGGAGGAGGGAAGCCTAGTCCTGTCCCTTCTCTGGATTCCCTAAGCATAGCCCGGGCGGGCATCAGCCTCTATTTGAATAGAAAATTTCCAAATAAATACCCCGAGCAGAGGCCTGCTGCTCAGCACAGGTACCCAGTAGGGCTTCAGTCTCAATGGAAGCCTGGGTCAGCGCTGGGTATGAGAAAGATGCTCAGGCACCCCCAGCCATGTAGTCCTAGTGTGCTATCCTCATCCACCCCTTGTAAGAGTCTCTCTATGTAGTCCTGGCTGTCCTGGAACTCAATATGTAGGCCAGGCTGGATTCAAACTCAGATCCACCTGCCTCTGCCTCCCAAGCTGGGATTAAAGGTGTGCACCACCACACCCAGCTCCATTTCTGGGCAGAAACGAGATTATCTGACTTTAGGATTAGAACCCACTTTTAGGGGAAGCCAGGGCTTAACCTGTAACCATGGGAGAACACCGCTTACTGGCTGGCTCGGATTGCTTTTATATACACCCTTGGCCAGGGGTAACTCCCCTCCCCGGATTAGCCCCCTCTCCCCAGTAAGCCAGATCTTTTCCACATCAGCCATTAAGAAAATGCTCCCCAGACTTGCCCAGAGGCCAATCTGATGAAAGGCAATTTCTCAACTGAAGCTTCTCTACCCAGATCAAACTAGCTTGTGTTACATCCCCTGGCCTCCCTTTCCCCAGCCCCCCACCCCCACTTCCGCCTGGCTGCACACATGCAACACACACACACAAGCACACACACTAACAAGCAGACACACACAACACTAACAAGCACATGCATACACAAACAAGCACATACACACTAACAAGCACACACACAAGCAGCGCACACAAGCACGTGCACACACAAACAAGCACACACACACAAGCACGTGCACACCCACTAACAAGCACACACAAGCACACACACAAGCACGTGCACACCCACTAACAAGCACACACACAAGCATGCACACACTAACAAGCAC
>NC_022023.1:10705324-10718523 GCF_000317375.1 Microtus ochrogaster
CGTGCACACCCACTAACAAGCACACACACAAGCATGCACACACTAACAAGCACGCAAGTCGTCTCGGCTCACTCAAGACTCCCCTTAGACCTCAGCTCTGTAGCTGGTGCCCAGGTGACTTCACTTGGCCCACCCTCTAGGCCTTGCCCAGGAAGCTGGCACAGCAGCTCAGCACAGGATGCCCCAGCCCCCTGGAGACATTTCAGCTTTCTGCAGTCAAGGCACCACTGAGCCAAACTGGCCCCCAGTTCCCACCTGTTCCCATCTGAGCCCAGTGAAGAGTCCTGGGAAGAACAAGAGAAGCACGCCAGAGACCAGGCTTGGTTTGCATAGTCTGCACGTTTAATCACTTTAAAACCTCTAACATTATCTTGTGTCCATTAAATAGAACCAACAATGCCAGGCCTGTTTAAATTACAAGGAAAAAAAAAATCACTGTGTACCAACCCAGTATCTTACAAAACCAGCCGGGATGGCCATAAGGGGTGGGCAGAAGGGGCACCCCTGGGCAGGTAGGCTGGGTACCAGAGGAAAAGCTAGGGAAAAGAAAAAGGGGGTCCCAGGTGGGAGGGGACTGATTGTCCTAATGGGAGGGGTGCAAAAGGCACATCAGAAGAGAGGGCTTGGGGGGCATCATAGGCTATGCTTTCTCCACCAGGGCACAGTGTTAGAAAGGGCTTGGTGCCGCCACCTGCCCACCCCTGGCACTGGAGAGCCAGCGACCCATAAGCCCTTGGCACAACCCCATTTGAAACACAGATGTCAGTCTACCCCCCTTACCATAACCCCCTTTCCTAGAGCCCACCTGGCCAGCCTGCCTCTTCAGGGCACGGGGCTTAGTTATTCCCTACTCCTCAGCAATATGCTGCAGGCCCCTCTACCTCAGGGCTGGGCAGCCATGGGAAGGGCAGGGTGGGCATGGATGTGAGGAGGTCAATGGTCCAGCTGCTACCCCCATTAAAAATACAAAAACAAAAATCAGCATCTAAAGTGAAATAATCACAAAGTGAAAATATATCCTCAAACAGCTCCTGAGATCCCCACAGGGGAAAGCAGCATCGGGTGGGAGGCGGGAGGGGCCGGCTGGGCCACCGTCCCTTCCCATCACCCACCCAGGGGCTCCGGTACTGTGAGTGCCAACAGCCCAGGCAGCCCCGGGCTCAGAAAACAGGGCCCTGGCAGGGGGCGGGGAAAGGTGTCATCGACAGGATGTCAAGACACCAGTGTAAGGCCCCCAGAGCTTTAGTTTGGCCCGTGCCTGCCCAGCTCGGCCTGGAGTGCAGAGGCAGGCTGAGGGCATGTAAGGGTGGGCACGCTGGAGCTGGACAGCGCCTGCTTCGCTTTGGTCCCTTCCTACAACTGCAGCGGCTGTGGAGGCTCACCCACGAGCTTGAGGGTCAGGGGATGCAAAAGCCCTTGTAGAGGTGGCCGCCTTCTTCAGTACCTCCTGGCCGGCCTCCCTGTTGCCTGGATGGGGACCATTATTGCTTTCTGAGGGACAGGAACGGGTAGGGCTGCAGCAATCAGGACCCCGAGAAAGGCCGCCCCTCTTCACTCCGCAGAACTCCAGCTGAGCCTTGGAAGCTGCCCTAAAGATTTTACTCCTTCTCCACGTGGAGGGGTGGGAGGGGGTGAGGCTCCTGGGTCCCCACCTCAGGCAAACAGGTAGGCCCAAGGGTGGGGTAGGAAGCAGTGTCTGCCCCTCTTACCTCCCAACTAGGGTCCAAACCCAGTCCCAAGATAAAAAAATACTTTGGTGAATTAAAAAGTGCCCGAGGAAGGGATCAATTTGATGGGGTGGGAGTGGGCTCGTCAAAGGGCGCTCTGGTCTTTTATAAAGGCGGTCCTCTCGCCCCGGCCCTCATCCTCTTCTGAGTCAGACGGGCACTCCTCCTGCCAGGCTTCTGGGGGCAGCCCCTTGTAGGAAACGAGGCCGCGGTCCATGGTGTACACCTTCACTCCCCGGAAGCTGAAGCCAGAGCGCAGCTGCAAGACCAGGAAGACGGTACCGAAGACCAGCACGATGAAAACGCAGCTGAGGCCGGCCACCACCTCAGGCAGATGAGAGGGGAGCAGCCCAGCCTGCAGCCGGGGCTCCACCTCCACCTGCGGGTGCAGTGCGGGAGGCTGCTGCTGAGGCCGAGACTCGCGGCTGCTCTGGCTTTGCCGGGAGCAGGTTTGCTCCACAGGGTCCAGGGAGGCATGGCTGGGGCAGCTGAGGCAGTCTGTGGGAGCTGGGCCCTGGCATGTGGCACATGAGGTGTGACAGGGGGTGCAGACGCTGGCACGGATGATCTCCACATCATTCTCAGTGCTGTAGTGTGTATCGAGGATTTGGGGTGTGAAGCCTGGTGGGCACTGCTGGACACAGCTTTTCTGGTGCAATGAGAAGCCTTCCTCGCACACTGCCAGCACAAGAGAGGATGGGGAGCATTAGTCAAGGGCATTGCAGCCTCTAAGCCACTGAGCTCTCTACCCGAGGTCCAGCCACAGTGGACCTACTGTCCCCAGGAGCCTTTCTCTTTAGCTGCTAGACCATCACTGTCCCCTCTGACTCCACCATTCCAATCCCATCCCCACAACCTTCCCAGCCGTAACCACATCCACTACTGACCCACGCAGGCCTGGCTGGAGGTGAGGGTTTTGCAGCCGCTGCTTTCAGGAGGTGTAGCGAGCCCCTCAGGAGCTGTGCCATATAGTACAAGCGTAAACTTGGTCAGCGTCCCTATTCCCGGGTTCATAAGAGAAGGGTCAAGGGTGTGAGCACCGTGTCAACAGCCTAGAGCCCAGCAGCCCCCCATCCCCACTCTCCATACCATAGTTGTTGGCTTCGCTGGTGTTTTCAATCTCTAGGACCCATTCGCCAGAGGGGTCCTCATCCCAGGAATGAGTTGTCATGAAAGCCCAGTCATTAAACCCATCAGCGGAGTAGTCATGGGGTCTGGAGGAAGAGAGTTCCATGTAGCCCACGACATATGGGACATACGCTATTCGTCCCTCACAGACTGGAAATGTTTTCTAGGAAGGCTGTTTCCCAGATGCTCTTAACCAGGGGACACACACAACTGGCACGAAAAATGGGTCTCAGGCAAGGATTCCCGTGATGGGGGAGTCCCAGAGGACATGGCTGTCCCTCCCCCAAGTGTCCCTGATGCTTGCTGGAGTCTTGGAGATAAAGTGACAATGATCTGGAAGCGAGTGCAAAGGGGACATGGTGAGCACCTGGCAGCCAGTAAGGTGGAGCGGGTGCCCATGGGGCTGACAAGGTGGATGGCCAGGTCGCCACGGCGGTTGTAAGACAGGGTGAGCCGTGCCTGAGCATGTTCCAGCCGGGTGATGTGGTTGGGCTCGCCCAGGCACGCCGTCACAGACTTGCGCACCTCTAGCCGTTTGCCAATGTCCCTACGCAGAAAGCACCACGTGAGTTAGCAGGACAGGAGTGGCCAGCGGGCGCCCCAGAACAGAACTCTCAGGCCGATTTGCTCCCCCCTCCACATTCAGGGCCCAGCTTTTACTTGGGTTCCACCAAGATGTCAATGATGCACTTCCGCTGGGGGGCCACTGTTGTCCAGTTCTGAGCCAGGGCCACCATGGCACCTGCATCCAACAGCCCATAGCCATACGAATGGCTCACTGCAGAGACAGGGAAGGGTCAACAGGGAAGCAGGAGTGGCCCATCCTATCTCAGAGTCTAAACCTCTGGGTCTCCATCCCTCACCTTTCCGGCCCACACCGTTGGTGGTCCAATCATTAGCATTGAGGTGGGCTGGCTTTGAGGTCTGTACCACCAGGTGCTGCATGTCCCGCCAGGTGAGGTTCTTACTGAAAAGAAGGGAAAGTCTAAGGGTCAGGCTTTCTGGAACATAGCAGGAGAGAACAGCTCCTTACAGAGAGCGCTGCGGGGACAGGCGCTGCTTGTCCACTTACTTGGCCTCCAGGGTGAGAGCAATGATGCCAGCTGCCAACGGCGCAGAAGCTGAGGTGCCCGTGTGAGATTCTGTGCACTTCTGCCTCAAATCAGTTGTCACCTGCCAGAGGACAATGATGTTGAAACCATGATGGATGTTGGGGGGAGTAAAGGAGCCACCTGCCTGTCCTGCCTAGAGCACTCGGTACCCCAGAAGTCAAGACACTTGGATCCCAGCTTCTACCTTGCTAACATGCATAGCCCCTTCTCTCAAGGACTAAGGTGGATCAATCAGAGGCTGGAGGAAAGCAGGTTTTCAGGGAGACTGTACTTCTTTTGCAGCCCTCAAGAGTCTAAGAGGACTCCAGCTCTCCAGGCACATTCCACAAGGCCACACAAGGATGAGAGCAGATGAGATCTAATGGGGCCCAGAGCAGAGAACAAGAAGCCTTCTGACCCAGTTCCCAAGCCTGGGGAAGACTTACAATCTGCTTCTCATTCTGGTTGCCACTGCTGTAGGTGGTGGCCAGCGTGGAGGAGCAGGCCTCACTGTACCAGGGTACATTGCCAAACTGCGTGGCGCTGCTGATGGACAAGGTGTAGATGCTGTTGGTGTAGCCGTCACAGTTGCAGCTGTCATGCTCCCGGCCCCCGTTCCCCGAGGCCCAGACGAAGATGGAGCCCAACCCCCCACGACCCTGTGAACAAAGCAGGCCAAGGTTATTCAAGATGGGGCATGAGTTGGGGGGGGGGATAAGGGATACAGAGGTGCAGTAGGAAGATGCTGCAGCAGCCTGAGAAGATGGGAGCCCCATCTCTGGGGTCTCAGCTCACTTCTTGGAGCCACCTAAAGATCCCTATAGATCAGAATGTATGTACACTTAGGCTTGGGCATCAAATCAAAGCAGCCTAGGTTCAGAGTGGTGTGGTCCCCACAGGTCGGGGTAATGGATGCTCTCTCTCTCTCTCTCAAACAGTTACTATATGATATGTGCTGTGGCTGTGCATGCCATGGTGCCCATGTGGTGGTCAGAGAACAGCTATGCGGAGCTGGTTCTCTTCCTTCCACATGTATATGGGCACCGGGGCTTGAACTCAGTCATCCAGCTGTGTGCAGATGCTGTACCTGCCAACATCTCTCAGACCCTGTCACGTATTATCTGTGGTGATGCTGAGATCAAACCCATGGTTTCAGGACGGAGTGCAGCTCCACGGCAGAGGACCTGCCTAAAATATGTAATGTCTATGCTCAATATAACACTGCAATCTTTGCCCCAATTAAAAAAAAAAGTCAGGGCTGGAGAATTAGCTCAGCAGTTAAGGGAACCTGTTGCTCTTGAAGAAGACCTGGGTTTGATTCTCAGCACTCATGTGTGGCTCACAGCCATCCATAATCCCAGTTTCCGGGACTTCAACAGGTGAGCATGCGGTGTACATACATGCAAACCACTAAAACATTTATACATATAAAATAAAAATCAGGACCTTGGCCAAGCAGTAGTTGCGCACGCCTTTAATCCCAGCACTTGTGAGGCAGAGGCAGACAAATCCCTGTGAGTTTGAGGCCAGCCTGGTCTACAAGAGTCAGTTCCAGGACAGGTAGGACTGTTACACAGGGAAACCTTGTCTTGAAAAACCAAAAAAAAAAAAAAACCCCAAAATCAGAACCTTATTCAAACGTCACTTATTCACTGTCAGTCTCCAACTCCTTAATATTTTAATAACATTTAGTTTTAAAATTTTTTAATGTGCATGTATGTCTATATGAGGGTGCCAGATCCCTAGGGGAACTGGAATTACAGACAGTTGTGAGCTGCCACATGGGTGCTGGGAATTGAATTCTGGTCTTCTGGAAGAGCAGCCAGTGCTCTTGATTGCTAAGCCATTTCTCCAGTCCATAAAATTTATGATTTTTTATGAGTGTTTTGCCTCTGTGTATGTACATGTAGTACAAGTGTGTCTGGTGCTCTGAGGGGCCAGAAGAGGGCACCAGATCCCTGGAACTGGAGTTACTGATAGCTGTGAGCCACCATGTGGGTTCTGAGAACCATTTGCAGGTTCTCTACAAGAGCAGCCAGTGCTCTTAACCACTGGAACATTTCTCTGGCTTCTATAACATTTCATTTTACCACTTTTGTCAATATTAAAATTAAACACAGAAGCCAGGAGGCATGGTGGCGCACACCTGTAATTTCAACGTCAGGAAGCTGAAGCAGCAGAGTCATGAGTTCGAGGCTAGCCTGGGTTACAAGGTTACATGGCAACCTTGACCCTGGGACAGTCAAAACCACATAGGAAGACCTTGTCTCAAAAACAAGGGCCAAGAAGTGGTGGCTCATGCCTTTAATCTCAGTACTTGGTGGCAAAGGCAAGTGGATCTCTGTGAGAGCAAGGTCAGCCTGGTCTACAAAGGGAGTTCCACCACAGCCAAGGCTGTGACACGGTGAAACCCTGCTTGGAAAACCGAAAGATAAAGAGAAAGAAAGAGAGAGATAAAGAAAGAAAAAAACAGTATCTAAAATAGAAAACAAGGAGGAGAACAAATGTAAAAGATAGAATTAGCCAGCCTGATTTCCAGGGCTGGCATTGAACCCCCACTTCACCTGGCTAACTCCCCGAAAGAAGGCCTCTTCAGCGAGACGGGCTGGCCCATCCACGGTTTTGCCATCGTCCTCAGGGCCCCAGCTGGCGCTGTAGATGTGGATGTGGTTGGGGTTCAAGCCCAGCGAACGAGCCTCTACTGCATCAGTCACCTCGCCATCCAACATGCGCACCCCTGGCCGCAGAGGGGGTGGGAAAAGGGATGCCGCGTGGGTCCAGCTGCCAGGGGCACCCGTAGGCACAGGCCCAGCCTGAACCCCAGGGAGGAGCAAGAAAGAGGAGAGGCCAGTGCTGGGAAACCCAAGGCCCCATCAGTTGTCTACCACTGCCTTTCACAGACACGACCCAAAGAGGACAGAGGATGTGACCTTCTCCCAAGACTACACACTCTTCACTAGGAAGAGCCTGGGGCCTCAGAGGAGCAAGGGATCCAAGGTTGTGCTGAGTAAGGGAGACGCTGGCACCGGCTCTCCTATGCTAACAGCACTGGGGTTCCAGCTTTTCCGATTGCTAAGGACCTCCCACAGACTAGCATGCTGCCTAAAGATCCATTGTGGAGGTCCCTACTATCTTTAATGTGGACCCAGGGCCAAGGCTAATACCCACCTCCAATTCGGGCGTTGTAAGCCACACCCACACCACAGACACCGTTGTTGGCCACTGCTGCCACTTCACCTGCACACCGAGTGCCGTGCCTGCCAGGGTCGAGAGCACAGCATTAGTGCAGTGGACTGAGTGTAGCAGATCGAGCTCGAGGAGTGGAAGGATCAGGAAGGACCTTGAGCTACATCCACCATCCCTCGGGTGTGCACAGCACTTCCCCTGTGGGGCCTGTAGTCCTCTTTGGTCTGATCAAATCCTCCCTTGGATCTGGGTGCGGAGGATCTGAGTTTGAGTCCAGCCTGGTCTGCAGAGCAAGTTCCAGGACAGTCAGGGCTACATATGGAAACCATGTCTCAAAAGACCAAAACTAAAACTCCCTTGGGTGACTGGGACTAAAAACAAAGACTCGGTTGTGGGGTTGTTTTAGAGTTTTACTGTGTAGCCCTGGCTGTCCTGGAACTCACTCTGTAGATCAGGCTGGCCTAGAACTCACAGAGATCCATCCACCTCTGCCTCCCTAATGCTGGGATTAGAGGCTGTGCCACCACCAACCCTGGTTGTTATTGCATAGCCACTACGCACCTGGCTAGCTTGGAACTCACTATGTAGACCAGACCTCAAATTCACAGCATCTGCCAACATCTCCTTCTCAAGTGCTGGTTAAATTAAAAGAATATGCCACCATGCCCAGAGAGACTTCAGTTTTTAGGTGGGACATGTGACATCAGACTCACCCTAGAGGCCCAGAGGCCAGGACTCACACTCCTCACCTGTTGTCATTCATCTGTGTGTACCGAGGCTGGGGGTCAGGGTCCTGGTCATTGACGTCAAAACTGGCTCCAGGATCCTGTAAGAACAGGCCGTCATCAGGAGCTGCTAATCACAGCGATGACAGAATAGGCCCTAGAGGCCCCTGCCCAGCGGTCACAACCACTCGTCCACTCCTCACATAATTGCCTGCCAAGTCAGGGTGATTCTTCTCGATGCCGTCGTCCAGGATGGAGACCACAATGCCGTGACCTGTGAAGCCCTGTGCCCAGGCTTCCTTCACATTCAGGTCTCGCTGAGTGACACCAGACTGCAGAGACAACCAGTCCATCACCAGAAATATTTGGTTGATAACTCAGAGAACCCGTTCCAACCTCAAACCTCGATCTTAAAATGCCGCCACTGCTTTCTACCGGGCACACAGACTCCGGGAAGGCAGGATGGGCTAGAGCAGGGGTTCTCAACCTGTAGGTCATGACCCCTTGCAACCCTCTAGCTCCGAATTATTTACATTATGATTCATAACAGTAGCAAAACTGCAGCCATGAAGTAGCAATGAAATAATTTTATGGGTGGGGTCACCACAACATGAGGAGCTGCAGCAACGGGAAGGTTGAGACCCAGTGGGCTAGAGGCAGAGAAAAGGGGGGAAGAATCAGAAGCCCCAGAGTGAGCCTCATCCACAAACAGCCCCTCCCAGTGGTGGGGAGAAGACTAGAACCCAGGAAGGCAGCATACCAGGTACCACTGCTGGGGGAACTTGGGGTCTGTGGGCTCCTGATACACGTCCCTCTTGGTCCTTCGCTTTACGACCTGCTGCTCCAGCCACTTTACCTGGGAATGAAGTAGATAAGTAGATAAGTGTGTGTGGGGGTGCGAAGTGTTGTGGGCGCTCAGAACAGAAGGGGATGGGAGCCAGAAGGGCCAGGGCCACACTTACTTGAGGCTCCCTCTGTAGCCGGCTGTGCCGCGGGCGGTGAGGAGACAGGGACCGCTTTGTCACTGCTCTGTGCCTGAAGTGGTAATAGTCACCAAAGATCTGTAATAAAGCAGCGAGACTGAGATGGGCCTTCCATCTGGCAGTCCCTGGGGGAGGAAGAAAGGGGGTGGACGAGGCTGCTGGGGAGCTCACAAAGACAAGTGGTGTGGGGGGGCATCTGTTCGCTGCTAGGACCCACGATGACAGGCAAGGGATAGAGAAGGAGATTTAGATGTGCTGGGCTTTCTAAGCAACCTATGATAAAAGCCCACTAACAGAGCAATGCAACAGATCCCATCCCAGTCACCCAGAACCTGCCTCTTGTTCAGATGCCCTGGAAGACAAACTGC
Organism: Microtus ochrogaster; assembly: GCF_000317375.1. NCBI lineage: Eukaryota > Metazoa > Chordata > Mammalia > Rodentia > Cricetidae > Microtus > Microtus ochrogaster. Next base: position 10,714,533 of record NC_022023.1, read on the forward strand.
TTTATGGTGCAAAAGCCCCTGCCCTCACCCTCCTCACCACGGGGCAATGTCCTGAAGTTATACCAACAGGCCAGGTAAAAAACCTACCTGGCCCAGGTTGTGGAACCCATGCTTCCGTGCCAGGCTGTCAGCCACAGCTGGGCCTCCAGAGATGTGCACAGCCCAAGTGTTGGTGAAGACCTTTTGGCCACGAGCATCAGCTGCTAGCAGGACCAAGGCTCCTGCTGCTGCTACCACCCATAGCAACCAGGGCCTCAGCTCCATGGGGGGGGCAGATGACTGGGACCCCGGAGCTCCCGTCTCCCTGGCCTGGTCACAGGGCCTCGGCTGCCACGTGCCTGCTCACTGCCGGGGGCCCGGAGCTGACTGGTGGGGGCATGGGGCCGAGATGGGCAGGGCTGGAGGGCAGGATGAGAGCCGGCTCTGAGGGAACAAGAAAGGACGCCGCGTCAGTCCATTCTCATCACACACTAATACCGTTTTCCTGTCTTCAATGCTTAGGCTAACAGGCGTTTCAGGGGAGGTGGATAAAACAAACACCTGAGGGGTTGGGAAGATGGCTCAGGAAGGACATTCACTGCTTCCCCAGTGTGAGGACCAGAGTTTAGAGTCCCAGGACCCACATAACAAAGTAGGCTTGGCAGCCTGCACTGGGAGCAGGGAGAGACACCAGGATCCCTGGGGCTTGTTGGCTGGCCAACCTATCCAAATCACAAGCTTCAGGCTTGGGAAGAGAGCAGGCCTCAAAACAAAAAACAAACAAACAAACAAACAAAAAACAGTGGTCAGGGCTGGCTCTGTGGTAAGAGCACTCATAGCTCCCGAGGACCAGGCTGGTCCCAGCACCTGTCGTGCATGGGTCACAACTGCTTATAATTGCAGCTCCAAGGGAATCCAACATCCCCAGCTTCACCAGACACAAACCCCTGAAATGTCTCTGCAAGAATCCAGCTCCTACCCCTACGGGTCAGCCAAACAGACACATGGACCCAACATCTCCCTTCACAAGCCTTTCTCCATTAAGAATACAAGCAGGGCTTGAGTCATTCAAAATAAAAAACAAACAACATCCAAATAAAGAAAGATACATTATAAAATGGCATGTACACAGGATTCCATTTTGTTTTCTTAAAACTATAGATGCATGTTTATACAAAACCAAAACAAAATCTGGAAGGACACCCACTGCAATGCTAACAATGGTTCCCTGGAGATGGTGAGAATCTGAACAGGAACTGTTACTTCTTGTCTTTGTGTGATCGTATGTTCTCACACCTAGCTATATTTTATAAAAAGAATAACATGCTAGCTCTTTAAAAAATGTACAGGGTCTACCCAGCTCATTAGGGTATCCCGGTTCAGCAAAAACGGTTAGCTATAGGAGTTCTTTGAAAACAGAGTCCCTGCAAGGAAAGAGTGGGTGACTTAAGTTGGGGGGGGGCTGGGAAACCATGCTCTGAGCACAAGGGATTCCTGAGGCTTCACCTCCCTCTAGGACTAAGATGACAGCCATCTTTAGAGGCAGGGCTCAGAGCTGCCCCCTTGCTTGTTCCTGACCCACCACCTTGCGTAATCTGAGCCTGGCAGTCAGGGCAAACACTGGCTGCTGAGCCAGGAGCACCAAGGTGAGGCTGAATCAATAGTCCTGAGTGTTGTTTTTCCTCCTTCAGCAAACAGACAGCAGGACCTCTCTACCAGGGGCCACATAACTGTCCCCAGAAAGGGCCCCCAGCTAACCACAAGCCAAGCTCCTGGGGTAGGTGGAAGCTAGGGCAGGCTCCAGTAGGCTGCTGGGGGTATCCTGTCTCAGGGCCAGTGTTTGCGTCTGCCCAAGGTTCCTGATGCCCCCCTCCCCCACTCCAGAGTCCCAGCCCCAGAGGTAGCCATTCACTCAGATGGTGACAAGGATGTTACCTCAGCGGAGCAGGACAGATCTGCTCGCCACCGGGTTCTCAGGGAGCTACAACAGGCCTCCCTAACTGCTGCTGTCTCACCCTAAGTGCTGAGGGGACTCCACACACAATTCCTGGAGTATTTTCAGTTTACACCAAAATAACCTGACAGCTGATGGCAGGAGATATCCACAATGCAGAATCCATGCCCGAAGGGCAGAGTCCAAAGCGTTCCCAAGACGTGCCTGGGAGTTCCAGTTCCCTGTCCCCTTGGGAGATAAAGCCACTATTTATGGCTAATCAGAGGCTCCAGTGCTAAGGGGTACAGGGACCCCAAGCCCTCATTTAAGAAGATGTGGGGCTTAGAGGAAAGGCCTGCTCTCCTGTGACATCTAAACCTCTTGGGTTTAGACACCAGGCAGGCTTCCGGCCCAAAGTTGGGAGACCTGCCTACAGCTTCTGAATTCCGGCAGGGTCTGTCTGGGTTCAGCCCAGGTTCTGGCAAACCATAGATGGAGCCACAACTGCATGGTGTTAGAGGTGATTAACCAACTATTTAATTACCTTGCAGCAGTCCACGAGCAAGTACCCACGCTTCAGGCACAACTGAATCTCCCCACCCCTAAGAAAGGTGATCTGCCTCCCTCCACCAAGTGTCCTCACCTATGGCAAGGGTAGGCGATGGACAGCAGACATCAGACAGCCATGCCTCAACATCTGACATAGAGGACCCCTCAACACACACACACAGACACACACACACACACACAGACACACACACACACACACGCTGAGAACAATGAATGAACAGGCTTCTCCCCACCCCCATCCCAGACTCTGACTCACCCTCTGAGTCCCGGTTGTCTCAAACCAGGAGGCTGGATATATTTCTAGCTTCTCTGGGTCAGTCCTGCCCAGCACTCAGCTCTGGGGCCCAGCTACAGTCTGAGCCTTGGTGCTGTCCCTAGCTGTTTTCTTGGGCAAAGTCTTTCTCTCCCTCCCTAGAACCTGCCAACAGAGACAGCCCAGGTATCAGAACTGCACCAACCACCAGGTGTGGCTGTTGTTTCCTGGGGCCTGGAGACCTGGCTGAGACAGCAGCACAGAGCAAGTCACAGAAGACTGTCCGGAAACCCGGTCAGGTCTCTTTCTAGCAGAGACCCCAAGGCAGGTCTGTTACCGGCACACATACACTCCCATGGAATTCTAACTCCTAGTCCTGGCTCAACTACTGTTCCTTGTGTGATCTTACACAAGTCATTTCCTCTTTCTGGGCCTCAGTTTCCTTGGTGGTTAAAACTATTAAAAGCCAGAGGCTTTAAAACTTTTTTTTTTTTAAAGAAAAGCCAACGAATCTTCTTAAAAATGTAAATTTTAGATAGAAGCCTAATATAGGAAACAAACACCGAATCTGCTCAGCCACTCTCCTTCGCTGTGCCCACACCTGGCCAGCAGCCACAGGCCCTCCCTGGGCCACATCACCTGCATCGCTTTGGTACTTCCCAAGTCAAAGAGAACCCCAGCGCTCCAGAGGGATGAAAGTCGTCTTCCCCCAGGCGCCAAGGACCAGAGGCGGTGGGGAAAGTAGGCACTGATCAGACCAGCATCTGCCGTCAGACCTGTCTGGCAAGCAGGCCGCCCCTCTACCAAGCCACCCGACGGGGGCAGCAGGGGCCTCCGTCAAGGCCTCGGCAGGAGGCAAACCCAGACCTCCCAGAGCCGGCCTGCGCGCGCCCGTCCGCCGATCCCGCCCCCGGCTGCTCCGGCCGCACAGGTGTGCGGTCCTCCGCCCGAGGACCCCGTGTCCCTACGAGGAGCGCGTCCCGCGGGGTGGGGGGACACAGGCCCGAGCCGCCGGGGCTCCGGAGGTCGGCGGGGCAGGCGTGAGCACCCAGCGCCCTCGGAATGCTCTGCCCGGCCCGCCCCAGCAGGGGCCCCGCCGGCGTTTCCTGAGGTCAGAGGGCTCGCCCCGGCCCCAGCGGAAAAGTACCGGCGCGGGCCCCAAGCCCCGCGCTCAGGTGGGCTGCGCTGCTCCCGTCCTCCCACCGCGGCGGCCGGGAACCCGCGGCCAGAGACCGGCGGCCGGAGAGGCCCGGGGC
>NC_022023.1:10719107-10734878 GCF_000317375.1 Microtus ochrogaster
AGGAGCGCGGCCCCTTCGTCCGCGCCGGGCTCGGCTCTCGGCCCCGCGAACTCCCCGGCAGGCGGTCTCAGAGACGCCGGCGGGATGGCGAGGGAAGGGGCCGGGAGTCGTGGGGAGCCCAGGCTGGCCCTGCCTTCCCCGCGGTCCCGGCTCCAGAGCCCTGAGTTTGGGGGACAGTCCCGGGAAGCGCCCTGGGATGGCGGACCTGGGGCAACTCCACTCCCTCACTGGTCGGACCTCACGGCGGCGGTAGGGCAGCCCTCGTGCCTCCTGCTAGAGGAGGCAGACTTTTATTTGCTTCTGTAGAGACAGGTGGATAAACAGAAATAGCCCACCCCCTTTTATGTTTGGTCTCCCCCCCCTCCCCGCCCCCTGCAACAACGGAGAGCCAGGCACTGGGCCAATCAGTTCACATTATCTTCTCCTTATGTACATTCTTTAATCCACATAATCCGTTCAGGCTGATTTAATAACCCCACTTTACAGATAAGGAAACTGAGGCACACAAAGTTTAAATAATTTTCCTTAAATCACACAATTTAGCAGGCCTCGGATTTGGCAGCGCTTCACGCCAAGCTACTTAGAATATACCAGCCAGAACCCTTCCCTCCCTGGGTTCCTGCCCTAGAAAACGGCTGTGCTACTTGGCCGAGGTCGACATTCTGCTGGAGCTGAGAAAGAAGAGGGGAAACGGGGCCAAGAACTTCCCAGGCAGGGTTGTTCCAAGGTCGTCAGCAGCCTCTGCCCAAACCCTTCTCCGCTGTCTGTGAGATAACCTGGCTACAAAATGCTATCCCATCCTCTCCTTGAGGGTCTTCAACACGGGTAAAGCCGCTGAGTGCTCCTCGGGGCTAGGCACTATCCTAAGCCGGCTCCATGTGGTTTGGCTTAACCCGAACCGCAAACCCCATGAAGTTCACACAGCGGTTGTTTAGGGATCTTTTCTGCATCCTAGACTGTTCTTCTGCGTGGTAGCACTTGCCTGTAATCCCAGAACTGGGGAGGCAGAGGCAGGATTAAGACTGCATATTAACACTTTGTCTCAAAATCCCCCCGAATATATGTGTGTGTGTGTGTGTGTGTGTGTATGTGTGTGTATTTCTAAAGTCATTCATGTGGCAAATCATCCAGCAAAGTTGAGTTCCAATCCCTGTGGCACGATTTTGCATTATGGCAACCTTAAATTCCCAGAGCCTCAGTTTACCCTTCTGTAAATGTGTATGCAGTTAATGGAGTCTGTTATAATTTGAGCACCCTTAAAAACACTACAGACACAGGGTCCTCAAGGCCAGGAGATTAGTCTGTCCGTCCTTTTGGCTCCTCCCAGACTTCTCTTAGAAAGAGCTGGGAACTATGGGGGCCATTATGGGGGAGCCCCTACCAGCACACCCCATGCACAGTTGGGAAGAACAATACTCCTGTGGTGAGACTGAGGCCGGAAGTGAGTCAGAGTTTTTCCTCGGGCTGTGAGCAACAGCACCCATTTAGGGGAAACAGGGACAGGGTTGGCCCTATCTAGCAGGGGAGTCCCCCCCCCCAGTGCCCCTCCTGATTGTCCTGTAACCTAAAAAAAGGTCACCCCAGAATGAAAGCTTCTGTGGTTCTGCCCATCCTTGGAGGTTGGGCCCAGAGGCATCTCGGTGATCTTCCCCGCTGATGCTGCCTGGCTGGACAGAATCTATACAGATACCTCACTGAGGGAGAGGGATACGTGGAGGGACCCAGCGGGTTGAGCAGCTGCCCGGCTTAATCCACAGCCGCTTCCACTCTGTTCCTCTCCAGTTTGGAAGTTCACAAAGATTGCATTCGCAACAATTCCGCTGGCCAGGATCTGGAAGTCTTTCTCGGGCTAGTGAGCGGCAGAAGGCCTCACCGCGGTGAAATAATTTCTGTCTCTAGTTCTGTTCTCCTACTCACCTTCTCCCTATTGACCTGCAACCTAAGCTGCCTCCGACACTCAACTCCTGACGAGCCCCCCACGGTGACACTTACCTGTTTTACAGAATCCCTAGGACCTGGAGTGACTGGAGTCTAGAGATGGGAGAAGCGGGGGCCCTCTGGAGGGCTGGAAGTAAGAGGAAGGGGCCAGTCTCTCTTTATCCTTAGATAAAGTTGATCCATAATTAACCACAGAGCGCTAAAATCCATCCAGTCCCTTTGTCCCCTTGGGGAACTGCGGGAGTCTCCGCCTCTCAAACCTTCCCCACCCTGAGGCACCCAGAAGCCTTCAGTAGCAGTCACCCTTGGTTTAAGTCACCATACACGCAGCCTGTGTGTATAAAGGGTGCTTCCTGTCCCTGGAGGGATGGGACAGCTTTTTGCTTGCATCCTTTCTTTCTCTTACCTGAACCTCCATAGCTCCTGTTTATAGCAGTGTCTCCATAGCTCCTATAATACAATAGCAAAAGCTTCAAGTCATGCAAAACTGAGTAAAGCATTGCCATACTTCACCGTCTAGATCCAGAGAACCCATGACGATCCATCCTTCGGCTTCCCTGTTGGCTGCTGGTGCCCCGGTGAGGCTCCTGTCACGCCAGGCAGTAACTTTCCAGTTCCGGCTAAACCACTTTGGGAAAAAACCCTTTATATGACAGGCCAATTGGTGTCTGTAGGTGGGGGGAGGAGCCTCACACTAGAAGTGATGCAGCAGTGACACATCTGCTCACGTTGGAACCGGATCCCAACATGACTAGCCTTTCTCATTTTCTCGTTTATTGGGGTGGGTCTACACTTACCTTTTCCTGCTGGCTCCTCTCCATCCTGGTCACTTGGTGCTTTAATGGCTTCCTCTGGCCAGCTGGAAGTCTTCAGCCTCCCCTTCTGTGACCAATGAGTGCTACCCACAATTAGGCACCTAATAAATGCTTTGGGTGCAGCCCTGTCTGCCAGGCATTTGCCGGATACGTGCTGCGTGCCTTGCCCTGGTTCCCTTAAGGCTTGTCCTCAGGAAGGCAGAGCTACCTCTGACCTGAGACTCCGCAGGGTCCTTAACTTTAGCTTTGTGACCTGCTGCTCCAATCAGCCCACTTCTCCTCCTTCACCGTAACAGCTGACCACCATCACTTGAGCTTGTGCCTTGGTTGGTCTCCGTCCATACAGGGTTTCTCTCCTTCAACACTATTGATGCCTAGGGTCAGACTGTCTCCGTGGTGGGCGTTGAGTGGGCACTGTCCAACATCGGTCACCTCTCTGGTCCCAACCCCAGATGCAACCCCCACAGTAATAACATCCCCAAGTTCCTAGACTATGTCTCCAGTGACAAAATCACAACCCCAGGGAAACCTCTGATCCACAGTCAAGTATGCCAGTCTGGAGGCATTTGGAGTCGTAGCTGGGAACCGGATACCCCGATGGCTCTCGGGTGCCTAGCCACCTCATCTGGCAGTCTGACAATGGTTATTGAGTGTGCAGAGCAAACAATGTCACATATCTTCATGACTTCTGGGGACATCCCTTTCAGAATGTTAAAGACAGGGTGACTCAAGGATCATACTCCATTGACTAGCGTGGGGAAATGGGTGAGACATCTTAGCATTAGGCGTATTTAGAAAGCAGATCCAGGAATGGGAAGGGGGTAGGGAGGGGCGAGAGGAAGCCTCCCCGATGATGGACGTGTTCCTTATCTTGATTGTGCGATATTGTCATGGGTATGCACATGTGTCAAAACATTAAATTGTGTACTTTAAATAGATGTGGTTCATACTATGTCAATTATACTTCAATAAAGCTGATTCCGATTGTTTACGGTTTTGGTGCTTCACAGACACTGCTCTGGAAATCTACTTGGGGAGTCCCCAATGGCGACGCTAGAATGAGAGCACTGAAGACAATAAATGCCTGGTGTGACGGTCACATTCGTAACCCAGCCCTCAGAGGGGCTGAGGATTGGTTTGGGTTTGAGACCAACCCGGACTACATCATAAGACCCTTCTAAAATAAACTAAAACTCACTCGTGGTGATGCAAGTCTGTAATCTCAGCACCTGGGAGGTGGCGGCAGGGGGATCAGGAGGAGAGGCCAGCCTCAGCTCCAACCAAGTTTGAGATCAGCCTGGACTACATGAGACCCTGTCTCCAAAAGCGGGATGGTGTTCACAACTGACAGGAGGGGACAATGTGAGGAACAGCTGGGCGGGAGGTCGTGGAGAAGCTGTCCATCCTCCGGCTCAGGAAAGCTTAGTCTGTCAGATGACAACAAACCAGCTCGTCTGGAACGGTGTTATCAAGGCCTTCAGAAATAAAACAATGGATGTAGTGTGGGCAGCAGGAAAGAAGCAGATGATTCTGGAAATTACAGGTTCCTTCACTAACTTTAATCCTTAAACCAAATACTGCGAGGGGAAAAGTCAGCTAAGACCTGGGGAAGGGTGGCGCTTTCTCCACGGGGCAGGTACGCCTGGAGAGCAGAACCCGGAGTGTGCCAGCCTGCTCTACCCAGGATGCCGCCCACCTGAGGGGCTGCACTGGGCACACATGTCTGAGAGGCCCAGGAGGGAGGCCTGTGAGTGGCACACTTCTGCCAGGGGACCAGATTCCTTTGAACCACTGGAGACCTCAAGGTCCTCAGGAGCCCTGAGCACAGTAAGGGGTTCACTCATCTGCCAGGTTAGTTGGGTTCGTGGCTGTGATAAAACCCCGACTGAAAGCTACTTGGGGGAGAAAATGGTTTACCTCTTTTGCATCGCAGCACATCACTGAGGGATGGCAGGGATGCAGATGGGGACCTGGAGGCACAAGAAATGAAGCAGAGATCATGGATGAGCGCTGCTTGCTTACTGGTAGCCTCAGCTACCTTCCTTATACTAGCCAAAGACCACATGTCCAGGACGGCATCCCAGGCCCCAGTCATGGGCGGGGCCTTTACATCAGTTAGTAATTAGGAAAATACCCACCAACTCGTCCACAGGCTGATGGGATGGAGGCAGCTCCTCACTCGTGGGTTCCCCTTCCCAGGTGTGTTAGGTTGACAGCTGAAGCTAACTGTGACATTGGTGGCGCACCGGTAGATGGTGGACTTCTTTCAGGTGTGGTGAGGGAGACTGACAATAGGCAGGTCCAGATCACCATGCCCCATCTAGGAGATAACGGAGGGGCTCGGGATGAAGCTCAAAGGAAGAGCACTTGCCGCCATGTGCAGGCCCCGGGTTTTATCTCTAGGACTTGCTAGGCATCATGGTGCAATCCCAGCACTCAGGAGGCTGAGGCAAGAGGAGTCTAAGTTCAAAGTTAGCCTGAGCCTTCTAACGTGATCCTGCATCATCATCGTCACCATGGTCACCATCACCATCATCATCGTGTGGACCTCCCCGGGGAAGAGCCTGACCCTGGGGTGTCAGGGAAAGCTATGAGCACAAAAGATCTTTCAGCCAGGTCTCAAGAAGGAAGCAAAGGTGTGGGATTCTAGAGCCTCAAGAACAGGGGGTTGGGGAATAGACACGTGGAGGAGAGAGGGTAGAGTGGGAAGAAACCAGAACGGTAACAAGGACAAACTCAGAGAGCACATGGCAGGCAGAGCCTAGATGCCAAATTTAGCACTCCAAGTAACGGACAATTTTGATAGTGCATAGAGTTTTATTAATTTGTCCCATTTATTTATTTTTTACAGTCTTCTACAGAGTGAGTTCTAGGACAACCATGGTTATGTAGAGAGACTCTATATCTCAAACACACCACACACATACACACACACACACACACACACACACACACACACGTCCATCTCTCTACTGTGGGAAGGCAGGTATAGGGACCCACAACATTTCTGCATAATAGGTACCATATGTGACCCTCTGGACATGACATGGGGACTCTCACCAGTCAGTATGCAGGTGTGTAGGCTCTGGCTGGCCTGGGGGGGGGGAGATGGAGAGGCTCTAAACACCCCTATTAGAAAGTGGGGTCTAAGCCTAGGCAGTTTGGATGCTCACCTTACTAGACCTGGATGGAGGTGGGTGGTCCTTGGACTTCCCACAGGGCAGGGAACCCTGATAGCTCTATGGGCTGACAAGGGAGGGGAACTTGATTGGGGGAGGGGGAGGGAAATGGGAGGCGGTGGCGGAGAAGAGACAGAAATCTTTAATAAATAAATAAAAGGAAAAAAAAGAAATAAAGGTTAATAAGTCATCTAAAAAAAGAAAAAAAAGAAAGAAAGTGGGGTCTGTAGGAAGAGAGCTGGTTAAACCAGCTTGGAATCCCACAGCTCAGTCAAGTAAGTGGATCAGGTGCTTCTCCTTAAACCACACCCCCGGGGGCATCTCTCGAAGGCGACAATGAGGTCCTTTGAGTTGCCAGCTGGAGCTTCCTGCCTTCATTGGCTCGCTGTGGGGCATCATTTTCATGCCTTAGAGCTATAGCCTCCTTGCTGCTGGCTGCACACACAGCTGTTACTGTCCCCATTTCATAGGTTCCGAAACTGAGGTCTAGAGAAGAGGACTCAGGATTTGGCTGGGGAGTGTGAACAGGGACGGTCCACCCACTTATACCACCCTGCCTTCTGTCTCTGTGTGAGGGAGCTCTGGCTGAACCAAACTCAGTTCCCTCTGTGGGTGGCGCAGTCTTGCTCACCTGTGTTATCACAGGAGATATGGGCTTATTTTTCTGTCCCGTTCACTAATGCCCCTCCCCCCCGCACTTGGCAGGAGATGGTATAGAGTGCCTGAGCGGTCCTCACCGGGGCTCCGTTTCCTCATTTTTTTTTCTGGCATGGTATTAACAGTACTGGCTTATCATATTAACTAAGTGCTCAGCATAGGGCCAGGCAGCCACCAAGGTGTCTGTGACTGTGTTGTGTCCTCAGGAGGACCCGCCCACTTTGGCTGGCACCCAGGCCTTCCTGGCACAGTCCCCATGGTCAGCATGGCCTTCACTTGCCCTGGCTCCCAGGTCGCCCGTTGGTACCTCTATCCACTTGGCACCGTCCTTTTCTTTCCTGTGTGGTCAGAGATCATCAGTTGTCTGTGTTTTCCAATGGTCTGAGGCGGTATCTCTCGACTTGTTCCACACACTGGGACACACGGACCGGGCTGACTGAGACCAGTGGGGCCTTCCTAGCAGCTGCCACATGTTTGGAGAACAGACAGGACCTAGAATTTATTCCAGTTATACCATAGGACAAGAGTCTCTGAGGGGTCCCTGACGGCCATGCCTCATAAGGACAATGGCTCTGCCACCTCCTGCATTGTGCTTACTGAGGGCTCTCCTCACAGGGCTGGGGCAGCCCCAACTTCCTGATCGGGCTCTCTCTTCCTCTTGCCAGTGCAGGCCTTCTCTACCTTGAATTCTGTCCATTGTCTTAACGCTGTGGTTCTCAACCTTCCTAATGCTGTGACCCTTTAATACAGGGTGTCCCCAACCAAAACATTATTTTCATTGCTATTTCATAAGTGTGATTTTGCTACTCTTATGAATCATAATGAAAATATCTGTGTTTTCCAATGGTCTTAGGCAAACCTCAAAGGAATCATGGCCCACAAGTTTAGAGCCACAGCCTTAACAGAAAGTAGATCAGGGAGTCTCCCTGATGCCAACACACAGGAGGTTTTATATAGACCAGGCTAGCCTCAAACTTGCCATGTGATTGCAGAGGACCTTGAACTCCTGATCCTCTTGCTCCTCCTCCTGACTGCTGGGATTGTGGGTCACGACCGGCTAAACATTGGCTCTTCTTTTTCTTGTTGTTGCTTTTTAGAGACAGGGCTTCTCTGTGTAGCTTTGGCTGTCCTGGAACTCACTCTGTAGACCAGGCTGGCCTCAAACTCACAGAGATTCACCTGCCTCTGTCTCCCGAGTGCTGGGATTCAAGGCGTGTGCTACCACCACCTGGTTAAACATTGGCTTTTTCGGTACTAAGTGTACCTTGCTCCTTGCTCCTACCTGACTCCGTGCATGATGAATAGGTGAGTAGCAGCACAGGTCAGAGCACACCAGCAACAGACCCAGAGCGACCTTGCTGCCCTCTGCCCTCTGCACAGTCCCCCCACGTCGCAGTACCAGTTTCCACTGCATCTTTCTTATCCCTGCAACTTCTCTTCCTTTTTGCTTTTCACTTTGTCGTCCACTCTACTATGAAGCTAGAGTTAGCGCTGAGCTCTTGCTCCTCCTGCCTCGGCCTCCCTAATGCTGGGATTATGAGCATGTATCACCATGCTTGGAGCTCAATTGTTTTGTTTTGAAACAAAACACACGTCTATTTTTTTATACCTTTCCATATTTCATTTTTCTTTAGTTAGCAATATATCTGCATTAGAGAGATGCAGGAGACGCACAGACACAGAGTTGGGCACTGCTCAGTGGCAGAACCCTTACCGATCCTGCGTGTGGTCCTAGGTTTGAGGTCCAGCATCACAAAAGCGAAAGAATGAATGAACGAATGAATGAAAACTGCAAACCCAGCAAAATGCCGAGGACTGATGAGTTGAATGGAACCAGATGATGTTATCTGGCTGACACCAAATTGCTACTAGCGGAAAGATGACCAATTAGCGCCGATCTTGTCTGAGACAGGCCTCGGGATGCTGCCACGTGCTGGGCAGTGACTCAGTTCTCACCGCTTCTCTCTGAGTTATGGCGGGGCGCACTTCTGTTTTCACAGTGGTGTTACATCCCTAGGACCAAGCATCATTTACATGTTAGCCCCGCCCCTGTTCTCTCCTCGCTCGCCAGCAGCAATTAAAAAGGATTAATCCACGCCAACACAATCACAGACACAAATGCAAACTTGGGCAGTGAGATTCCATGTCAACAGTAAATTGTAAGGTGGCCATGCTGACGGGACTGATAATTAGTGTAATTGCAGTGGCTTGCCTACCCGTCCAGGCACCAACCCTCACACACACAGGGCTCTTTCTTTCCTTTTCTTTTTCTCCTTTTTTTTTTTTTGTTTTGTTTTGTTTTGTTGAGACAGGGTTTCTCAGTAGCTATGGATCTGTCCTAGAACTAGCTCTTGTAGACCAGGCTGGCCTTGAACTCACAGAGATCCGCCTGCCTCTGCTTCCCGAGTGTTGGGATTAAAGGTGTGCGCCACCATTGCCTGTCTCTTCTTTCTTTTCTTTTCTCGTGTATCCTAGACTTGCCTTGAGCTTCCTGCGCAGAGGAGAATGACCTTGACCTTCTGCTTCTCCTGCCTCCACTTCCTAAGCACTAGGACTGTACACTACCCTGCCTGGTTTAAGAGCTGCTGAGGATCAACCAGGGTTTCATGCAGGCGAGGCAAACTCTCTATCAACTGAGCGATAACCTTAGCCCACACGCAGGGTCTTATTTATTCCTCTCCAAAGGCTAGTGGAAGAAAACAATCCATTTTACAGATTGGAAAACTCAATCTCGATCTAGACCTGATGTCATAGACCTGAAATTTCAACTACGTGTGAGGAAAGCCAAAAGTTGGCAAATTCTTGGTTGGGCTACTTACTGAGACCTTATCTCAAAGTGAAAAGGGGGCTGGGGACGCACTACACAGCTCAGGGGCAGAACCTGTCTAGCCTGGATCCAGCTCTGCGGTCAGTCCCCAGAGCCACAAAGAAACCACCTTTCTCCCTGCAACCAGAAGACAGAAACCACTGCTCAATCTTAGGGGCACTAAATATCTTGCCAACGCTACCTGTTTAGGAAATGTTGTCACTGTTTCAAGCTGTTTGTCTAACTCTGGGGGACCACTAGGGACCCAACTATGGTCTTTGCTATCAGTTCCTGGCAATGGGAGCTCCCTCTAGCCAGGACTGGGATGAATGGAGTGTGAAGTAGAAGATGGAAGGGAAGCAAGGTGGTCACGTCCCTGCTGGAACCTGGACGCCTCTCACCCACATCAAGCGAGCAAACACACAACACAAATGCCACTGAGGAGATAATGGCCTGTGTCCATGACTGTGACAATGACTCTGTGTCAGGTGCTGGCAGAGGAAGGACTAAAGGTTCTGTATGATCCTGCGGAGTCCTTGGCAGGCCAGCCTGGGCTTGGGACTGGCAAGGCTGAAGATGGGTGTATGTGGGGCTGGGTGCATAGAGTTTCGTGGCAGACACTTACCTAGCCCTTGGCACCCTCCCCACACACACACATGCAAAAACCCACACAGAAAAGCACACTCCAGGTCATTGTTCTCTGGCAGCAGCCCCCCTTCCCCTCCTGCCTCACTTCCTTCCCCACCTCCTCTGTTCCTACTGCCCTTTGCTTATTCCCTGTTCTGGGCCTGTTGGCACCTGAAGCTGGAACTCTGTCTCCAGAAGAGGCACAGCATAGCCAAGCAGGTCTGGAGCTGGGGCCTCCAGCCAAACTTAGATCCCAAGTCACAGGCCGACCTGAGTGTCACTGGATTTCTTAGGCGTCAAGCAGATCCCTGGTTCCAGTACCAAGATGGTTGACCTGGTGGCAGCTTACGACAGGGGCTGGCTGCCACCTGAGTGGCAGTCCGGGGTGGGTAGTTGTCCAGGAAGGCTACCCAAACACATCAGGCTGAGTCCCAGCCCCCTGCACTGGCCTCTCTAGGCGAGAGACTCCAGACAAGGACCACAGAGCTCAAGGAACCATCAGAGCAGGGCGGTGCCACCTTCTCCATTCCAGGGCCAGGTCTGAGGATGCCAGTCACTCCCACTATGGGATACAGCCACCTGTCCCCCCTCTGCTCCAGCCTGGGCCCCACACAGCCATCTGTCTTTGCTCGTCCTAGACTAGCACAGTTGACTGTAGACGCTAAGCTCCCAGTAGCTCGAGGAAAATGCCAATCACCAGCAAAGCCCAGGTCAGTGCCCCCACTCCGACAGCGCCCAGTGACATCACGCGACTTGCTATGAGCAGATGTGTGCATGGGGGAAGGTTCCTATTCTTTTACCTGGGTTTGGTCTCTGCTAGAATCTAAACTTTTCCTACTTATGAAAACATTTACTTTCTTACATTACAAAACAACAACAACAACAACAACAACAACAAAAGCATCTTTTGTAAAGACAACACTGCCCTCAGCCTGTGTCCACCTTACCTTATTTAAGCCGCACCGGGCCACACTGGTGACCCTGTCTGTCCAACCACCTTCCCACCACGGTGTCCTAGCCCCGGCTCAACCTCTGCCTGTGCCCCTCTTCTTTCATGCCCAGGCGCCTACACCCCTTCTATCTTTCGGACGCTTCTTCCATGTCACCAGGAAGCTATTTAACTATGTTAAAAGCACAAAAGCACACACGGCCCATGGGCCGTCTTCATCGCCTCGCGTTTCCCCACGGCATTTTCCGTCACTGGGTGGACTACTCTAGTCTCCTTTGTTTATTTATTGCCTTTCTTTCCCCACTGGAACAGCAGGTCCAGGCAGGCAGGGGCTTCTCTGTTTTATTCACTCTATCTCTAAGGACCAGAAACGTGCGGTCACCCAGTGGGTGATGCATCGATATTTGCTGAATGAATGATTTCACTGCAGAAAATTGCACTGAAGACTTCTTTCTACATAAAAACACAAAGAAGTAGAAAATGAGCTGGGCGGTGGTGGCGCACGCCTTTAATCCCAGCACCTGGGAGCCAGAGGAGGGCGGATCTCTGGTCTACAAGAGCTAGTGCCAGGAGAGGCTCAAATATAGCAAAACCTTGTCTTGAAAAACCAAAACCAAACAAACAAAAAAGAAGTAGAAAATGCCTAGTAGGTGATCCATGCCTATAATCCCAACACCCAGGCGGGAGGGACAGGAAGATCAACAGTCCAAGATCACCCTCAGTGACATAGCAAGTGTGAGGTCAAGCTGGCTTCTGAGACTCTCTCAAACTAGAAAACAAGGCTGACCGCGGTGGCATCTGCCTTCCACCCCTACTTGTGAAGCAGAGGGCTTCAGAGTGCTGAGTTAGAAGCTAGTCTGGCCCAGGGGTCCAGGTCAGTCAGGGAAACCCTGTCTCAAACAGACAAAAACCAAACCAAAGGGTCTGGAAAGATGACTCGGTGTTTAAGAGGCACAGGCTGCTCTTCCAGAGGACCTGGGTTCAATTCCCAGCACCCACATGGCTGCTCACAACTGTCTATAGCTCCAGTTCCAGGGGATCTAACAACCTCATACAGGCATCCATGCAGGCAAAACACCAATGCACATAAACAAACAAACAAAACAACAATAACCAAAAAGAAAAAAAAACAACAACCCTGAAAGATGCCTGGACTCCGCGCTACCCTGCCGGATGAGCTCACTGTTTCTGGAGACATTCAAGTGGAAGCGAAATAGCCTTTAGGGGAGGGATTATGGAATGTAGGATTAGGAACATTAAATTTCCCCTATCATCAGTGTCAGAGAAAGGCAGATCTCTGTGAGTTCGAGGCCAGCCTGGTCTGCAAAGTGAGTTCCAAGACAGCCAGGGCAATGCAGGGAAACCTTGTCTCTAAAACAAACAAACACCACATATAGTCTCTGCTTAGGAAATTTCTAGTAGTTTGCAGAACATCTCCCACCTTCCCTGAGTGGGACTTTTGAGACCACAGACGACTCCTCTAACGTGAAGCTTTCCCCGTGGTCCTCTGCCCTGGGTGGAGAGTCCTTCGACCCAGAAGGCTCGGGAAACAGGGTGGAGTGGAACCGCCCATCAGAGCCAGACGGTCTCACAAGGAAACAGTAGAGGCCTGCTCAGGGCTTCACAAACAGACGCGGGTGGGGTGCAGCCAGCCTCCATGTGTACCAGCCCGGGTTTATTCAAGGACTGCAGTCCCAATGGACACGGGGAACCTCAAACGGGTTCCCTTCCACCTACTGCACAACCTAAAATCCCACCAGGAGAGCCATTTAGGTTTCTGAAATTTTGTGTGAGACAGGGTTTGGCTGTGTAACTTTTTAAAGTTGCTGCATGCTGCAGTTGGTCTCAAACTAAAGGTGCTCTTTCTGCCACAGCATCTCAAGTGCTGGGATTACAGGTGAGCCACCACACCTAACTAGTGTTCTGCTTTCAGTGTATGTGCGCGCACGCGTGTGTGTGTGCGTGTGTGTGCATGCACACCCAGGGGTGGATGGAGGCCAGAGGCTAACCAGAGGTATCATTGCTTGTTTTATTTATTTGCTTATTTATTTATTTATTTAGTTAGTTAGTTTTTTTGAGACTGGGTTTGTCTGTAGCTTTGGAACCTGTGCTGGAACTAGCTCTTGTAGACCAGGCTGGCCTCGAACTCACAGAGATCTGCCTCATTGCTTGCTTGATTAAGACAAGATCTTGCCCTAGAACCCAAGAGTCCTGCTTAAGAGAAAGGGCTTAGTGCTCCTGGATCAGCCCTCTGGCTCCTGCGTTCTGGATTACAGGTATGTCATACTGCCTTTATTTTCTGGGGCTGGATTTTTAGCCCAGACCCTGCAAGTACTTTAAGGGCTGAGCCATCTATCTCTTCAGCCCCAGTTTTCTGTTTTTAAAAATGTCCTCATGTGCCGGGCGGTGGTGGTGCACGCCTTTAATCCCAGCACTTGGGAGGCAGAGGCAGGCGGGTCTCTGTGAGTTCGAGACCAGCCTGGTCTACAGAGCTAGTTCCAGGACAGGCTCCAAAGCCACAGAGAAACCCTGTCTCGAAAAACCAAAAAAAATTTAAAAAAAAAATAAATAAATAAAAATGTCCTCATGGGTGACAGTGGCCTGGGAACAGAGTGCCTGTCTAGCAGAAAAAAAGGCCTCCCAGCCAGTCCCCAACACCTTCAAACAAACAAGAAAACTAAAACCAGAATATGCTCCAGGGAGAGCCGTGTGTTCTGCACGGCAGCCACATAAACCAGGTCTGAATTTGCATGTATGTCATCCCTAGCTGTGGGGTAGGCTGAGGTCATGGGAAGCAGGGACAGGCTAGGAAAGCAGGTGACCTCAGAGTGCTGTTCTCCGTGACAGGAGTCCTCAGAATTGAGGCCTCCAGACAAGGGTTGTGGCCTCCTGGATAAACCCCAGTGTGGGCCCTAGCCCTTATCTGGGGCAGGAAGTGGCTATGGGAAGCCAGAGCCAATGAGAAAACCCCTCCGTGCAGCTTTTTCCTCAGGGCTCATCTTCACAGAAACAGGTTACTGGGACAGCTCACCTATGAGGGACATTAGGGGAACTTCTTGAGGGTTCACCGAAAGAGGCCCCGTGAGCATCCTAGCTAAGCAAATTCGCAGCCCACAGTCAACACTTCATCTTAGCCTGTGGCAGGTATTGTCAGTCAGTCCATCAAGAGGGACAGAACCCACTGCTGCTCTGTCAGGATTTACCCATGAGCCCTGGGTGTGGTGAGGCAGGCCTAGAATCCCAGAGCTTGGGAGGCCAAGGGAAGAGGCCTGTTATGAATCCAAGATCAGCCTGAGTTACTTAGGGAATTCCAGGCCAATCTGGGATACACGATACGTTCTGGGCTAGCCTGTGGTACACGGCAAGACCCTATTAGTTTTTTTGGCTGGGAGCTGTGGCCCAGGCCTGAGGCTTTGTGTCCAGATGCTGGACCTAAGAAGTGCCCATGTGTGACGTGTCAGGCAGAAGATGCCATGGCAGCCCTATATGTCAACAAGCAGAGTGTGGAGACTGCTTGTGACCTTATAAAATGTGGGCTTTCTGAGTCCCATGAGTCAGCTGGGCAGCACCGGACGGGTGTTAGCAGCAACTGGCCCAGATGGACAGCTGACTCCTCCTGTCCATTTGAACCTTTGGCCATGGTGCCGATGTCCTAGGCTGATCCCACAGTGCCAATGGTACCTTTGCTGGATTACGGCATAGGTGACACACACGTACCCTGTCTCTCGGACTAACTATCCCGGCACAGATGGCAGAACAAGTTTGCCTTAGGGTGGTCCCTGCTCTGGACAGGGTCACCTCTGCCTCAGATTCCTGGTCCGTCGCTGAGGAATCTGACTCAGAAATAAGTTTGTGGTGCCTCAGTTTTTTCATCCATTAAATTTCATCCATCCCTCCCCCTGAGACTATATCACAAGAACGGGGTGAACTACTTCTATAAAACACTGGCGTGATGCCTGGCACACACAGGTGCTCACACAGGACAGTTGGCAAGATGGCATGGCTGTAAGAAGCCAGTCTGTGCCCCATACCTTCCTGTGGGAACTGTTACCTTATACCTGTTGAGGAGATACCGGAGCCGGAATACACTGGCCAGACTTGGAGGGTGAGAAAATCTTTCTCCATGTGGGAAATGGTAGAGGGGGTTGCTCTCAGGCATTTTCTCACAGAGGCCTCAAGTTCCCTGTGGTCTTGTAGTGTGTGACCAAGGCCCTTCTCTTTCCTGTCTTCCCAGAGAGGATTCTCAATATCTTCTGGGACCAGGGTGGGTAGCTTCAAAATGTAACCAGCTGGAAACAGAGAGGGAATTGTACCTGCCCATTCTGCCCCCACGTGTACCCCAGGCCATTTGCTGAACCTCATGTTCCTACGTGTCTCACCAGTGAGGAATGGGAGGCTCCGGGTGGGAGGAAGTGTCATCATTATATCGATTTACTGATTTTTATTTTGAGACAGGGTCTAAGTTGCCCAGGCTGGGCCATGAGCTTTTATTTCTCCTGCCCCAGCCTCTGAGTTTAGGCCTGTATTCCCTACCAGGCCCAGCCAAGGTCAGTCATCGGCTGTTTGTTTCTTTCACGTTTTTCTCAGTGTGTGGATCTGAGATTCCTTTCTGCAATGCATTTTATCACCACCTGCCGCTCTTTGTACTACCTTATAGAGCACAGGTGAGGTGCCAGGTCCTATTCCCAGCCCTGGAAAACGAACAGGAACTTGGGGCTTCATGTTTTTGGGGGAAGGGCTTGAGGTTGGGTCTTATCTTCTTCTGTCAACCTTTTTCTTTCTTTCTTTCTTTCTTTCTTT
>NC_022023.1:10735243-10738567 GCF_000317375.1 Microtus ochrogaster
CTGCCTCTGCCTCCCGAGTGCTGGGATTAAAGGCGTGCGCCACCAACGCCCGGCTTTTCTTTCTTTTTTTTGAGACAGGGTTTCTCTATAGCTTTGGAGCCTGTCCTGGAATTAGCTCTTGTAGAACAGGCTGCCTCAAACTCACAGAGATCCGCCTGCCTCTGCCTCCCGAATGCTGTGATGAAAGGTGTGTGCCACCACTGCCCGGCTCCAAACTTTTTCTTAATAACCATGATTTACATTAAAAAAAAAAAGAAGAAGAATAGCAGGCTAGCCTGGTCTAATGTCAAGTTCCAGCAGGACTATATAGGAAGACCCTGACTCTCTCTCTTACACACACACACACACACACACACACACACTCACACACTCACACACCATACATCCAATTAACACAACCAACACTATCTGATTCCACACACCCAGAGCCCTGAACACAAAAGGCGAGGGCTCTACACCCCCAGCCCTGCTATGGTTGTCAGAAGACCAAGTGAGGAGGCCTCAGGGTTGGACTGCAGGCTGCTGGGAACTCAGCAGCTTCCTACACCTATCTAAACGGCCATCAACCTAGGGTGGGTGGGTCCATTGCTCAGTCTCTAGTCAGCTTCCTTGTTCCTCAGGCCTTGGACACCTGAGAGAACTCTGACCTCGAGTCAAAGGTAGCTGACCTTGAGAAAACTCAGGCCCAAGGCCGGGGGAGCGGGGTGGGGTGGGGGCTGACTCCCCTCCCCGAGGAACTGGGCCACAAGGTGCCGTTTTCCCCACTTCCCTTTAGTTGGCTTCGCTGCAGCACAGCTGACTCAGCCCTTTGGAGGACTAGGAGGAAGTGGCTTTCTGAGTAGTCCCTGAGGCCTCGGAGCCCATGCCCCACCCTATGTCCCCACCTGCAGGGTCCCCTCCCTCTCTCAGACCTCCAGTGTACCACTGTCGGGGCTCTGCCACCTCACACTGCTCTGAAGTAGCTTCAGTGAGGCAGATCTGCCCATACAGAGTGCTAGTGACTGGCTGGAGACCAGCGGCTTCCCTCACCAAGGTCTTCACTTGCAGAGACTGGAAAGGCTCCTGATGTTTAGGCGGGGACAGTTCTTTGGGTGTGGCTGTTCCTACCTCTGTTTAGCAGACGAAGACCCTTCCTCCAATCTAATAAATTTAAAAGACTTCCTGTTGGGTGGGGCAGGGGAGCGGATGCCTACAATGCCAGCACTTGAGAGGGATTAAGCTGCAGCCAGAGGCGCGCAGGTTGCGTCCTCAGAAATCAACTACAAAAGGGTCCTTCTCCTGGCGAGGAGGGGGGCAGGACTCACGTCCAGACAGTCTAGGATTCCGCCACCACAGACTCCTGGTGAAATCCTAACATAATCCCATGTCCTCTACCTAAGAATGGTCCCAGAAGTGTGTCCTGTCCTAGACACTGTTCCCTATTCTGCCTCCTCTTGAGGTGGAGCTGGCCCAGTGGCTGCCTGAATGAAACATGACAGAAGCCATACTATTGGCTTCCAAAGTCAAGTATCCTCCTCTGCCCCCATGCTCAGTGTCCGAACCCTCTCTGTTGTGGTGAGGAAGCCCAGGTCACATGGCAGGGTCACACTGGGATATCCAGGGACCTCCAGTGATGCTCAGCCTCTCTGCTGGTGTCCCCAGCACTAATGGGCAGCCATGTTTGTGAAGGAGCCCTGGGGATCCAGCTGTGGCCCTGAGGGATTTACTCAAAGGACTGAACCAAGAACCTGGAAGTCAGTGCTTGACCCCCTTGAATAGGAAGCCAGGAAAGTTTCTGCTTCAGGTCAGAAACCACTGGGCTTTTGTCCAAGAAAGTCCTTAGAGGCCTTGTGCAGAGTGGAGAAACCTCCAGGAGTAGGGGGTCAGTGAGGAGACTCCTGGCCCAGTCCAGGCCTCTGTGAGGGGAGGCAGGGAAGTGAGGGCAGAAGGGAGAGCGGGCAGGACACTGGAAAGAGCCCAAGCTGCGGGGCTCAGGCCTTCAAGCCCTGGGAGGCTGAGACAGGAAGGTGCCTGAGTTACAAAGGGAATTAAAGGCTGGAGAAGCAGCTTAAGGTGACCCTGTCTCAAAAGGAAAAAGACAGAAAAGGCTGGCTGAGCTCTGTGAAAGGTTCCAACCGAACGAGAGTGAAGACCTGGCCTAATAATTATGGTGCTACAGTGGAAGCAGGGAAGTCATTTCCAGAAGGTCTGACCTACACCACACACTCTGTAGACCAGGCTGGCCGCCTGTCATTGCCTCCCTTGGCTTAAAGGCCTGTGATACCACATCTGGCTTTGTTGGCTTTTTTTTTTTTTTTTTGGACAGAGACTTGTAAGTCCAGGCTGGCCTTGAACCCCCTACGTAGCAGCAGCCAAGGATAACCTTGAACTCCTGATTCTCCTGCACCTACCTCCCGTTGTGCTGTGATTTCTTTTCTTTTGGGGTGGCGACTCTTGGGATCGAACCCAGGACCTCGGACGTGAGAAACACGCGTCTTCCTACTGAGCTCCACCCACCGGGCCACCCCCTGAGCTCCACCCTAGGCTGGAGCCCCTCTTCTGCCACCACAGGGAGCTAGGGAGGCGCTGTCCGTCCCGTGGTCTGCTGAGTGCACAGCTGGATTGGATTTACCCTACAGAATCTTATCAAACTACACGCTTGGAAGAAAGCGCTTGCTTTGCGTGCACAGTAAGTTTCAAGTGGACTTTAAAAAGGTTGCTTCTCGCTGGGAGATCACGCAAATATTCCCCTGTATTTCCTTCTTCTCAGAGTTAAAGTTTTGTTATTCACATATGAGCCCCGGACCCACCTGGAGTTGGGAAGGAGTTAATTTTACTCGTTCCATATGGACCACCGCTTGCCCGGGCACTGTTTTAAGAGAGGCTGTTTTCTCCTGGTAGCTGGCGTTGCCTGTCAGATGGTGAGCTCTCCTGCTGGCACTGTTCTGTGACTGCCCTGCCCCCATCGCTTCTTTCCTTAGCCTGATGCCAATGTCTTTCTGTCTCGCTTTCTTTAAAAAGATTAACCATCTAATGGGGCACAGTGGCACCTGCCTGTCTGCTGCCTGGTGAACAGGAGGTGTGAATGACTTTTTGGGGGAGAATCTTAGAAGAAAACAAAAGTCTCCCAGTAGGTCCCGCCAGTACTAGAAGCCTGGTTGGTGCTGTTTGGTCATTGTTTCCTAGAGTCTTCATTACTGTTCTGTTACCTTGTTCTTATTTATTTCTAAATGTTATTTTTTTTTTGTTTGTTTTTTTTGGTTTTTTCGAGACAGGGTTTCTCTGTGGCTTTGGAGCCTGTCCTGGCACTAGCTCTGTAGACCAGGCTGGTCTCGAACTCACAGA
>NC_022023.1:10738688-10748022 GCF_000317375.1 Microtus ochrogaster
TAGAACTCACAGAGATCCACCTGCCTCTGCCTCCCGCCTGCCTCTGCCTCCCGAGTGCTGGGATTAAAGATGTGCGCCACCACCGCCCAGCTTTCTAAATGTTATTTATAAGATGGGGGTGATGGCTAGTACCTTTAGTCCTAGTTCTTGGGAGGCAGAGGCGGGCAGATCTCTGAGTTCAGACCAGCCTGCCAGAGAAACCCTGTCTTGAAAAACAAGACAAAAAAAAATGTTATTTATATGATTGTGTATGTGCATGGTGTGGGACGTGTGTGCTACAGAGGGCTGAAGTCAGAAGGCAGAGGGCGGAGGTCAGAGGGCATTTCCCTGGAGCTGGTGTTCTCTTTCTACCTTCACTTGAACTCTGGGGATCAAACTGAGATATCAGGCCTGAATGATACTGCTTTTATCCCCGCCCCCTCCACCACTACCCCACTTTCGGACTTCTCACTGCTCTCTCCCCTCCCCCACCCACCTCAGATATCTCATTGGCCTTGTTTTAAATGAAACTTTAAATCAGGTGTACTGTGTGTGTGTGTGTGTGTGTGTGTGTGTGTGTGTGTGTGTGTGTGTGCATGCATGTATGTATGTTCACCGTGTGTGCCCTTGGAGGTCAGAGAGAGTATTGGATCAGCTGCAACTAGAGCTGTGGAGGACGTGAGCCAAGTGGTGTCAATCAAATGCAAAAGTGCCCTTAACCATGGAGCCATCTCTCCAACCCCATTTGGTTGTTTTTTTGAGACAGGGTTTCGTAGCCCAGGATAGCCTTGAACTTGATTCTTGGTCTTTCTAGTGTTGGGACTTCCTTTTCGTTAATTATTAACTAATCTGTGTGTGTGTGTGTGTGCGTGTGTGCGCACGCGCGCGCGTGTACACCTGCAGGTGCCACGGTGCTTGGGTGAAACTAGAGAACAACTCCCAGGAATCACCTCTCTCTTCTGCCCCTTTGTGAGTCCCAAGGGTCGAACTCAGGTTGTCAGGCTTCGTGACAGGTGCCTTTGTTTGCTGAGCCCCCTCCTGAGTGGGAGCGCCAGGATTTCAAGCCCCTGCCTCCACATTCAGATTTGATTTTAAGACCATGCTACCACATCCAGCTTCACTGGAAGACGCGAAGGGAAGAAACAGTGGGAAGAGCACTGTGACCAGATAAGGCCAGGGCCGAAAGGTCAGGTTTCCACTGCTGAGGTGTCTAGTTGACAGTAAACAGCCATAAATACCAGAGGTCGGGAGATGGAGATAAATGGACAGGATTCTACGAACCATTGAGCATGGGGTGAAGCCAAACTCAGAACCAAAGATGACTCCTTGGTTCAGACCTAAATGTGAGGAAGGCAGGGTAATCAGCCAAGACAGGAAAGGCCTGGGGGATGATGGGAGCTTGGGGACATCGCTTAAAAAATGTCCACTAAAGGGACTGGAGAGATAGCTCAGTGGTTAAGAGAACTGGCTGCTCTTCCTGAGGTCTGGGACTTGACTCTTAGCTCCCAGGCAGCCATTAACAAGCGTCTGTAATTCCAGTTGCAGGTGATCTGATGCCTCCCTCACTGGGCAGGCATTCATGTAGTGAACACACATTTGTGTAGTGCACACACATATATACATGCAAAGCACCTATACACATAAAAATAAAAACTAAAACATCAAGTCGGGCAGTGGTGGTGCATGCCTTTAATCCCAGCACTCGGGAGGCAGAGACAGATGGAACTCTCTGAGTTCGAGGCCAGCCTGGTCTACAGAGCGAGTTCTAGGCCAGCCAGAGCTACACAGAGACACCCTGTCTTGAAAAATAAAAAATAGAAACAAACAATTAGTCTTTAAGTACCTCCTGCTTATGTTAGGTACTGCTGGTTCTCTTAAGGCCTCTCACTGGGTCCAAGAATGCTGGATCACTTGCCAGCAGTGTGGCCCGGGTCGGTGACTTCACCTTCTGAATAATTACATCCTCCTCTGCCTCTTTTTCTGCCAAAACCTCCTCCAGTTGCCGAGGGTCACGGGTGACAATGCAAGCAAAGCCATGAACTCGGTAAATGACAGTTCCTGTTTCATGAGTAATGATGAGAGAGCTGAGATCAGACACACTGCTTCCTCCTCCTCTCGGGAACTCAGTCCTCTCTTGTAGCCTGAGCTGGTCTTGAACACTCTGTAGCTACGGCTGTCATGTGACTTGTGATCTCCTTGCCTCTGCTCTCCAAGTGCTGGGCTTACTGGCATGAGTCCCCACAACTCAGGATCTGTTTTGTGTAGTGACTTCACCCTGTGCACCATTCAGGCAAAACTCACCAAGAGGAGAGGTGCTATGGGGAGGGGAGGGGACACTGTAACCTTGGGTCTGAAATCAGTAGACAATTTTTGTGTGGATCTGAAGAGGACAGCCCCCACTATTCAGAACAGAATGGCAGGTACCTGTTCTGAAGCAGCAGAGTGAATTAGGAAGATGTGAACACGGAAACAAAACAGAAGGAAAATGGCTAAGTCAGGGGTGGAGGGGCATGTCTGTTGGTACAGATAGCACTTAGGAAGCTGAGGCAGGAGGATCACCATGAACTTGAGGGCAGCCAAGTCTGCAAAGTGAGACTAAGGGTGGAGGGGGGGAGGAGAGGGATAAGGGAGGGAATATGGGAGGGGTAACTAATGCTAAGGGCCATTTGAGGGTCATATGGAAACCTCCTATTGTAGAAGCTTCCTAAAATATTTATATATGTGAAAGGAGTCACCAAATAACAGGGGGAAAAGGCTTCAACTAGACATCATTTGCTACCAACTGAAATCTCCTGTGTGGGGAATTGGTTACATCTTGTTGAATCATTGGTCAAAGGGGCCCCACAGGAACCCCAAACATCTCAGGCTATTGCCAAGGTGATTGGTTGCATATATTGATAAGAAGACCTCGCCGGGCGGTGGTGGCGCACGCCTTTAATCCCAGCACTCGGGAGGCAGAGGCAGGAGGATCTCTGTGAGTTCGAGACCAGCCTGGTCTACAGAGCTAGTTCCAGGACAGGCTCCAAAGCCACAGAGAAACCCTGTCTCGAAAAACCAAAAAAAAAAAAAAAAACAATAAGAAGACCTTATTGCTAAAAATACTTACTTATGCCGGTGGATAATGGTGGCTGATGAGAGCATCCACCCCTACTGATTAGCATTCACGGTACTGGAATGTGCTCTGCATGCTAACAGAGGAGAAGAATAACCACCAACCTAGCTAGAAACCCACACCGGTGTAGTAGTGGCACAGTGTGGGAGTAACCAACCACTATCTGCTTGAATTTAAGCCCCACTGCCTGAGATGGAACCCATGCTTGACACAGCTCAGGTGGCCAAGAACCTGAGATTAGACAAACTATGGACCTAGGGGAAAACCAAATACTATTGTTCTATTA
Organism: Microtus ochrogaster; assembly: GCF_000317375.1. Classification (NCBI taxonomy): domain Eukaryota; kingdom Metazoa; phylum Chordata; class Mammalia; order Rodentia; family Cricetidae; genus Microtus; species Microtus ochrogaster. The sequence continues at coordinate 10,742,066 of NC_022023.1, forward strand.
AAGGGACATAGCCGTAAAATGACTCCTAATGGCGTTCTGCTGTAGCCATAGATCAGTGCCCCACTCAGCCACCACTGGAGAAGCTTGCTGTTGCAGTAGTGAGGAACTTCAACAGAGACTTACAACTGAACAGTGCAGAGAGGATGAGAGACTTTAGAACAGAGTCCTAAACAGGATGTCTTCATCCAGCTCCTTTCCTAGGGGCTCAGGGAGCTATGCAGAAACCGTGTCCTCCAGACACTACAGGACTGACAGACACACGAACTCACAGAGACTGTGGCAGCATGCACAGGGCCTGGACAGGTTCAAGCCAGACAGGGTCCCAGCCCTAAGAGGGCCAGTGGACATGGACTCCCTCCCTTAGCCAAGAAGCTATCTGCAATCGACACCTTCTTATGAAGGATAAATTATTTTTCTCAACGGTGTCTCACTGAGTCTGTTAGCCATAATTAAGGGCAAGCCCCATGCCCAGCAGTCAACTCAAAACAAACTCAATGGTATTTTTGTAGATTTTGGGTCTCATATTGCTTTGTTTGGGCATTTTTTGTCTTATTGGTGTTTTGTTTGTATATTATGATTTCTGATTTTGAGTTTGTAGGGTTTTGTGTGTGTGTGTGTTAATGTTTTTTGTTTGTTTGCCTGTTTGCTTTCTAAAGAGAGAAAGAAAGGGCATGGAATTGGATGGCTGGGGAGGATCTCGGAGGATTTGAGAAGGGGAAATTGTGAGCAATACGAAGAAAACATTTTCAATTAAAAGAAAAAGAGTGGGGGCCGCGGGAGAAGGGCAGCTGCCTGGTTAACTATATGGGAGCTGGGCGAGTTTTGAACCCACGACCTACTGAAGGAGCTAGGGAAGAGTTCTGCCCACCAAGCCATGCCCCAGCCTCTTCAGGGTGTTTTCCCAAAGGATTAAGGCAGAAGGGGCTTTCTTAGTGTGTTGACTCAGGAGGATGGAATCTTTCTTAGGAAAAACTGGTCTGTTAGGAGACGCATCTTCTTCCTTAAAGCTAGATTATGCAGCCAGCTGTGGTGGGGCCTGCGGATCCTTGGGGACTACAGGGAAGGGGCTCAGGAGTTCAAAGTCATCCTCTGCTTGTCTCAAAATATAAAATGAAATAAATTGCCAGCCCTTGATACAGGTGCTCTTCCATCAATTAATGAAAACTGCTGATGTGAAAATCAATGCAGAAGCAAAAGAGCTGGGCATAGCGGTAGACCCTTGTAATCCCACACTCTTTCTGGGGCGGGAGGTCTGCTACCTGATCAAGGCTAACCTGGGCTATGTATCGAGGACCATGGCAGACAGGGCTATGTAGCAAGACAGTGGTATCCAAAACCTGAAGCAAAATGCAAAAGAAACTGGGCTCCGCATCTAAGAATGCTGTCTAACACATGCAGCATTTGAAGAGACTGGCAATGGCTTCTCTGGCTTGGCCCAGTGGGAGAGGCGACAGGCAGCGAGGCTCCTCAGCCTCTAGGCTGTGTGCGTGAGTGTCCGTGCTCACGTGTGCAGATGCGTGTGTGTCTTGCTGCTAGGGAGGTCAGATGACAACCTTCGGGTGTCAGTCTTCACCTGTGACCTCCTTTGAGGCTTTGTCATCAAGCCAGTTGGCCCTGGCCCTTCAGGAGCCTCTACCGTGTCTGCCTCCCATTTCCCGAGGGGAAGGTAGGGTTGTAGACTCTTGTGCTACTGTGCCTGGCATTCACTTGGTTTCTGGGGATCTGGATTCAAGTCTCAGGCTTCTGCAAGAAGTGCTTTTACCCCTGCAGCTAGCTAGCTTCTTGGTCCTCTTCCTCCTGTCTGCTCAGTCCAGGCTCCGGAGGGACAACAGTGACACACACTGTTCTCAAGAGCTCTGGAGATGCCAGGGCTGGAAGGGGACACTCAGGGACGTGGGTACAGGGGGAGCCCCAGGAATGTCTGCAGAGCCTAGAGGCCCCAACTGGTGAAGGGAGCAAAACAGTCATTGCTGCAGAGTTTTAGCAGGGCGTGGATTCAGAAATAAGGGCACCAGGAGCGCAGGGCGGGTGTGTGTGTAGGAGGGGGTGAGGAGGCTGGTCAGGTCAAGGCCCATTTCCTTGGCATCCTTGGGCCTCCTTAAGCGCTGGGGCCAGGCTTCTTCCCAAAGGTTAAGCTAGACTCACTCAGTTGTCCCGATGACACTCGGCCTCCACAGCTGTGTCTCTTCAGCATTCAAGGCTGGCACCCATTACCACCCTCTGAGTATAAGGGAAAATACAAGAAGAAAGTCTACTTGGGTCCCTGAAGTCAGCTCCTGGGAACCTGCTGTGGGTGAGTCTGGGTCAGCCCTGGGTGAAGGGCCTGCTAGCGCCTGGCCTCTTCGATTCTTCTCCACATCCCAGCATGCAACAGGGCATAGCATAGGGCAGCTTTCACAGCTTGGCTTCTGCTAGGAAAAGACTTCAAGGAGCCTGGCAATAGTGGTGCGTACCTTTAAACCTAGCACTCTGTGAGTTCAAGGCCAGAATGTTCTACAGAGTAAGTTCCAGGACAACCAGGGATACACAGAGAAACTCTGTCTTCAAAAACCAAACCAAGAAGCCGGGCAGTGGTGGCGCACACCTTTAATCCCAGTACTCGGGAGGCAGAGGCAGGCGGATCTCTGTGAGTTCGAGACCAGCCTGGTCTACAGAGCTAGTTCCAGGACAGGCTCCAAAACCACAGAGAAACCCTGTCTCGAAAAAAAAAAAAAAAAAAAAACAAACCAAGAGAACAAAAAGAGGGTGAGGGTACATGGATGTGCTTGTGGGGGCTTCTCTTGTACCCCATGAATACATATTACCTTAGTTGTTTCATGCCCATGGGGCTGCCGCAATGTCTTAGCTGGGAACCTTCCATAGTCTTCCCTCAGCCTCCCTGCTTCACCTGACTCCTGCCTTGGAGTCCCGAAAATAGGAGCGTATTTCCACCAAAGGTCAGAGTTGGAACTTAACCTACCTCTAGTTCCTTCTAGGTTATTGTGCTTCTCCCTCAAAGAAAGGTCCCACCTAGTAGTGGACCGGAGAGTTTTGCTCTCTCAAGGTCTACAGGCGGGGCAGATAACCAGACCTTGTACTCCCGGAAGAGAGGAGCAGGTCTGTTCCTACCTCCTACAAAAGTCTAGTCCCTTAAGGAGATAACTTGGGATTCTACCCAGGGAGTGGTTTGCCTACAGAATGTTTTGGTCTAGAAAGTGAGAGAGACTTGTGTTTTGTTCTAGCAACAGTTTAACTACGACTGTAGCCTGACCTCCAATCGGTTCATTTCCTTGTGTGTTAACGCAGTTTTTGTCTTACTCCTATCTTTTGGGGTCAAGGGTATTTTAAGCAGCTGGAAATTAAACACGGGCGAATTTTCAGTATTCACTGAAACTCCCTCCTGATATGTTTCTCTGTTTTATTATTTTCATTTGCTTCTTCACATTCTTGACTATATTTCTAAATCCCCACGCCTCTACCCTGGCGAGAGGTATGTTTGTTGGGGCTGGTCCCCGACACACTACATCTGTGGCAGAGGAGAGAGACAGAAGATGGAAGGCTTAAGAGCTGGATGACCTATGAGTCCCCACCTATGCCACCCGTTCTCCACACCTTGCCTCAGTTTCCTCCTCTGTAAAATGTCGCGGCCTGTACCTCCCAGACGAGATAAGCATCTGGCACAGAGTAGGCCTTCAATAGCAGTAAACTCGGGGCTGGAAATGCAGGTCAGGGGGGCTGAGTGCCTAGCGTGTCCGGATCCCTGGGTTCAATCCCAGCATCTCGTAAAACCAGGTACGTGCCTGTGATCCCAGCCCTTGGAAGGCAGGGGGAGTAGATTCAGCAGTTCAAGGTCACCCTCAGTTATTTAGAGCTCCAGGATAGCTTGGGCTACGTGAGACCATCTCAAAAAACGGTGAACAGTACTTGCCTGATGGGAACTTCTAGGTGATCTGCTGGGTCTGCAGAGATGAATCACAGCTTTAGCGCTCTGGGCCGCCTGTCAGCTCTGTCAGGAGTGCTGAGCCGCCTTCGCAGTGCGGCAGACGGTACACTGCAGGGGAAGAGTTCACGCCGCTCTTTCCTGAGGCTGAGACACGGAGGTGACAGCCCCTGCCCTCCCCTGGTGTCCTGATATTCACCTGCCCTGTGAGGGGTGGAGGTGACCTCAGTTCACCCCAGTCTTAGGGGGGGTGCTTGTGCTGGGGCTAGCCCTGGTCTCCCTTCATCCGGAAGCTCAGGAAGGAGCTTGGCAGGCACGGTTCAGGCAGCTTTGGTGGAGGTTACATGGGTGATATCTCTCAGTGGGGCATGGGGTCTGGACTGAAGAAGGGAGCCCTGCTGACCCTGGCCAGTAGGCCTAGTCCCCTGGTGCCCCAGTAGCCAGTGCTATTTCTCTAGGAAGTCAGGTCTTCCCAAGAACAATAACAAAGACTGTATTTCATTTTAACTCACTATCGCTTCCTTTTTGTGGGCAACAGGTGATATGGTCTAGCTCTGTAGCCCAGGCTAGCCCAGAACATATCATGAAGCCCGGGCTAGTCTTCAATCTGTGCCTATCCCCCTGCCTTGGTTTCTAGGAAGGTGAGGATTATAATTGTGAACCACCAAATCCAGCTTTTTTTGACTTATCAAGACAGGATGTCGTAAATTCTAGGCTGGCCTCAAATTCATGATTCTCCTGCCTCAGCCTCCCCAGTATTAGGAACACAGGCACAGGCCACCACACCTGGCCTTTTGTATCACTTAGTCCCACCCCCTTTTTTGAGTTCAGGTCTCATTTTTTTTTCTTTTGGGGGCAGGGAGGAATTTGAGGCAGGGTTTCTCTGTGCCACAGCCCTGGCTGTCCTGGAACTCAATCTGTAGACCAGGCTGGCCTTGAACTCACAGAGATCCGCACACCCCTGCCTCCTGCACTACCCAGAAGGTCCCATCATTCTTCCAACAAACCTCAAACTAAAAGTAACGAGGCTTGCCCATCATCTCTGTTCCCGGCAAGGAGCTTGCCACGCCCCTGCTTTGCAGACAAGGAAATCCCCAGCTCTCCGAGAACTTGGCAGAGTTTGTCTAGCTAGTCAGCGGCTGTGTGCCTTCCTGATGCTGGGCATGAGGACCCACAGGGGTCAGAACCAGCAGGACGAGGTAGGGCTGGATCTTCCCACAATGCTCAGGAGAGGAGGCCCAGTGGGCATCAAGGAGTGACCAGCCTGTGTGTGGCAGATAGCAGGGAATGCTTCCTGGAGGGGTTGGATGGGGGGAAGTTAGGAAGAAAAGAGCACATCCAAGGCAAGGGGAGTAGTTCAGTGCTGACGGAGTGAAGCTGAAGGCATGGGGACTCTGCTCATGAGGGAGGGAGGTGAAGGACCTCAGGTGCCAGAGTGTCCTGCACCTTCTGCAGCCTGCCTGGAGGCTAGCTAGGAGATGCCTGCCTGTGCTTAGGAACCCACACTAGGGCAGACTCTTCTGGCAAGACAGGTCACTGGCTCCTTTTTCTAAGAGGCGTTGAATGCCTAGGAACCACCTTGCCTTTCTCAGTAATTTTACAGTCACCCCAGCCAGAGGTGTGTGTGTGTGTGTGTGTGTGTGTGTGTGTGTGTGTGTGTGTGTGTGTGTGGCGTGCACGCATGCCTGTGAGATCTGGGACCAAACCCAACACTTTGAGCATGATAGTTAAACACTCACCAGAGTTACATCCCAGCCTCGTCTTTCTCCAAAAACTGGAAGCCCAGGCGCACGTCCTGTCCCACAGCCTGATTCATGCTGGACATCTTATCTTTAGCTCTGACCTTCAGAGACTCTGGCTTTTCACAGTGTCTTCCTGAAAAACTTATTTACGTTAAACTGTCAATGACTCATTCAGCTTAAAATGGAGTGACGATCAGGCCTGAGTATTCATGGGAATCATCCCGGTGTGTGTGTGTGTGTGTGTGTGTGTGTGTGTGTGTGAGAGAGAGAGAGAGAGAGAGAGAGAGAGAGAGAGA
>NC_022023.1:10748584-10749699 GCF_000317375.1 Microtus ochrogaster
CTGTCTCGAAAAACCACACACACACACACACACACACACACACACACACACACACACACAGAGCAGCCTGACTTATAGACCCTGTTCACAAACAAATAGAGGCTGGTGGGATTGCTCAGTGGGTAAAGGCACTTGTCACCAAACCTGAGGACCCGAGTTAGATCCCCAGCATCCACACATGGCAAGAGAGAATTGACTTCTTTAAAAGTTCTTTGTCACCAGCCTGGTCTACAAGAGCTAGTTCCAGGACAGGCTCCAAAGCCACAGAGAAACCCTGTCTCGAAAAACCAAAAAAAAAAAAAAAAAGTTCTTTGTAGATATATTTATTTTATGTTGTGTGTATGAGTATTTTACCTGCATGTATGTTGGTGGGAGAGAGGCCGCTTATTGGTTCCTGGCCGCTTAGCCCTGAAATAATCACACAGAAACCATATTATTTAAAACACTGCTTGGCCAATTACTTAAGCGTATTGCTAGCTAGCTCTTACATCTAGAATTAACCCATCTCCATTATTTTATATTTTACCATGAGACTTATAGCCTAGATTCTGGCGTCTGTCTCTAGTGGGACTACATGGCTTCTCTCTGACTCTGCCTCCTTTCTCCCAGCATTCAGTTTAGTTCCCCCTCTACTCCCTCCTCCTAGCTCTGTTCCCCTATAGCTCTGCTATAGGCTCAAAGCAGTTCCTTTATGAACCAGGTCCTCTGTAAGAGCCACATGTGCTCCAACTCAAGAGATCAGTTTTATTCAATCTCCTGAGTAATGAGATTAAAAGCATGAACCACCATGCCCAGACTCTTTTTGTTTGGAGACAGGGTTTCTCTGTGTAACAGCCCTGGCTGTCTTGCAGAACTGGCTCTCTGTAGACCAGGCTGGCCTAGAACTCAGATATTCACCTGCCTTGGCCTCCCAAGTACTAGGATTAACTAGGATTAATTAAAAGTAATTAAAAGGAGAGTGCCACCAGAGCTAGGCTTCTTTCTTTCTCTTTCTTTCTTTCTTTCTTTCTTTCTTTCTTTCTTTCTTTCTTTCTTTCTTTCTTATGTATACAATGGTCTGCCTGCATGTGTCCCTGCAGACAGAAGTTGACACCATATCTTTTTTTTTTTTTTTT
>NC_022023.1:10749918-10750680 GCF_000317375.1 Microtus ochrogaster
ACTCTTAACCACTGAGCCATCTCTCCAGCTCTGCTTCTTTCTTTTTCAAGACAAAGTCTCACAATATAGTTTAGACTGACCCTGAATTCATGGTAATCCTCCTGTCTCAGCCTCCCAAGCACTGAGGTTACAGAAGTACACAGAGAAGTTTGGCCCTGGGGAGGGACCAGGGAAGGTAAATGCTAGACTGGAAGCATTCCAGATGGGACTGGGCTGCTGTCTGTATCTCGGCCGCAGGACACACGTGTGAGACTCTGGCTTCAGTCTCCAGCACCAAGAAGAAAATGGGTGACCCTCCCTGTCCCCTTCTACATTTGTTGTTTTGAGTCAGGACCTCACTATGTAGCCCATGTTGGCTGTGAACTGCAGCAATCCTCCTGCATCAGTCTCTTGAGTGTTGAGATTACAGATGCCACAGACTTGGGCTGAGGACTGAATTTTATTGGAGTTCAACAGAAAAAAAAAGAATAAATTGCTGAATATTGACTCAATCTTTTGTAAGATTACTAGTCATGAAGGATTTCTCTAAGGTTAAAGATGATTCCCAGTTAAGAGCTGGGAACACGAGGTGGAGATGAGTTGGTGGGTGAGGCCTTGCCACCCGAGACCTGAGTTCGGATTCCAGCACCTACCTACAAGCTGGTAGAAACGGGGGGGGGGGCGGTGGAGGCAGGTGGATGCTGAGGCTAACTGGCTATCCAGTCAGGATGAAACGGAGCTCCAGGTGCAGAGACCCTGTCTCAAAAATAATGAGGCTGAGCC
>NC_022023.1:10755150-10755756 GCF_000317375.1 Microtus ochrogaster
ATAATAATGAGGCTGGAGAGATGCTCAGTGTTTGAGAACACTCACCGCTCTCCCAGAGGATTCGAGTTCAGTTCCCAGCACTGATATCAGACAGCTTGTAAATGCCCATAACTTCAGCTCCAGGAAACCTGAAGCCCCCCTTCAATCTCCTTGAGCACTTGTCCTTGTATGCACAAACCCACACACATACGAACACATAATTAAAAAAAATAAAATAAGAACCGGGCGGTGGCGACGCACACCTTTAATTCCAGCACTTGGGAGACAGAGGCAGGCGCATCTCTGTGAACTCCAGGCCAGTCTGGTCTACAGAGAAAGTTCCAAATCAGCCAGGACTGCATAGTGAGAACCTGTATCAAAAATACAAAACAAATGGCTGGAAATGGACCAGTGGTTAAGAGCACTTCCTGTTCCTGCAAAGGGCTAGAGGTCAGTCCTCAGTGCCCACATTGGGAGGGAGGCTCACAACTGCCTAGAACTCCAGTTCCAGGGGGTCACTAGCCATAGGCCTGACCTCCTTAGACACACACATATGACATACATTCACACAGTCACACACACATACTTAGAATAGAAATAAAAATAAATCTTTAAAAAAATTTTAAA
>NC_022023.1:10755936-10768056 GCF_000317375.1 Microtus ochrogaster
GGTGGTGGCGCACGCCTTTAATCCCAGCACTCGGGAGGCAGAGGCAGGCGGATCTCTGTGAGTTCGAGGCCAGCCTAGTCTACAGAGCTAGTTCCAGGACAGGCTCCAAAGCCACAGAGAAACCCTGTCTCGAAAAATCAAAAAAAAAAATTTAAAGGCTGTGTAAGCCTGGTGACCTGAGTTCCATCTCCAGAACTCAAGAAAAGGGAGGAGAGAATTAGCTCCATACCGTTGCCCTTTGACCTCCACTCCCGTGCTGTGCCGTGTGTGTCCCCCACATCATACTTGCACACACACAATAAGTAACTTAAAAAGAGAAAAAGGAGGAGAGCAGCTGAGGAAGACATCCTGATGTCAACTTCTGGCTTACACACACACCCCACATGCACACGTGTATACATGCACACACACACATGCACATGTATATACATGCACACACATGCATACAAAAAAGCCATTGGAAGCCAGATGTGATGCTGTGTGCTGCAATCCCAGCTCTCAGGAGGCAGAAGCACAAGGATTTTGAGGTTAAGGTCAGCCCCAAGCTGCACAGGGAGATCTTGTCTTGGAGAATGTTGACTGTCTGTGGCTGTGACAAACCACTGACCAAGGGCGACTAGAACAGGGTTATTACCCCTTCCAGGCTCGAGCCCTTCATCAAGGGATGCAGGCTGAAGAGCAAGGCTAGAACCCGGAGGCAGGTACTAAGGGCGAAGTCATGGAGGAAGCCGTTTATTGGCCTGCTCCACATGGTTCTCAGCCCACTTCTTTACACAGTCTAGGACCACCTTCCCAGGGTGGCACTGCCCACAGTGCTCTGAGCACTGCCCACAGTGCTCTGGACCCTCCCACGTCAATCGTTAATCAAGAAAACGCCCCATGCATTGCCCCGGGCCCATCTAATGGGAGCATTCCATCAATTAAGGTTCCATCTTCCCAGAGAACTCTGGCTTCTGTCAAGTTGGCCGAAAAAAACAGCACAGAGAAGAAAGAACCAATGCTTCACTTAGGACAGAAACATTTCTTGGACTGAAAAGGATCCCTTCCGTCTCCCCTCTCCCTCCTCCCCTTTCACCCCGCCTCCCAAGTTTTTATTTTTTCTGGAATAGGAAGCTTGGCCTCAGGCTTCTAAACATGCACCGTGCCTCTGGGCCACACCCTCAGGCTCTGGATTACCTAAATTTTTTCTTTCTTCTGAGCTGGGCATGGAACCCAGAGCCACGCACAAGCTAGATAAGTGGTCCATCCGTGAGTTATAACTCTGAGCTCCAGTTACCTCATACTCCAGGGGATGTGTGTCATCATCAAACCAAGGCTGTGGAAACCTGGCAGCCACACAGACGATCCTGTCACAGAAACGCAAATGAATGGTGCCCAGTGGAATGCAACCCTCCACGGCCCTGTGGGTATTGGTCAACTCCGCATATATATGTAAATCTATTCAGCATTCTTTCTTAGCCTACATATATGTGTTCCAATTTTCTTCTGAACCAGCTGTCATATATTATTCATTCCTTAATTACTTAACAAGTAAAGTTTTTGACATGTGTTCATTTTATATTTGTATGAGAGTCAGGATTTTACCACTTCAAAAAAAAATAGTACCCTTTTAAACGGCTGGCTAGATTTCATTGCGGGGCAGTTTTAGTCTTACTTCCGAAAAGGGCTCATGGGTGCTATTCTCTCTGACCTTTCCATGTTCTCTATAAATCTGAACAGCTTCACTGGGTGCAGTATTCTTGGCTTCCTCTTTTCCACACAACTCTGAAGACTCAGCTCTCTTGCCCTCTGGCACCGAGTGCCATGAGAAAGCTTGACGCCACATTGATTTCTTCTGCTTTGTTGTGTGAGGCGGCGTGAGCGTGTGCGCACGTGGGCATGCACGGCGGCGTGAGCGTGTGCGCACGTGGGCATGCACGGCGGCGTGAGCGTGTGCGCACGTGGGCATGCACGGCGGTGTGAGCGTGCATGCGCACGTGGGCATGCACAGCCACACGTGTGGGCGAGCATGGTGGGTGCAGGGGCACCTGTGGGGGCTGGAGCCCGACGTCTGGGGTCTTCCTTTATACACTGGGGCAGGGTCCCTCACTTGAAACCAGAGCCTGCCTATTCCGCTAGTCTGGGTAGCCAGCTGGGCCCAGAGAGCCCCCTCCCAAGCACTGGGATTCCAGGCAGGCTGTTTCCTCGCTGCTGGAGGTGCCAAGTCCAGGCCTCAGGCTTGCACTGCAAACACTTTACCCACAGACTGTCTCCTTTCTTTTACTCGTTTCCTACCTTCCTTCCTTTCCCTCCCTCCGTCCCTCTCTCCTTTCCTAGAACCTCACCTCCAGTCTCACCGCAAACTCACCAGAGCCAAGGATGACCTGGTTCTGGACCTTCCAGCCTCCATGTCCCAGGGACTGGGACTGCAGGTGTGTGTGCCACCACACTGGGTTTTATGCTGTGCTGGGGCCTGAACCTAGAATGATGTACTGCAAGGCAAAGCACTCTACCCGCTGAGCTATCTCCCTTCAGCTGGCTTGTGGTCAGCCAGGCTAGCCGTAAACTCATGTCACCAAGGCGGGCTGTGCCGGTTGACACAAGCTAGAGTCACCTGGGAAGAGGGAAGCTCACTTGAGGAATTTTCTAAATGATAGTGGCCTGTGGGCATGTCAGTGGGCCATTTTAAAACTCACTGCTGTAGGAGTGGGTGGCACATCCCTAGGCCTGAGTCTGCTGTGTGAGCAAGCTGGTTGAACATACCTTAGGAGCTAGTAAGCACCTTGGTGGCGGTTTCTGCCCCAGGTGCCTGCCCTGGTTTCCCTTGTGATGGCCTGTCTTCTGGAGTGTGAGCTCAAACACTCCCTTCCTCCTCCAGCTTGCTTCTGGCCAAGGTGAAACTAGAACCCTGGCCTTGAGCTCACGCACGGGCCTCTCTCCCCTTCTGGAGAATGTGATTGATTATTCATTTGTTGTGGGTGTACTCTTCCTTTTTTTTTTATGTTTTGAGATTTGGCTGGCCTCAAATTCAGAGATCCACTTAGCTCTGCCTCTGTTTCCCTACTAATGTGAATAGTGGCGTGTATAGCCATGCCTAGCCTATTTATTCTTTTTTCTTTTTTTGGTTTTTTTCGAGACAGGGTTTCTCTGTGGCTTTGGAGCCTGTCCTGGAACTAGCTCTGTAGACCAGGCTGGTCTCGAACTCACAGAGATGCGCCTGCCTCTGCCTCCCGAGTGCTGGGATTAAAGGCGTGTGCCACCATCGCCCGGCTAGCCTATTTATTCTTAAAAAGTTTAGGAACTGGGAAGGTGCCTCAAGGGTGAGTGCTTGTTGCACAAGTGTGGAAAACTGGGTTCAGATTTCCCCAAACGCACATCAGTCTGAACACCGTGGTGCCTGTAATCACAGTGAGGGAGGGAGGCTGACGCAGGAGGATTACCACAAATTTGAAGTCAGGCAGGACTATGTAGAGCATACCAAGCAAGCCAATCCAAGCCCGGCACACGTCCCACCCAGCTTTGGGGACTGAGTGCTGGTGAGTCCTGATGGTCTCGTGACCCTCGTACTGAGGGTCTGGGTTCTGTAAGAACACGTCTTTCTAGTTGTGGGCTATGGCTGCTATCATGCTATAATTTCAAGCTTCTGCCCCTGCCATCTGCTTTGCCTTCTAGACGCATGTACCTCCAGGGCAGTCTCAGCCAGGTGACTGGGAACAGGCGCTGTTGGGGTTCTGGGCGTTTCCTAGGTCCCTGCAAACTTTCTTTGCTTGTGTTGGTGTTTCTTCTTGCCATCCTGTACAGTCATTTTGCTGCGGCCTGTGGTCCCTTCTCCAGCCACTCATGTGATTTCCTCCCTGGGCCTGCCACGTGTGAAGCTCTCACGCGAGTTCCTGTCTTACTGTCAGTCAACCCCCGCAGAGACCAGAGACTGCTGATTCTGACGGTGGAACCCCTGTCTGGCCCTCAGCACAGTTGTGACAGTCATGGTAGCTCATGACTGTGATTCCAGCACCCAGACCTGAGGTAGAGGGTCAGCCAGCAGTTCAAGCCTAGACTGAGCTGCGCAGTGAGACTCTGTCCTGACCTCCTAGCTAAGGCATCCCTGGTTGGGACCATAGGTAGCCTTCCTGTTATCTTTTTAATGCCCCGTGCTGCAAGCTGCCCTGCCCAGTCCGGACAGTGTCCACTCTTAAGTAATGCTGCTCTGTGGCCCCAGGGCTTTTCAAAGGAGGCTGTCCGTCTTCTGGGTTTATGGGCTCGTTCTCCTGCAACTTGCTGACAATCATTTTGTCAAGTATGGTCAGGAGAGAGTCAGAGATCTCCTTCAGCCTGCTTTTCCGGTCTCAACTCACCCAGCAATGTCTTTCAGAAGGATGCCCCTGGGCTTTGTGCCCCTCAAACTGTATGTTCCGAGGGTCTGGCTGGATGGCCGCCTTGTGCAGGTGATGTGGGTGTGCAGGCCTGGGGCTGCCTATGGCTGACTCATGCCCAGGGCATTTGCTTTCTAGTCAATAAAGGCACGCAGTTGCTTACATCAGTCCTCACAGCGTCCAGCCTGTGGCAGCCTTGGAATGTCCAGGTGGGTGGGCAGATTTGATCAAGTCCCTGTGCAACTGGAGAGGCCTCTGAGGCCCAGAGATGGGAAGTGACTTGTCTCAGGTCGCACTGTAAGTCTCCAGCAGGCTTGAGAATTAGAAATGTGGACTCCAGATCTGTGGCCTAGGATCTGGGTGGTCCGTCTCTGAGGGCAAGAAGGTCTTTGTCTATGCCACCAGGAGCCCTCTGCTCATTTCTGGGCCTCAGGGAGGAAATGGTTGTGGCCTTCTTCTGGGGACTTTGGTTATAAACTTCACGGAGGGAAGATGGCCACCTTAAGAGGACTGTAGCCAAAGCTAGTCCTCTGAGGAGATGAGTGCTCACCTCCTCCTGCCCTGCTTTATAGCAGCTCCAGCAAGGCTCCCAGCTAGGGCTTGATGGGGACCTTGGCCCAGGCAGGGGGGGGGGGTCCAGATGTGTAAACAGCATAGAGGAGGTAGGCGGTCGGGGATGGTACAGGAGAGTGATTGGTCTTCCTGGGAGGATCCCATATTCACTCTGGGCAGGAGCTACTGGGCCATGGCTGGGTGGCCAAGCTGGACAGAGGACAGAGCAGTTGGGCCAAGGTGTCCTGGGTGTTATCAGCTCTTATCTGTGCTCTCACCCTGTCCTACCTATTGGTGAGGTAGGATGCCATATGCTTGGTGACAAGAGGAAGCCCAGTGCATTCTGATGACCCCTCACTCACTCCTGGTGGCTCAGGAGCAGCAAATGGCACCTTGTGGGGGTTGAGGCCAGACTAAGTGAGAAGGGAGCCAGAGGAGGCCAGGCGGTAGGGAGGAGTTTGAAATGGATTCTCCCCAGGAGGTAACAAGGATCATACTGAAGTTTAGGCAATGGAAGGGAATCTCACCCTGAGAGAAGTTAAGTGCCATCTCTTCTATCAAAAGCAAACAAAAGAGGATCACAGGAGGCCAGGTCCCTGTGAGTTCCTGGAGAGCCAAGCAGTGAGACCCTGCCTCAGAAAAAACAAAACACAAAGTGAAAAACCAAAAAACTCAAAAAACAGCTCAGGACTGTCACCTGTTTCTCACTGCCTTGTTGACTTCCACACCTCCTCAAACTCGGTTTAAGCAAAGGTCTTGTACTGGACCCCACCCCTGCCTCTTTCTCTCTCTCTCTCTCTCTCTCTTCCTCCCCTCCCTTCCTTCATCCCTCTCTCCCCTCCCTCTCACCATTCCTTTCTTTTTTTCAATTAGGCAACTATAAAAACCATGAGAAGAGACCCCAGCCAGTGGGGGAAAAGACACAGTGTCCTTATGCTGTGACAAAAATCTAAGGCACGTGCCACCTGGATAAAGCAACTCACTACACTCTTTTGAAGAAGTCAACGTTGCCATGCAGACTTTTGCTTTCGGTGAGCGTGTGCCATCAGCACAGCCCTTGACTCCAGATTCTATTTCCTACAGTCATGAAGCTGCAAAGCCATTTCTGGTCTTTTTCTTCTACACAAAGTTCTCCCTTTTCTTTGTGTGCTCTGTCTCCATCATCCAGGATCCCTATCTCGGGGACCACAGCTTGGCAGCAACCCTCTCTGCACGGCTCTTGTGAAGACGGTGTGCTGACAGGGTCCCTCAGTGTAATGGAGTCTGTCAGTCACAGCCTCGGCTCCAGCTAGTACGGTGCTGCTCTACCCCAGGAAACCACTGGGAACATCTGGATGGTGCAGACTGGGAATGGGGGAGAGGGATGTTCTGCTTTTGGGGTTCTTATGTCCCATTGGACCCAGGAACTCCGGGGAGGAAGTGCAATGTACCCTAACCCTCAGGCCTGGGCCTCTGAGCTCTTCGGTGCAGCCCTGAGGGAGGCAGGCCAAGCGGCCATCACTCCTTTTGGAATTCTGTTTGCCAGAGAGGAAGCCGAGGCAAGAGAGGCAGAGTGCTCTGGGAGCAGATAAGCCGGCGCCTGACTCAACTGGCCCACCACTCCTTGCTGTGAATGTCTGAGCCGCAGGGACTGTGCGGTGTGGTGTGGTGCCTTCTCCCCTGGCCTGCTACCCCACTCCACTAAACACTGCCTTGCCAGTCTCTGGTGAGACAGGTCCTCTACCCTGCACCTCCCGGGCTTATCTCTCCCTATGGTTCTTGCCTCACTAATGTTGTACACCACTGCCCAGAGCTCCCCTCCTAACGTGCCCCCAGCATCTTATTTATCTCTAGCTGTGGGGACAAGGAGCAGCCTGCTGGCTTCAGACGGGCCAGCACATTCCTGGAAGTGGCCGAGCTAGCCAGGCTTTCTTCGGTTGCTTCACCTGTTGGCGACACTAGCGCCTCCCCCAACATTTGACAGATGTGGCCCCAACCCCGGCAATTTGCTCACATTACCTCAGCAGGGCTCAGAACAATCTCTATCCAGGGTATGCTGCTGAGCTCACTCACAGGTAAGTTAAGCAATGTCCTCATGTTCACGCAGTGAATGGTTAACTTGACCTTCAACGTTCAGAAACCTGAGTCCATCTGAAAATTTTCCCCTGCTAAAAAAAGACTTGGCCATCTCCTGTTAGGAAGTATCTCTTCCTAGACAGGTTGGTTGGATCCTGTTGGGCCCAAAGCAGGGAACAAACACTAAGCAAATATCACAACCCATGTTTTGTAGAAAGCTGCTGTTTCGCACTGGCGCCCTCAGCCCCATCTAAGAGGCCTCTGCAGACCTTATCACAAAGCAGCATTTGCCTGGCCCGGCAGGGAGACAGCTCTGCTCTGGGCGGATCTGGGTGATGATGTGCCCTTATTTGACCCTACAGACTGGCAAGGCCTGGAAAATGTCAGTGCACACTTCCTTCTACAGTTTTCAAGAAGTTTCCTTTGCTTCCAGTACACTCTGCAAAGTGCATGCTGGGACTGGTGGGTCTGTTTCTTGTTGTCAAATCTCTTTAAGATGTGCTTTGGGCATGATGCATGGTGTTTCATACCTACAACCCTGGCACCTGGGAGGCTGAGGGAGGAGAATGTCCACGAATTCAAAGCCAGCCTGATCTACATGATGAGCTCAGGGCTAGCTAGGGCTGCAGAGTGAGAAGCTGCCTCAAAAAACACAAGGCTGGGATGTAGCTCACCTGGTAGAGGGCTTGCCTACCACGCGTAAAGCCCTGGGTTCCACAGTCCCAGCACGACACCAGCAAAGGCACGATGAAGATCCTGCTTGGAGAGTCAGGGAGAGCAGAAGTTCGTTAACTCTGCCTACACAGCAAGGTCAAGGGCGTTTAAAGATAGATAAAACTCCCAAGTGTCTCCCCACCTCCGCAGCTGCTCTCCAGAGCTGGAAGGGCTCAGAGCCCTGTCCCTCTTACGGGCGAGAGTGTGTTTGTGGCAATCACCTGTGCAAGGCTATTCCACTTCTGTGTTCACACTCTGTGTCCCCATGGGCAGCCATCTCAACACTGAAGATGGAGGTGACAGCTGTCACGGAGTACAAAATTATTTTTGTCATTTGTTTTGAGACAAGCTCTCAAGGTTGTATATGCTGGTTGTAATTCTAATTTTTATACTTGATATCTGTTTTTATTGTATATAGTTTTGTATTGGGTTTGGATCACTCTTATTTAAACAAAAGTGGGGGGTGCTGAGGGAGCTCCTTAAGCCTTTGGGACGCTGATGGCTTTGGGTACTATATAAACAGATGTAGAAGCGTGCACATCTGTCTTGGCTGCTAGATTCGGTTCCTGTCCCTGCTCGTGCAGAGGACTGTGATCCGTGAGTCTATCCCTAAATAAAGAATGCTTTATTATACTCCATTCTGGGCTAGCGTGGGACCACTTTATTGTAACCGCCAACAATGGAGGAAGCATAGTTGTACACAGATGAGGTAGATGAGCCTCGGGCAGCACACAGATAATAGAAATGGGTTCGTTAAGTTTTTTTTTAAAAGTTGGCTAGAAAGAAGCCTGGGCTAAGGCCAAGCATTCATAATTAATAAGCCTCCGTGTCATGATTTGGGGTTGGAGATCCAAGAAAGCTGGCTACACAGGAGCTGTTTAGGGGAGAGAGTCTGTTTCAACCTGTTTTCTGTTGCTGTAAGGGAATACCCGAGAACTGGGTCACATATAAAGAAAAAAGTTCAATTAGCTCAAAAGTTTAAAGGCAGTGAGGTATCTACGATCACAGCACCTGATTAGTTTCTGGTGAGACTCACGGCAGAAAGTGAAACCATGTGGGACACACACGCTTTAAACATACTCGTGAGGTCACTAATTAGGTGTTTTTTTTTTTTTTTTCAACTTGACACAAGCTAGAGTCATCTGGGTAGAAAGAACCTTTGAGGGATTGCCTGGAGGCAAGTCTGTGGGACATTTTCTTGATTCCCTGCTGCTGTGTGGGAGCCCCTGCCCACCAAGGGTGGAGTCACCCCAGGACAGGTAGCCAGGAATGGGAAAGCAGGCTGAACCAGCCACAGGCTTAGAGCAAGTAGCACTTCTCATGGCCTCTGCTTTAGTTCCTGCCTTGAGTCCCTGCCCTGCCCTTCCTCAATGGTGAAGGGGCGGACTGCAAGCTGTAATAAGCCTTTTCCTCCCCAGACTGCTTCTGGTCAACGTCCATTGCAGCAGAAGAAAGCAAACTAGGGCACTAGTAAAGTCTTAAGAGAATCAGCCCACAGGAAAGGCCCTCTCCATCATCACCATCACCACCCACGATGACATTAGCGTTCCAGCTTGCCTCTGCATTTTGACTGGCTGTGGTTTTCTGTAGTGGTCTCCATCTGCTGCAGAGAGAGGGGTGAAGACTACACTTCCCTGTGGGTATAGGGACAAGTATTTAGACTGTAGTTAAGGATTGGGCTGGTTTAGTAAAGTGTTGTAGTTCTTTTACATGTACACATGGAACAGCAATTAAAGTAGAAAGGCCATGAATTTGAAAGAGAGCAAGGAGGGGTTTGAGGGAGGATTTGGAGGGAGGAAAGGAAGGGAAAATAATACAAGCATAATTTTTAAAATCAAAGAAATAATAATAAAACAATTCAGCATAAGAAGTCTTCTCTTGGGCTGGAGAGATGGCTCAGTGGTTAAGAGCATTGCCTGCTCTTCCAAAGGTTCTGAGTTCAATTTCCGGCAACCACATGGTGGCTCACAACCATCTGTAATGAGGTCTGGTGCAGAGTATTGTATACATAATAAATAAATAAATATTAAAAAAAAAAAGACAGGGACTCACTTTAAAAAAAAAAAAAAAGAAGTCTTCTCTTGCCGGGCGGTGGTGGCGCACGCCTTTAATCCCAGCACTCGGGAGGCAGAGGCAGGCGGATTTCTGTGAGTCTCCCAAACCATGACATGGAGACAATATTAATTATGAATGCTCAGCCTTATCTTAGGTTTGTCCCACTAGCTCTTATAACTTAAATTAACCGGTTTCTCTTCATCTATGTTTTGCCTCAGGGCTTTCTACCTTTCTTTCTTCTGTATGTCCTACTGTGTCTGCCTGGCTGGCCCCAAGTGTCTCTCTCTCTCTCTGTCTCTCTCATTCTTTCCTCTTCATTCTAGATTCTTCCTCTTACTCATTCTCTCTGCCCTCCAGTCCCGCCTATCCCTCTACTTCTAGCTATTGACCATTCAGCTTTTCATCAGCCCAATCAGGTGCTTTAGGCAGGCAAGGTAAAACAAACTCAACATATATTTACATAATTAAACAAATGCAACATAAACAAATCTAACGCATCTTTTCCTAGTTAAGGTAATATTCCATAATATAAACAAACGGAATATATCTTTACATAGTTAAAGTAATATTCCACAACAGAGGTCAGATATGTGGCTCAGCTGACAGTCTAGCATGCACGAAGCTCTAGGTTCAATCCCAGTAGCACACAAACGGGGCAAAATGGCACACATCTGCAATTGCAGCACGCAGGAGGCGAAGGTGGAAAAATCAAGATTGAAGGTCATTCACAGCTACACAGCAAAGAGGCTAGCTCGGGGTGACCGAGGCTGTCCAAACAACAACAGTATCCAAGGACATAGGGTCCTTGCAGAGATCTGGGTCCCTACCACCTTCCGCCTGGGCTGGTGACTTGGCCAAGGGTGACTGTCTCTCAAAGCGAGGGGGGCACCAAACTGTGGAGGTTTCTGATTAGGAAGGAGCTCTCCAGATGGCGAGACAGGGGTCTGTCTGTTCTTTCTAGGAGGTGAAGGGCAAACAACAAGGTGCAGAGCGTCCCAGCGGGATGACACCAGCTCCCTGGCCTCGAAGGCCCACTGCCAGTCCAGCTCCTGCGCAGACTCTGTGTCATCCACGGCTGGCGCCCTGCCCCACCCCTTACTCCTACAGTGTTTTGGCTGTCATTCTTTTTCTGGAGGTGCCATCATGCTGAGGGCTAGGGCTGGAGGTGGGGCCAAATATTTGTAGCGAATCTGACCAGAGGGATGCCACACCAGGGCATGGTAGTCTAGGTATGCCTGTGATCTGCTACTTGGGAGTTCAGGGCCAGCCAGAGCCACAGAGCAGGACCACACGGCCTGCCTCTCTTTAAAGAAAGGCTAAGTCACAACCTCCAGGGACAGAGGCTGTTTACTGTGCGGATGAGAAACGGAGCCGGTTCTGGTGGTGTTGACCTATAATCTCAGCTACTCTGGAGGTTGAGGCAGGATCGCAAATACAAGGCCTTCCTGGGCAATTTAGTGAGACTCTATCTCAAGAACTGAAGAGCTGAGGCTGTGGCTAAGTGGGGATGCTTGGGTAACACGTGTGTAGGCCATTTCAACCCCCGAGGAGCTCGGCAAGGTCACAGGGCTTACAGTCACTTGACCTCTGAGGTCAGGGCAGTGTCCTGATGGTTCCACCTAGGCTGGACGCTTGAGTCCTCATCCTGGCAACAGGCACAGACGGTTGTGGGGTGAGGCTGCTGAGTGGCACTGGAGTAGGCCTGTGCTTCTGCATGGTTAACCTCCAGGTACACAGCACAGCCACCAGATGTTGACAATCGTCTGTGACAGTAATGGGGCTGTCAGTCCCGGAGGGAGGGAGCTCAAGGTCTTGCCTATGGAAGGATGCTGAGCTCCTGCTGGCCTCTGGCTGTAAGTCTTGATGTCTCTGCAGTCCTTCCTTCCAGGTCAGGATGTCAGGCTGTTAGTTTCTCAACTCCAATCTTACCCTGTTCCAAGGGTCACTGCCTGGAGTTTTTCTTCCTATGAGGAAGTTTTTCCTGGGGGAGGTGGAGCCCTGCCTTGGCAAAGGGTCACACAGTTCCCAGCAGAGTCTGAGACAGTGCCAGGCCAGGCTGGCCCTTGTATAAGAATGGCTGTCCCTGTGTGTTATCTACGTGGCAGACAGGTCTTTTGTGGGTGAAGAGACTTCAGTCTAGAGGCCATACAGAGAATCATTCCAGCACCTCCTGTTGGTCCCCAAACCAAACTTATGCACACTTGGCTGGATATAAGGACCTAGCCAGCCCCAGGAACTTAAGTTCTGTCTTCTTGGTTGTCCTCTTTGTTTGATTTTTGTTTTTATTTTTTATTTTTTTGAGACAGGGTTTCTTTGTGTAGCCCTGGCTGAACTGGAACTTGTTCTGTAGACCAGGCTGGCCTTGAACTCAGAGATCTGCCGGCTTCTGCCCTCC
>NC_022023.1:10768156-10786262 GCF_000317375.1 Microtus ochrogaster
GGCTTGGCTGATTTTCATTCCTGTTGCCACAGGTGTGAACGCTGCCCTTACCACTGTGTAGCTTGTTCCCCCCTCCTCCCCTGCCAACAGGGAACACATGGCTGAATGAAGTAGAGGAGAAAAAGCAGGAGACTGCTTTGGAAGCCCAAGCCTGCAAAGTCTGCTCCCTGGAGCTTTGTTCTGCTCTCCTTAACTGCAGATACTGAGCCCTTGCCTCAGAGTGTCCAGGAGCTACCCATAGGGACCACAGTACCCTGCAGGGTCATGCAGGAAGTGCCTCCTATGTGAGACCCATTGACTTGCCTCTTTGGGCTCCACCAGGGAGGTTATACAGAGGCTGTGGGGGTTTACTTATGAGGCTGTCAGAGCTCTGAGGGGACTTTGTCCAGGCCATGGTCCCTCTGCCTAGATGCCTCAAGCAGACTGGAAGTCAGGCTTCCAGGCCTATAGAAGTCCCCTACCTACATGGTTGTGGAGCTGAGAGAAGTGATTCAGCCAGGCTTCTGGAATTTTCTAAGGATGGAGGGACTCTCCCAGGCTGTGGTAGGAGGTGGAGGTGTATCAGTTTCTCAAGAAGAGCTGGGTCCTGGGGCTTCATCTCCTCTTGCGGAGAAGCTGCAGCTCAGCTGTGCTGGCTGACTCTGCAGACTGGCTGTCCCTGGAGCCTGCTGCAAGGTGAGTAGAACAGGTCAGGGCAGGTGGCCCCTGAGGCTTTGGAAAAATGGGGCTAGAAGAGGAGGCTGGGAGTGCTTAGAGAAAGAACAGAGATTCTTGAGCACATAGACCTGGATCACATATAATTGACTGTCCTAACTGGAACACTTCTGAGAACGAAAGGGGGCTGTGTTAATTACACCAGGGAAACAGATGCAAACTGGGAATCCGGGGCAAGCAAGAGACCGGTTACCCAACTTACTACCACTTCCTAGCTGTGTGTCTTCAGGCAGGTTATATAACTTTTCTGAAATCTGCTCCAACATAAAAAGGATACCATGATGCGCTGCTTTTCAGGGCTGGCTGCTGACGTAGACTTGGCTCTCGACCTTTCCTCTGTCACAGAAGGTCGTTTGTCCCTGGAAGTGATCAGGGGAGTCAGCCTCAGCTCTCTGGAATTCAAGGGTCTCCACGGATGCTGGCCAGAGCTGAGGCGTCGAGCCTCCTGATTGATGAGTGTTCCTAGGGGAAGGCCCCAGGTTAGACATTCCTGGTGGCCGGGTCTGTCTCTCGCCTTCCCTTAGGCAATGGCTGTGCAGAGCATCCTCATCAGGGCTCAGCCCAGCACAGCTCTACTGTCACTTGCCTTTGCTTGCCTCCTCTGGGGGTTGCCCACACGGACTGGTGCATTCCTTGGGGTATTTGCTCAGACTGGAGCCCAAGCTGGAGGAAGGAGGCAGCTGCGGTTTCTATGTCAGTTCCAACAGTTCCAAATTAGAATGCTTCCCTAGAGCTGAGTGAAGTCTGTTTCTGCCACTTGGGGTTATTAGATTCTGGACAAATCAAAGTCCCCAGGCTCTGGGCCCCAGTGAACTGTCCTTTCCTTTTATTTTGGAAATAGGGTCTCATGTGGCCCAGGCTGTGGTCAAATTCATGGCATAGCTGAGGGTGACCCTGAACTCTTAACCCAGCTAGCCTAGAGCAAAGGTGGCAGCAGCCCTTCCTTCCAGACAAGCTGCCACAGAGAATGCTAGGTTCGTCTAGACCAGAGCTCTCCTGGTGACCCTGGTTACTTGGTTCTCTGTTCCCTCTTTTCGACCCAACTGGAGTCAAGGCTTGCCAGCTCTGGAAGGCTTTTTAAGCAAATAGCTCTGAGCTAACTCATTTGACTAGTCTCTCCACTAAACAGCCAAAGGCTCCTGGGGGTAGGAACTAGGTGGTCCCTCAGCATAGGTACATGCCCACCTCAGTGCTGAGGTCTCAGGACAGTGGTCTGGAGGGTTGAAGTTCCCTTCCAGGAGCTAGACACTACACACAGGACAAACCAGCAAGCACATCAATATTTAACACTTTTTTTTTTTTTTTTTTTTTTTTTGGTTTTTCGAGACAGGGTTTCTCTGTGGCTTTGGAGCCTGTCCTGGAACTAGCTCTGTAGACCAGGCTGGTCTCGAACTCACAGAGATCCACCTGCCTCTGCCTCCCGAGTGCTGGGATTAAAGGCGTGCGCCACCACCGCCCGGCTTAACACATTTTTTTTGTAAGCAGAGTCTATTGGCTATTTTCATCCAGGACAGACTAGGTAAGTATTTTTGCTGTTGCTGTCAGGTTTGCTTGTTTTGCTTTCTTTTTTGAGACAGGGTTTCTCTCTGTGTAGCGCCAGCCGTCCTGGATCATGCCGGCCTCAAACTAAGAGATCCACCTGCCCCTGCCTCCTGGAGTGCTGGAATTAAAGGCACACGCACTAGCCTTCCTAAGAGAATGTATCTGTGTCCTGGCTGGTCCTGAACTCCTGGGCTCAGGTGTTCCTTTAGCTCAGCCTCTGGAGTCACTGGGACGTTTGGCTGCGTGACACAATACCCAGCACTATTGTTGACAATTTGACAAAAAACAGCACCTCATGTTTTAATTTGTACTTTTAATTGGGGAGAGCGAGTCTTTCTCACATATTTGTGGGCCATTTGAATTTTCTGGGGAGACTCGTCTATCCACAGCCTTTGTTCTGTTGTCTTCTGTGCTGATTTTCTCTTAACGATTTATATTCTTTGCATATTATAGGAATTATTATGTAATATATTTTCTCTGTCACTTGATTTTTGTTGAGGCTGTTTCACACAAGAGGTTCTACAGTTTCACAATGTCCCATGCTGCCTTTTCTTTTGGCTCCAGTGTGCCACGTTGCACTCAGAATTTCTCTAGATGATTCAGCCACTGCTTCAGATGCTCTGAGAAACAATGGCCACACTTGCAGTGGCAGCAAAGAAAATGTTTATTTAAAAATAAGAACTATCACACGAGATACATTTAAATATTAATAGAAGTGAAAACTTCAAATGGTGTAACAAGACTAACAGCTTTCTGCTCGCAGATGGTCAGACGCCGACAAACAAGACCTGTGTGCTGAGAGGGGCTGTTAGGAGAAGCACACGCAGGCCTGAGGAATGTTCTATTTACAGGCTGTTAAGAGAATGCATACGCGGGCCTCAGGAACGTTCTATTTACAGGCTTTGGAGGAGCCATGATCCCCAATCTACTTGCTGCTGATGTTGCTTGAGAAGCACACGAGGCCGAGCTGGATCCAGTTACACCAGAGAATTTACTTTTAGAAGACATTTTTCTGCTTGTAGTAAAGCCCCTAAAATGTGGCAAAGAAAAGAAAATTAAAATGCTAAACGAGACCAAGTTAATGGTCTTTTTTAACTTGCTAGGAAAACGAGCATGATTTTCTCTGTCTTGTGTCTGTCTACATTTTCTGCCTGGAAATCCAGAGGGTAGAGTGAGTTTCCTTTCTAAAGTGACTCGATTCTATGGGCTGTGACCACCTATGGACCCTCTCTCCAGTCACACCTTCTACAACCTACAGCCAGATGCTCCGGATCTGTTCTGACAAAAGAGGAAGTGAAGACATCTCTAAAAGACCCCAAATCTCTGGCTATCAGACACCCTAGAATTAGCGAACTGGCACAGTTTTGTGGGTAGTGGAGATGGGCAGAGCCTCTGGGTGGCCACTTCCTAGGCACAACATGGATCTTGCTCTGTAGGGAGGGACCAAGCTGCCTCATGCATTGGTCTGGCATGTGTCCGGGCCACGTAGCCGGCAGCAGCTACACCCAAAGACCTGCCAAGTCTTCCTGCTCACTGCCTCCTGCACACAGGGAGGAGGGCCCTGCCATAGCCTGAGCTGAGTCGGGTGTATCACTTCTTTGCTGACCTGAGCATAGCAACCCTGCCAGTGGGTTTACAGAGACAGTGGGCAGCCCCTTCAGAGGCTCTGCAAACTCACTGAGGTCCACCATCAGTTCCAGAATCCAGGGTAGTCGATGGCATTCCAGGGCACACTGCTGGGGCTAGGTAAAGAGTTTTTCAACATTTTAAACCTCTTGCTGGAGGGAAGGCATTTCACTGCAGATCTGGCAGAGAAGCAGCCTAAAGTTTCCCTATGCTGACTTCCTGCTGAGAAATGAAGCCCGGAGCAAAAACCTGCTGTTTATGTTGATTTACAGAACGAATCTGCCAACAGCAGCCTCCATTTCAACGGCTCATCCATTTTCCTCCCACTCAGAGAGCTTAGAACACACCTGGCTCATTGTGTCATTCTGAAGAGGTGAGCCCCAGTGGTCTGATGGGGTGAAGGGCTTTGGCAAGGAGCCCCACAGTCTCCCACTGCACAGGTGAGCAGTGTGGGGGCTGGAAACCCTCTCAGGGCTGGGTTGTGAAACCCAGAGGACCAGAGTAGATGCAAAGATGCTGCGGCTAGTGACTAGTTACCAAGCTGGTAGGCACAGACTAATTACACCTGGCATGGAAACTGGTGCCGGCTGTAGGATACTATGAAGTTGGCTTTGTTTTCTGAGAAGGTGTCACACAGCCCAGATTGGCTTTGAACTCGGTTATTTCCTTGAACTCTCATCTTCCTGCCTCCCACCTCCCACGTGCTAGGGTTAGAGGCACGGCCCTTCATGCCTGGTTTAAGTATGAGTTTTAGTCCTTAAACTAGACTCCAGGAGGCACAGCAAAGAGCTTCTTTCTCACAAACAAATGCTGTGAAAATGAAATAAAGGAGCCGGCAGCAGTGAACGTGTTGGCCTCCTTTCTTCTAACAAGCAAAGCCAGATGACAGATCGCCCACGCTTTCAGTGTCCACAGACAGGCAGAAGGGAAAGTGCTTAAGCAGTTGTGTCAGCCAGTGTCCAATCCCACCTTCCCACGCAGGCCAGGCCGGTTTCCCCACCCTCAACCCGACGGGGTTGGACCAGAAGCTTTTTAAGGTCTTCTGCTCTGTGAGCAACCAAGGAAACGAGCGTTTCTCCAGGGAGAAGAATAAATGAAGGAAATGAGAAAACGTCCCCACTGAAGAGTATCTGATGGCCACTTGCGCACTTAAAACCACAAAATCAAGCCACCATTTATGAAGGCTATTAATTCTGTACTCTGTCAGAAGTCTGTTTATGGATTTAACAAGAAAAGACAATTTGGTGACACTGCCTTCTTTTCTCTTCTCCCACATAATCGTGTTTCTATCCCCAGAAGAAGAGGGAGGGAACTGCAAAGGTCACTGCAGCTTTGCCTCCTCCTGTCTAAGCAAGTCTGTCACAGTGCGCAGTTCTGTGGGGCCACCATATCTGGATCAAAGGCAAAGATGCAAGGCAGAAGGTGGAAGACACCTGGCAGAGGCTGGGAGAGGGGCTGGTGGATATGGTCCAATGGGAAGAAACAAACCTGCTGCCAAGACCTGGCCACTCTACCTGTTTCTTCCTGTGAAGACATGTTGTAGCTCAAAGCCAAGCAAAGGGAAGGGCGGGGAAGACAGAAGCCACTTACACAGCCCTAAAGAAACCTGGCTTGCCTGGCTTTTGGATTTCCCCATGTGGTATTTTCTCAGCTACCCTGCTAAGGCTAGGTAGGAGCCACCTCTCCAAGTCACTGAAAGCAGGGGGAAGGCTGGGATGTAGCTGGGCTGACAGGCTTGTTTAGCATGCAGGAGGCAATGGGTTTGATCTCATCACTGCATAAAGCATGTGTGATGGCCCACGTAGCTAATGTCAGTACATGGGAGGCGGAGGCAGAAGTTGAAAGTCAGGGTCATCCTCGGTTATAAACCAAGTTCAAGGCCAGACTGTGAACAGGAGCCCAGAGAATCCTGCAGTCACAGAGGAAGTGTAGCAAACACTGGAAATTTATTTACTCAGTGAGTATGAGTTGTGTTTTGGGTGGAAAAGTACCTTAAGAAGAGCAATTACCTCAAAACAAACAAAAATTCCAAGGTAAGGTCAAAGTTTTAGAAATTTTTGTAAACTCTGAAATAGATTATTTTAAAAATCTGAAGCCATGCTTGTGTTTTGATTTGGGTCTTAACCATCAACCCATTACCTAATCATGGCTAATTTAAATATGTTCTTTATGTGCACCTCTGCTCTTTTCCCCTTTCACTGATGCTGCAAAGGACATCAGAGACCATACCCCTTTGCTTTGAAGCCACCGTTACTAGCTCTCCTCCTCTTGGGCCTTTGGAAGGCTGGTATTTTCTTCCTCTTTCTTTCATTTCTAGTTTGATTTGCAAAGTAGTGAGAAGATACAGGCTCCTCGTCGTCAGCCTCCTCCGGTGTGTTCCTCCTGGTGTGGCTCATGCCTGGGGAGCTGTTCTCAGCTACAAATAGGAAATGCAGACATTTACAGGTGACCCTGGGTTTGGAGCCCAATATTAGCTGCTTTCCTGGTGCTTCCCTGCTGTATGGATTCAACAACTCAGCAGGAATCAAACATTTCTAGTTTTAAAAGCTCAAGTGTATTAAACGGCAATTTATATCTAATAAAAGAGAGACAAAATTCATTACTTAAAAAATTTTGTGGTAATATTTAACTCAACTGGAGATGTCAGGTTTAGTTCCCACTCTACTGCATGAGGCCTATGTCCATTTCACACTGAACTAAGCTGAGGTGAAGGATGCCACAAGCATTAGCTGATTTTATTCACCATCTTAAACATACTGAGAAAAAAAGTCCAATATAAAAAGGCAACAAATCCCTCATCTTTAAGCAACAGTCTCCTAATAATAAACACACCAGAAAATTCAGTACCGTATTTTACTCCTTGCAGACGGATGCCATTTCTTTGCATAATTGTTATGAACACTTCACATATCAGGCTAACAAGCAGGAACCTGGCCTGACGAAAACATTTGCAAGGGAGAAAGTAATTTTCATAGATATTTGCATCTTTTTGTTTTGTTTTTCAAGACAGAGTTTCTCTGTGTAGCCCTGGCTGTCCTGGAACTCACTCTGTAGACCAGGCTTGTCCTTGAACTCAGAGATCCACCTGCTTCTCTCTGTCTGAGTGCTGGGATCAAAGGCATACACCACCACTGCCTAGCTCTCGTTTTCTTGATTGATGAAGGAGTCCAGCCCACCTTTGGCCAAGCTGTCCTTGGGAAGGTAGTCCTGGAGTGTTGTACAGGAGGATAGGCTGAGCAAGTCAAGTATGGAACAAGCCAATAAGCAGTGTTCTTTCATAGCCTCTGTTTCAGCTCCTGCCTTGGCTTCCGTTAGCGGACTATGATGTGGATATATAAGCCAAACAAACCCTTCGTTCCCAAGCTGCTTTTGGTCCTGGTGCTTACACAGCAGTGGAGACCCAACTAAGACAGCAGCCCTACTGAGGGTGCTAACTCACTGTACGGCACAAGCCACCCCTTCTCTCAGTTTCCCTTAGTCAGCAACTCCTACACCAGTGCTGGGCTTGTGAAGAGGCACCACAGGACAGACCCACTGCAGCCTTGGGAAGCTCCGCTTTGATGTCCTCACTGAGTCAGGCTTGTGTTCCCGTGACATGTTCATTTTCCCAAAGCACTTAAGCCCTACTCTTACATGTTATCTTAGACATGCTTGTTAGATAACATGTTCCTTCCTCAGATAAGGACACTGAAGCACAAGGAGGTTGCTGGTATCCTGACAAAGATCACACAGTGAGATGATGGTAGATCTGGAATGGGTCCCAGAGTCTGTGACTCCTTGGGCACTTGCCTTACCAGAACAATGTGCAGGACTGAGGGCTCAGAGGTTCCCATCTGTCCTCCATTAGTGGGCTTTTTTTTTCTTTTTGAGACAGGGTGTCTCTGTATAACAGTCTTAGCTGTCATGGAACTCATTTTGTAGACCAGGCTGGACTTGAACTCACAGATATCCACCTGCCTCTGCCTCCCAAATGCTGGGATTGAAGGTGTGCGCCACTACCGCCTGGCTCCATTAGTGGGTTTAATGACTGGCTTCCCTGAAGACCTAAACACCGTGTCCTCTTGGAGGTGCCTGGCACACCATGAGGGGCTGCTCCTAGAACCTGGATTCCAATGTGACAGGTGTAGGATGCATTAATCACATAATTAAATTCAGTGAGATACACTGCTTAACACTAAAACAAGCTTTTAGAAAACATGTTTGGCGGGATACTGAACCTGGCAGTGTCCATTCTGAGTATTTCTGTAATACTGGAATCACTTCTGCACCATATTTTTCCAGCTTGTCTTCAGTAACACCATCAATCTGAAGCAAAACCTCAGGATCAGAAGATAAAGATTCTGTGTGTGGACATAAAATTAAGAATTTAAATTACCACTCATAGAAAACCCACTAAATTCAAGTGCATCCACTCATTTGGCTCATATTTGTTAAGACCCAACTATTGCTGGGCACCAGATACATGCATGGGGAGTTTTCTAAAAGGCAAAGTTAGACTGGAAATGTAGCAAACAGGTTGGGGGGCAGGAGCCACCATCCAATTTTAGCAGCAAAGGCATAGACACTAAGGTAGTGAGTGCGAGACAGCCAAGTGTCTGGGGGAAGCAGGAGGGTGGGATCTGTGCTGTGTGCTCAGCCTTCAGCACACCCGGCTCTTGCCCACTACCCCCAAGACTTGTCTAGCTGCAAGACTGCTGTCCCTGCATTTGTTGCGAACACCTTCATTCTAGTCCTAGCTCTGATTCTTTCCCTGTCGTGCAGACATGCACATTCCACCTCAAGAGACACACTGCATTGCTGCTGCCCCAGCCCAAGTTTGTTCCTCCTCTGTCAGTCCCACACAGGGTGAGACAAGTGGAGCCTGGAGTCCTCTGTAGAGACAGCACACACATCTTATGGCTGGGCAAGCCTGAGGTTAAAAGGTCACTCTGGCTGCTGTATATACAGGAAAGGGTAGAAAGGCGTGCGTAGTGCTTCTGAAGGAAGAAGGATGGGGCAAGTCAGATGTGGGGGAAGAGACTAGGAAGGCCTGGATCTGTTCTGGAGGCCAGGAGTGCTGGCTTTGGAGAGTGAGCGGGTGCTAATCCCTAAGTTTTTGACTTGAGCAGAGGGTGGATTTCAGATCCTTTCCCATCTGTGATTTTCACCTCATTCCTATGTTTAGAAGAAAAGCGACAGACTGTGGGATAGAGCAGAAGGTTCATGAAGAAGGCTAGGGGGAGATGAAGTGGGAGAGGCAAGCAGATGCAGACCCTTTGACCCTTTGGCAAAACTGTGTTGTATCTAGTGAGCTGTTGTAGTTTAGTGGTTTTGGAAAAAATAAAAGCATACTATGTTCACATCTGGAACTAAAGAGACCAGTTAGGAAACTACATTAATAGCCAAGGAAACCATCCTTTTTCCCTGACTCTAACTCACACACTGTTTCTGAAGTCAAGAAGTGTCTCATGAATACTGCTGGACAAGCTGCAGCTGTTCTGTGCTCACTCCTGCTTGTGCATGTGAGATCTTATGTACAGCTATTAATAATTAACAGTCGGCAGATCAACAAGCTCCCTGTTATTGGCACCTCAGAGTGAGTTTAATGACATGAAATGTCGTCAGAGAGCTGAGGAGATGGCTCAATCAGTACCGTCCTTGTTGCACAGGCACAGGATGGAAGTTTGGTTGCCAGCAGCAATGTAAAAGCTGGGCATATAATTCCAGTGCTGGGAGGCAGAGGCAAGGACATCTGAGGGTCAGCAGACAGCTGGCGATCCTAATTGTCTAGACCCCTGTTGGAAAAATAAAGGTGGATGGTGCTTGAAGAGAACAGCACACGAGACTGTCCTCTGGTTACACCTCACTGAGATTCTGTTGACATCTTCTGGTATCACCTGTACTGGAACAGTGGGGCTCAGGGTTAAATCCCCAGCACAACAGCACTGTAAACCAAAACCAAAGCCAGATCCCAGAGCCAGGATGGGGAATGTCAGAGGCAGGCAGCTGGACAGGGAAAGGTTTAATGGTGGATGGTAAAGTGACAGAGTGATGATTATGGGGTTTCATGAAGGAAGAGCAAGAAGGGATACACAGCAGTCAATGACAACTCATTCCCCAGAGACCTTACCACTGAAATTCTGGGTTAAGCTAACTCAGCCCATGCAAATAACTCAGATCAGCAAATATTTCTTAACTAAAGACACAGCAGTGTTATAGATCCAGATTCAAAGAAGCCTAAGACAGTTTCTTTAATGTTTAGATCCTCGCTGCAAAGAACTTGGACGGAAATAGCTCAGCGTCATGAAGGAAAGCAAAAAGTAATTGACATCTGGCTTTGTAGATGTAATTATTCACATCCTAACATTCAGCTCTACAGAAAAGTACAAGATTAAAATTATAGCGCATATCTGAACTGTATATATCTTAAATATTTTTACTTCAAGAAAGAGCTTAAGTGGTGTCTCTGGGTTGAAAACCCAGAGATTAGACCAAAAATAATTAAAATAGACCAAGACTTTACAAAGCCCCTTAGCAGCAGCTCATGCTTACAAGCCCAGCACTCAGGAAGGCTGGCACTAGGGCATTAGCCATTTGTTGCCACCCTGAACCACATAAGGTCCTGTCTCATCATGGCACAGTGGGGCACACACCTTTAATCCCAGCACATGCACAAGAGGTAGAGGCAAAAGCAGGCAGACCTTTATGAGTTCAAGGCCAGTCTGGTCTACACAGTGAGATCCAGGCCAATCAGGGTGACATGGTGAAACCCTGTCTCAACAGCAACAGATTAATGAAAAGACCCTGTCTCAGAAACAATAGTGTCCTTCAGTGAGAACTTCTGGCCACTGATCCGAGCCAGAAGAGCAAGGCGCACAGGCACTTACCTGCAAGCTTCTTGAGTGTAGCCGTATTAAAAATATTGAAGTAATGAACACCAAAGACTTTCCCCAGCAATTTGCAGACCTCTGTAAGTTCTCCAAGACATTTCTTAACTACCTCTTCTCTTTGGGATACTTTGGCCACTAGAGCTTTTTGTTTTTTTATACTGCTGGAATTTTCTGTTTCCATGAAGTCCACCTTAGTGAGAAAGAAAGTAATCAGAGGAACAGGCAGAAGCACACTTGTTCCCAAGGAATGGCATCTTTCAGTGTTTGACTTTTTTTGTAAAATTTATTTAAGAATTCTATTTAATAATATTGTCTGTGTGGGCATGAGTGTGCACATATGTATGTCACGGTGACTGTGTAGAGGTCACAGGACATTCTGGAGTCAGTTCTTTCCTTCTACCTGGGTTCTGGGGATCAAATTCAGGTTGCCAGGCTTGAATGGCAGTACCTTTGCCTGTTGAGCCACATTGCCTACCCTTGTATTTCTTTTCTGTCGAAAGGTATAAAACCCCCTTGGGAACAAGGACTGTACATTTTCCATCTT
Source organism: Microtus ochrogaster (assembly GCF_000317375.1). Lineage (NCBI taxonomy): Eukaryota > Metazoa > Chordata > Mammalia > Rodentia > Cricetidae > Microtus > Microtus ochrogaster. The sequence continues at coordinate 10,779,452 of NC_022023.1, forward strand.
TCTATTTCCAGGGCCTGGCACATATACAAGAGTACCCTTTGATAAATGTATACTTAATTTTTCTTTAATTTAATTGTGTGCATGTGTATGGTCATGCACTCACATATGCATGCACGCTATGGTATGTTTGTAGAAGACAATTTACAAAAATCCGCTTTCTTCTTTGTTCATGTTGGTCTCAGAGATTTAACTAATGTCATGAAGCCAGGTAGCAAGTCCCCTGACCTACTTGCTAGCCCATAAATGCTTATTTAATGAATATAGGAAGATTTAGTAGCTTGAATATCTATTAAATCCATTTTGACAAATATCATATTAATTGGTTCAATTTCAAGATCTCTTTCCAATTAAGATCATAATATGCTCCTAAGGGAAGAACATCGAACTTTAAAGTCATGATATAATCTGGCACATTCACTGTGAGATAGCAAAATGATCATTTAAAATACCTTACCTTTAAGTGGCCATTTAGTACATCTTGGGCTCTAGTTCCTAGCATCACATAGGCGATTGGTTGGTCATTGGCATTGATATATAAGTCTTCATCCAAAATTTTGTCTAGTATCAGCTTTTTAAAAAGTCTTTCAGCATTGTGTCGTGAATAAGAAAATCCCTTTCCAAATATTCCTGACTGAATCTTTGCACTCTTACTTCCTAGAAGGTTCAAAAATTTAGATGAGTAAGTATAGCTGTATCATTATTCATACAGAAGAGGCTAAGAAGTCACTCAAGGACATCTTTGGACAAACAGGAGGGATCATCTGTTCCACAGGAAACCCCACAGCACAAACAGACTTCATTTCTGAGTTAGGAGCATATCTGAGGAGAATTCCAAGGTTCCTGTGGTTGCATGTACTTTCTCTCAGTGACAGGGAAGGAGCCAGCACCTTGTGCACACTGAGCTTGTACTCTACCCCAGCCCCTGGCTGCTCCTACTTCTCCTTGTTTTAGAACATGTTGACCAAACCACAGCAAAATTTAGCTTATTATTTTAAAACGTTGCATTCACAGTTTATAAAATTGCATTAGATAAATAGAGCAAAGAATAAAGAATTTATGTATGTGCTAGTAGCTTTATACCACTCGGTTATACTTTATATTTCTGTGCATTGTTGATAGAGTTACACAACATTTTGTTGTTTGTTTTTTGAGACAGGGTTTATATAGCCCAGGCTGTCCTCAAAGTTATCGGAGCTTCTGATCCTCCCATTCTAAGCACCTTCCAAGCACTTAGGATTACAGGTATGTGCCCTCATACCCAGCCTACCAATCTTTTAACAAGTATTTTTTAAGTATTTATTCGTTGTGTGCACACATGTGCCACAGCTTATGCTGCAGAAGCTGAGGACAACCTTGCAGGAGTTGGTTCTCTCTCAGTCGGGCTAAACTCAGGCTGTCATGCTGGGCAGCAGGCATCTGTAACTGCTGAGCCATCTTGCTGGCCGTCGACCTTTGCTCTCCAGGGCTGGGGCTGGAACTCTACGAGAGAGCCTTTGAATTGGTTTTCTAAATACCATCTCTGGTCCTACTTATTTAAATATCTATTCGATTATAAAGTAGATACTTAAATCTGCATATTTTGTTACACTCTGATAAAGCATACACAAATTCTAAAACCAAATGTAGCATTTTACTAGATCTCAAAAGAGGTGAAGCTGGAAGTGCCTGCATTGCCCCGGTCACCTGAGAACAGCAGTGATCTCATCACATTAACACAATTTTAAATGTTAAGCTAAAAATTATACTTTTTTTTTTTTTTTTTTTTTAAAAGACAGGGTATGTTGAAAATAAAGTCTTTCTCTTTTTCTCGCTGGGCTGTGGTGGCACGTGGCTTTAATCCCAGGACTCGGGAAGCAGAGGTAGAGGAATCTCTGTAAGTTCAAGGCCAGTCTGGTCTACAAAGTGAGTTCCAGGACAGTCAGAGAACCCCTGTTTCAGAAAACAAAACCAAAATTGCTTCTTTTAAAGACAAGATCTCATTATGGAGTTCTTACAGGTCTGATAATTTCTATACAGAGCAGGATGGCCTCAAACTCATAGACACCTGTTTGCTTCTATGTCTCCAGTGCTGGGACTGGAGGCATGCACCACCACCAACAGGTTCAAAAAACTTTTTGAGACAGTCTGCTACACAACCTTGGTTGGCTTGAAATTCAATATATAGACATGTTTAGCTTTGAAATTGTGGTATCTTTCTGTCTGTCTCCCAGTGCTGGGATTACAGGCATGCTTCACTATGCCTGGGGGGCTCACAATCTTATCACAATTCCCCATTTTAAAAGCCTGTAACATGGATGACTGATAACCAGAATGAGCAGCTACCTTGGAAGACTTTAACTTTATGAGGGTCAAATAATTACATCATTTGAAATTTCAGATGGTTTTCCCTAACATTCTAGAACAGGACCACTGCTCTGCTAACAGGCTTTTAAAGATGTACTCCACCGCTAAGCATAACATAAGAAAGCTCAAGGATGGAGATAAATTTTTATTTATTTATTTCAGATTTAGGTTTTTGCTATGTAATCTTAGCTGGACTCAAAATTTATGACAATTCTTCTGCCTCTACATCCCAAGTGACAGAATGTCAGGTATGTACCATGCGTGCACACGTAAGAGCTGGTGGGAAGCTGAAGAATGTGTGACAAAAAATCTTTAACCTCTAATCCAGTAATTTTTTTAATCACATGATTTCTGTTTAGCCCAGGCTGTCCTGGAACTTCTTATATAGACCAGGATGGCCTCAAACTCAGAGATTTGCTTCCCTCTGTCTAGTAACTGAGTGCTGGGATTAAAGGAGTGTGCCACTATCTCCCTGCTGCTGATCTTTTCATGAAAAGTCTAACAGAGATGTAGTCAAAGATTTGTTTGAAAGACTATTTTACCATTCCATTTTTATAACAGAAACTATGTCCTGAAATGAAACTACTTAAATTAGGAGACTGACTGTATCTTATCATATACAAATGAAATAAATTACACGGGCAATATGGTAAGGGAGGGAGGGACAGAGAGAAGGATGAGGATGGACAGGCAAGTCACAATCTTACTCTACCCTTGCCCTTCTTAACCTCCCTTCCATCACCTTTAATTTGTATGTCATGTGGGGTGAAGCCCAGCGCCTGGAGCATGGTAGACAAATGCTCTACAACTCAGCTACACCTCCAGTCAGGCCATCACTGGCTTGTCAGTTTGAGTGCTTCTGTGGTCACCTGCACCCAGAATACAAACCCTAGCAGTCCTTCCACCACGGGAGTTACCACCTGACATCTAGTGACTAACACAGTCCATGCTATGAATATACTCCTGCTCATTTACTGACTGTTGTACCTGCAGACAGGATTCTTGGCCACCTTCCTTCCTATTGTATGTATGTAGTCTGACCACTGGAAGCAGCGCCTTACTTCTTTTATTCTTACTTACTGTTCATTTACTTAATTATTCAGAGACAGGGTCTTACTGTTGCCCTGGCTGGCCCTGAACGCGGAGGTCCACTGGTCCTTTCTGGGTGCTCAGGTTGGGGCCTCTGTGCACTCCACTAGTATGCACTCACTTCTGTAGTCTCCAGGGTCGCTGACAACCACCTAATGCCAGTCTGGTTTTAGCACCTGTTTTATCTTTCTAACGCATTCAAGATTGTCTCTGGATGGGCAGTGGTGGCGCACGCCTTTAATCACAGAACTCAAGAGGCAGAGGCAGGCAGATCTCTGTGAGTTCGAAGCTAGCCTGGTCTATAAAGCGAGTTCCGGGCAGCCAACAGAGGAGTGTATGTATGTGGGCAGCAGAGGTTAAAGTTAAGCCTCTATCTGAAGTTCTCCATCTTGACTAGACTGCTGGCAAGCTCCTGGGAGTTTCCTGTCACTCACTAGGGTTATAGACAGAATTGTGAGGCCAGATCTTACATGAGTGGTGGGAAGTAGATCATTCCTGCGCTAAGTACTGTATCCACCGAGCTGCCTCCTCAGCCCAAGTCTGGATTTCTTCCTTCCTTCCTTCCCTTTCCTTTCCTGAGACAGTTTCCCTGTGTAACAGCGTGCCTCCTATGTGCTAGGATTAAAGGTGGGCATGACCACGTATGGCCAGTCTGGATTTCTTTATGTAGGTTCTGGGGATCAGACTCAGTCTTTGTGTTTGAAAACTCACCTTAGTGACTTTTTAATACACTTGTAATCATTCCTTTAGATTTCTAATCTTAACTGATATAATTCAAACAATATAGCAGAGGACTTACCCAAGAAAATGTCGACCAGCATGTTCAGAGTAAATCTTCCAGAAGGACCTACAGTTCTAGCTCCTGGTGATGAACTGTGTTCTTGAACAAATCTTACGATATTTTTCACATCATCAGTCACATCTTTTGTTTTATAATCCTATGAATAAAAAATTATATTCTGCTATAATTAAGACAAGGAGACCCAGTTACTAGACCTTAATATCAATTGTGGTAAAACTTACAATTTATTTTCACACTAAAATGAAGAATAAAAACTAAGACGTTCCTTTAATCCCAGCACTCGGGAGGCAGAGGCAGGAGGATCTGTGTGAGTTCGAGACCAGCCTGGTCTACAGAGCTAGTTCCAGGACAGGCTCCAAAGCCACAGAGAAACCCTGTCTCGAAAAACTAAAAAAATAAAATAAAATAAAAACTAAGACGTTTTAGGGACTGGAGAGATGGCTCAGTGGTTAAGAGCTTTGGCTGCTCTTCCAGAGGATCTGGATTCAACTCCCAGCACCCACATGGCAGCTCACAACTGTGTAGCTCCAGGGTATCTGACACCCTTATACATCATTCATGCAGGCAAACACCATTGCACATGAAATAAAAAATAAATAAATCATTAAAAAAAACCTAAGAAGTTTCAAATGTTCGTTCTTAAATTCTAGAATAATTAGGCCTCTACTGTGGCCATGTTATTGCTGCTTCAGATATATATCTTGTCTTTCAACTACCTACCATTCTTGAGTAGAAAAAACAGGTCCTTCATCCTTCACAATTCTTGGAACAGTGCTCTGTGCCTTATGAGACGACAGATTTTAGGATGAAAAGCACTGTCCATAAGTGCAGTTCACAAATTCTCTAATCTTTCTAATCTCTTGTCAGTCTTTGGTGATATATTTTTTCCTAGAATTATGTGGACCGGGTTATCATTGAACAGATACACCTCCAGAGTGGTGGATTAGCTACATGGGCCACTAAACATGATGATCCCTCTTAGTTCCTCTTCTCATTTCCTCAGGGTTTCCACTCTTTAACATCCTCATGAGTAAAGGACCCTTCTGTCTTCATCTACCCTAATCCTCCATACTGGCCTGCACCCCAAGTTCCTAGAACAGCCTGCCACAGGATGGGTACAGCGTGGGTAAGCGACAGCAGCGTTTCTAGGGTGTGGTGGGCGGAAAGGGCAGTGGACCTAGATTCTGTCCGCCCTGCACATTTCTGTGTCACCACTTACTGTGCTGTGTCACATGTCTGCTCCTTCAGTGGGTGTTCCTAGCCCACTGCAAGTGTGCAAAACCTGGAAACAGTGAGGCATCACAAACATTACAACAGGAAATTGTAAGCCAGGTGTGGTGGCTCAGTGTCTGTTATATCAAGACATGGGAGTCTGAGGCAGAAGGCTTGCTGCAAATTTGAGGTCAGCCTGGGCTACTAGTCTAGCCTGATTTCTGTTGCTGTGATAAAACATTCTAACCAAACCTAACTTAGCGGGGAAAAGATTTATTCCAATTTACAAGTATGCCTATGAGAGAATTTGGGGCAGGAACTTGGGAGCAGAAATCATGGAAGAACATTGGTTGCTGGCTGGCTCACGCTTAGTTAGCTCTCCTGCCCAGGGAATGGTGCTGCCCACAGTAGGCATCACAGGCTAATCTGATCCTAGCAATCAATCCCTCAATTGAGACTTCCTTCACAGCTGACTATAGATTGTGCCAAGTTGACAGTTAAAGCAATCTAGGACAACTATAAAGATCTTGTCTTTTAAAGTATAAAATAAAAAGGGTGGAGACTTGGGAATATAGTTCTTGGGTAGAGCACTTACTGAGTTTTGAGACATGATCTTACTATATAGCTCAGGTTGGCCTTACACTCTTTCTTGTTCCTGTCTCAGTTTCTAAACTGCTGGGATTGTATTATCACGTCCTTTTCATTGTTTTCAGTTAAACAAACAAGTAATTTCAAACATAATACTATTGTCACTACCTGTTTTAAGAATGAGATCTCTAAATATATGTTATAGTTGAATTTAAAATACTCTGCTTGTCCATGTTGGATTATTTTGATGCTTACATTTTTGTTTTTTGTTACTTTTTGAAACGAGGTTTTTATGAAGCCCAGGCTGGCACGGACAGATTATGTAGTAAGGACACCTTGGATTCCTGACATTCCTGATACTGCCTCCTAAGGACTTGTTCTACTATGCCTGGCCCACGTTACTATTTATTTACTTATCTTTTGGAGACTGGGTTTCACAAAGTAGCCTTGGTTGTCCTGGAGTTCACTGTGTAGACCAGGCTGGCTCAAACTCAGAGCGATCTGCTTACCTTGTTCCACCACCACACCTGACCTATTTTTTTTTAAGCTAAAAAAAAAAATGTCAGCAATTTTCTTGATTATTAAGGTTTTGTTTTGTTTTTTGTTTCTCTGTTGCAGCCCTTGCTGTCTTAGAACTCACTCTGTAGACCAGGCTATTCATGAACTAAGAGATCTGTTTGCCTCTACATCCTGGGTGGTGGGATTAAAAGTGTTGTGATACCACCGCTTGGTAAGTATTAAGTAATTTTTTTTTTTTTTTTTTTTTTTTTGGTTTTT
>NC_022023.1:10786362-10794104 GCF_000317375.1 Microtus ochrogaster
ACTAGCTCTTGTAGACCAGGCTGGTCTCGAACTCACAGAGATCCGCCTGCCTCTGCCTCCCGAGTGCTGGGATTACAGGCGTGCGCCACCACCGCCCGGCAGTATTAAGTAATTTTAAATGACATATTTTACCTTTGTTTTACAGCAGTTGTCACAAGAAACATCTGGGTATTTCTTACAAAAATCAGGGTTAAATCCTTTCTCACCAAAGTAAGCCAAAAGCTGTATTCTTCTGCATTCTGCTATATTTTCACAGTAATGGACCATGCTATATAAATTATTGAAGTGAGTCTCCTTCGTATGAGAGTTTCCATCTTTTTCCACTAAAAGAGATGAAGAACAGAACAAAAAAATTTTTTTCCCAGTTTCTTTCAAGACAGGGTTTCTCTGTGTAGCCCAGGCTGTCCCAGAACTCATTCTGTAGACCAGGCTAGCCTCAAACTCAGAGATCTGCTTGCCTCTGCCTCTGAATGTTGAAATTAAAGGTGTGCATCACCACTGTCTGGCCCAATGTAAAAGTTTTATAGTGAAAAACCAAAGAATATAAAAGTAATATTTTTTTATTGACTCATATAACTTACTTTTTGTTTGGTTTTGGAGATAAGGTCTTGCTATGGCTAGATGAGCTTTAAATATCCCTGCTAAATCAGTTTTCTGTGTGCTAGGACAGCAGACATGAGCCACTGTGCTCTGCTAGATTTAAATACGAAATAAGAAAAAGACTATTATCAACACAGTGTCAATGACATCCTTCTACACTGCAGCTCACTGGATGCTGAAGTTCATGTCTCATGGTTTTAATTTTATAGGAATGTTGGATTTCTTCTTCCTCTTCTTCTGGCAAAGTCTCATACTGTACCCCAAGATGGCCTTGAAACTGAAATTCTCCTGTCTCAGCCTCCAAAATACTGAGATTACTGGCATAAGTTATTTCACCCTATACTGTTTAATTTTCCTTTTTTAAAACTGAATTTTCTTTATATCTTTATCATCCCCAATGACAGAGATTTGTTTTACACTTTCTCTCTAGGTAAATATGTGCCGAGCTGCGAATCTAGAGGAAGCAGGCAGTCCTATAGCTGAACTCCTACTGAAACTAGGGCTTCTAAAACTGTGGTCAAGAATCCAGAGGACTCTAGGGGGCTCAGAGACAGGATGTCCTAAATTTAAGGGAAATAGCAATAACTACATCTGTTGAACACCACCCAAACTAGTTATCTGAGGTAGTTCATGATTTAACATCGCATTATATTATACTTCTGGGGAAGTCACGGCTCCGTCAAGTTGGAATTTTTGAAGGTGCTGTGATAAAATGAGCAGCACACAAAAACAAACGTGACAACATGAAGGTACACACCTGTGACCCCAGCTGGGGAGGCAGGAGGGCTGAGTATGATACACACCTAGGTTACAAAGCAAGACACTATCTCAAACAAGACAGGACTGGCCTTTTATTCTAGCACTCAGGTGGGAGAGGCAGACAGATTTCTGTAAGTTTAAGGTCAGCCTGGTCTATAGTGAGTTCTAGGTCAGCCAGAGATACATAGTGAGACCCTGTCTCCATCCAATAGCCACCATGACCCAACAAAAAGCCCCAAGGACTGGGGATGTAGTTCAGTGGTAGAGCTCCTGCAAGGTCCTGGGTTTCATCCCTAGCATGTCCTACACAAGCTCACAGAAAACAGAAACTAGGAGTGGTAGTAACTTATTTGATTCCAAGGTTTAAAACGAGACATGGGGCTGGTGAGATGGCTGAGTAGGGCAAAGGTGCTTGTTGTTAAGCCTGATGACCTGGGCTCAATTCCTGCAACCCACACGGTGAAAGGAAAGAACCAACTCATGTAAGTTGTCCTTTACCACCGCACACGCGCGTGTGCATGCACACATGTGTACACACACAGAAAATCTATTAAAATGAAAAAAAACCCCACTGGTGTATATTTTCCATTAATAGGCAAACATAGTTACTTACGAATAAAATTACTATTTTCCTTCCAGTTTTGAGCACTATTTTTTCAAACGGTTGCTAGGATACCAGGATTTAAATACTTATTAAATGACTTTTGCTTAACAATACAAATGTTTTAGAGTTCTGAAAGGTCGTATCTTGATGCACTTATTTTAAGTTGAAAATATCACACATGGGACACTGTACTTAATGCACCTAAACGACTGAACATAGCAGACCGTAAACTGCTATTGACCCTTGTGGTTGTAAGGCGGACGTCAAGCTAAGGCTGCTAATACCCCACAAGAGAAGACCAGACTGTATTTTGCTAGCTCATAAAAACCTCAGCATTAGGGGCTCGGGTGAAGGTCCAGTGGTTAAGAGCACTTGCTCTCTTGCAGAGGATGTGGGTTTGGTTCTCAGCAACTATATGGCAGGCCATAATTGGCTATAACTCTAGTTCCAGGGATTCTGGTGCCCTCTTCAGATTTTCATTGGTACCAGGCACATAAGTGGTGCACATATACATTCAGGGATTTACACATACACATAAAATAAAAGTAGAACTCCCCCAAGTCTCCCCATTCCAAAACTAAAAACTCAAAGCATGGCTCAATTGAAAGCATAAACCTATCATAAGGATGAACTCAGGCAAGCCACCATCAACAGAAGACTGCTTCTCCAGGTTTTGTTTAAAAACACAAATCAGCAACACGAATGTGAACAGCACACTGCTCTCTAGCTCTGCGTCTCATTTCTTCTAGTGCTGTGGTAAAGACAGAATGAGCTGAGTGGCGACAAAGCACTGAAAACAGCATGCAGAGCTGGCTTGGCGGCTCACCGCTGCAACCACAGCACTGAAGAGGCTGAGGCACGGGGATCACAAATTCTAGGCCAACCTGGGGTACAAAATGAGACCATATCTCAAAAGAAAAATCAAGAAAAAAACCCCAACAAACAAACACGGCAAGTGCATACGTGAAGTGCACATGCATCAGGGCCAGTCTGTTCCCTGAAGCTATGAACCTACTTGTGGCTCACTTCTTTTCACAGGAGCAACTGTAAGTTCAAAGCCAGCTCTCATGAATAAGAAAGATAATAAAGGTGACAGAGTCCCAGTGTAGCCAGTGCCATTTCCCATGCTCAGTATCTGTGCCAGAGGAAATGACAGCAGTCTCAAAAACAAAGGAGTAGGATTACAAAACATAGTTAACTACTTCAACAGGAAAAAAAGGTACACAAATGATAAAATTATAAAATACAGATTCATTTGACCTACTAAGACAGTTGAAATTTATCCTCTATACAGAATTCTACAAATGCTGAAAGACCTTTGTACAAGACTGTCCAGCACTATAAGGTGATAACAAAATAATAACTTAAGTATCTATTAAGGAGATTGCTTTAGTAAACCCCAAATAACAAGACTATGTAATTGGAACAATTTACAATATACCTACGTGAGTCTATAATTGTATTTACATTTATTTTTAAAATGACATTCATTTATGTGTATACATGCACACACACATACAAATATGTGCATCTATGTACATGTGCTAGCTCAACATGTGTGAAAGCCAGAGGACAATTTTTTGGGGAACTGAACCCAGGTTACCAAGCTTGGTGGCAAGCATCTAACCATTGAGACATCTTGCAGACCACCATTTATATTTGAAAACACATGCATCTGGGAAAGGGGAATACCAAATACAATATGCTGCCAGCCTCTAATGGAAAAGGCACAAACTGAAGAGGGCTGCTGCACAGGGGTTGCTTCTATTGCCCCTTCTTTCCTTCTGCTTGCTTCTTCTGAGACAGACCAACCTCGTAATCAACTCCTAGGTCAAACAACAATCCTACCTCAGCTTCCCTAATGAGACCCAGCCATATGCTTCTATACTTGGCTTTCCCCCAACTAACCCTTAAACTGGGTCATAGTACAAGAATTCATTATTTTCTCTTATCTATCTATCTATCTATCTATCTATCTATCTATCTATCTATCTATCTATCTATCTATCTATCTATCTATCTGGAAATGGTGTTGGGTCTAGGAGGGTATAAAAGAGGTCACTACCTGGAGGCTCAGCCTGCCTGGTCTGGAAATGCTCTGCTTTGTGCTTGCCAGTGTCACCTGACTTTACCAAATAGGTATGCAGTACCTTCAAAATGAGCTAAAATAAACGTTACAATATGTATTAAAAGCCTTTATCTTTCTATGACTATTTAATGAAAACAGGATCCAAACACTGTAACACGGGCAGAGGTGCATGGCTTACTCATTATAAGTCTCTTCAGTCTAGTTACATCGTGGTAGGTGTAGAAAAGCACGCAGTGAGATATTTCCCCATCTCTTCCAGCTCGCCCGGACTCTTGGTAGTAACCCTCCACAGATTTAGGGAGAGATGCATGAATCACAAATCGCACGTCAGGTTTGTCAATTCCCATTCCAAATGCAATTGTTGCACAGATAACCTGGTTTGAAAATAAAAGCCTATTAGACTCATTGGTATTACCATGAACAAGGTGAGATTTTCATATTGATAACTTGCAACTCTACTCAGATCCAAGAAGGTAAAGAGATGTTTAGGGTACCAGAATCTTCCTGTGTGCCTTGGTATTACCATCTGAAAGACCCAGAACAAACTGCAATCAGCCCTTTGTGTGCTGACTGTTTGCCCTCTGTTTCTGTAAGGGTTGTGTGGTGGGTGCTGCTAACATAGCCATGACATCCAAGTTAAGGTACATAAGCAATGTGCTGAGCTCCTGGGTGGTCTTCCCGTGAATTAGGAACAGTGACATTCTCGTCTACTCTGGTGCTTATATCAGCCTTCCACATGGTGCCACGTGATCATACACTAACTTACTTTTCAAAGTAAAAGCTTATGAAATTTTAACCGTTTTAATCTAATTTAACTTAGATAAAAGCCTTAAGCTGCTTATACAAAAACAAAACAAAACAACAAAACCCATAAAAACAAAACAGAAAGGCCAGGGATTGTCTTCTTTGGCCCATACAGATTATTTAGTGGAAGCTTAGGCAATAGTTAATATGGAATGTGACAAAATTGTTTTCAAGAGTATCTATTTCAAGATCTGGAGAGACGGTTCAGTTGTGAAAGATTATAACCTGAGCTTGCAGAGAACCAGAGCTCAGTTTCCAGCAACCATGCTGAGCAGCTCACAAATGCCTAGAAACCCCAAGAGCTCCAATACCCTCTTCTGGCTTTTGTGGTTATCCGCACTCACGCACACGGGTTTTAAAACAAATTAAGCCGGGCTTTGCAAGCAGCACTACGACCCCTGTAACTCTAGCTCCAGGGCATCCAGCACTTCTTCTGGACTGAAGCACCTGCATTCACATGTGCACATTCTGTCCCCCACCCCCATCCATATATACAGTTAAAAACAGAAAATAAATCTTAAAAGATATCTCTTTTGCTGAAAATCTGTGAGTTATTTGACCAAGGCCAAAATATTGTATTTTCAGGCAAAATTAATTATACAAATAAGGCTGTCTTTTTTTAGCATTCAAAAAATGACTTGCTATTGCAAGAACAGCATTTCAAAAGTGACAGAAATATCCAGCAGTCATACTAAGGCTCATGACATGATTTTGCCGTTATGACTGAAAGAGGAACTACAAACCACACGCACAGGGTCAGCAAATCAGGATATTACCAGCACGGGATGTATTCAAGGTTACTCATCCATCTAAACTTAAGGCTCTTTGATTAAAAGGAAATGTCCCCGGAAAGAGAAAGTTTACTGCGGCCTCTAATGAAGGAAAGCTGGCAAAAGGCTGTGCGTGTGAGAGGTGCTGGCCCCAGCTCCGCCAGAGTGACCTGCAGCTTCTGTGAGGTGCCCCTCTCAGTGTTAGGTGGGTACACGGCTGTGAAGCACATGGTACAGGTCACCAGGAAGCCAAACGATGCCAACTCTTTCTGAAAGCCCTCTTCCTTTGGCCAGTCTCAGTTTCTCCATAACATCCTCTAGGGATTCACTGCAGCTCACATTCACTGTCAGTCTTCCTTTATGACAAAAACAAGCTCAGGGCCACCAAGCCTGATGATGTAAGTTCATACCTGGGTCCCACACTGTGGGAGGAAAGAACAGTCTCCTGAAAGTTGTCTCTGACCTTCACACAACATGTAGCACACACACACCACACACCCCTTATAAAACAAACAGAAAACAAAGCTAGGTAAGAGGTGGAGGCAGGAGAATTGCCCTGAGTTCAAGGCTGGTCTCAATGACATAGTAAGAACCTGTTTCAAAAAACAAAGCAGAAACTGTATTATCTACAGACAAAGCTACTGATCCACCATGGAGTGTTTGCTGACTTCTGCAAGCATCACCTGACAGCCATCCTGGTTGATCCACTTGTTCTGCACCTCGTCCCTGGCAGAATCACTGAGGCCCGCATGGTAAGCCAGAGCAGCCAGACCATCTCTTTGTAAGGTGTCCGCCATTGTGTCGCACTCCCTCCTGGAGAGGCAGTAAATTATCCCCGAGTCATCTGCCAAAGAAGCCAGAGTGAGTTGAGGGAGCAGGGCTTTTCACTTAAGAACACATCTACACCATGGTCTTAAAACACAGTGCCCTGTACACAGAGCTTTGCTGTGTCACACAGAAGAGCTCAAGCAAGGGATTCATTAACACAGGAAATAAGACTGAGCTTGTAACCCTGTTCCTGCAAGGCAACCTGGACTAATCCTGGGCTGTCCTGCACCAACTCAACCATGGGGAGCTACCTTGATAGGAATTTTGTAGAAACATGGCACAATTATCAAGAGCCTGATAAATACCCTTTGACTCAGTTTCCTTCTAGGAAGCTAACCTAGGAAATAAAATGGTCAAGGACTTAGGCCAAAAGTTTTGGAATGAAAGCTTAATAGGAAACATATGGGGATAATTAAGATAAAGAATTATGAAATAAACACACTATAACTATTAAAAGTTCTTTCTAAGTTTACAAAGTCATGGGGAAATGATCAAGATGTTGAAAATGTATTACATGGAAAATGGTTATGAACATCAGAATCTCATTTTACTTAACATAACTCAAAGGCAAACACACTTGGGAGAAGACACTAAAACAAAGGGCTGTGTTATTCATACACTGATAGACACCAGAGAAAAAGACACTGAAACCAAGAATTATAATGTAGGTGTGTAGGAGGCATATTTAATATATTTTTTGCTAAGGTTTATTGTTACGGAACCAAATGAGATTTCAAAATTATAATATTCCCCACAAATAGCAAGTTGGTGCTATCACAATGCAAGAAGAAATGTTTAATATGCAAGTTTATATATTCTATTGTAGTTCAGTATATATATAAAAGACTTAAAATCTAGACTTTTAGACATAAGTAATTACCTGACTGTACTCACATGGGTGATGCTTTCTGATCCATTCTAGGCAATCAAACGCTACCTTTTTGGGCTTCTTTGGTAACACATAGTACTTCAGATTGTGTCTGTTAAAGCTCATGCTGAACCTGAAAGATCCAAACATAACACTTAAGTATCATGAGAAAATACAGCTGCACCCACTGTCATAACTGAATGTTTCTCACCCAAAGTACTTCCCCCAATGCCATGGCATTAGGAGGTGGGGCCTTAGGGAGGTAATCAGGTGGGGAGGGTAGAGTCACCAAGGAGATTAGGTCCTTATAAAAACAGAGGGGCTGGCCGGGTGGTGGTGGCGCACGCCTTTAATCCCAGCACTCGGGAGGCAGAGGCAGGCAGATCTCTGTGAGTTTGAGGCCAGCCTGGTCTACAAGAG
>NC_022023.1:10794204-10799481 GCF_000317375.1 Microtus ochrogaster
AGATCAACTGTTAAGGACAGTTACTGTTCTATCAGAGGACTAAAATTTGAAATCTCAGAAACATCTGAACTCCAGTTCCAATGGATTCAACATTTTCTTCTGGCCTCCACAGACACAAGGATGTGTGCATACACAGAGTAAAATAAATCTTAAAAAAAAAAAAAAGAACAAAAAACTCACCCAAACAGAGACCTCACTGGCCCTTCCCTCCCTAGTACTTATGGCTCCAATGGAAATACCACAAAGTACAAAGCAGGGAGAGGGACCCCAGAAGCACAAGAAATAAATTTCTCTTGTCAGAATCACAGTCCATGACACTGTTACAGCAGCTGAAATGAAGGCAGCATCTTCACATATTAAATACTGATTTTTTTCTACCATGCAAACCTCAGTAACAAGCTGTCTTATACAGACCATTATCCCTGGCAGGTGATATAATGGAACACTGAAATGGACATTAGGTTAAGACTTAATGAATTCCCAGCACTCGGGAGACAGAGGCAGGCGGATCTCTGTGAGTTCGAGACCAGCCTGGTCTACAAGAGCGAGTTCCAGGACAGGCTCCAAAAAAACCCACAGAGAAACCCTGTCTCGAAAAACCACAAAAAAAAAAAAAAAAAAAAAAAGACTTAATGAATTAAAAAGATGGTGATAAAGAAGAAGATACATCTACAGATTAGATGATGGAGATCTGGACTACAGATAAGAAGAAAAGACAAACCAAGAGTACAGTCTCAAAGACGATGTGGACTGAACCCAGTGGGGTCAAGGGAGACGGCTCCGTGAGTAAAGGGTTCGCTATGCAATCGTGAGGACTGATCTGGATCCCTAGCACCACACAGAAAGCTCCGCACAGCGGCATGCTCCAGCAATCTCGCCATTGGCAGGTAAAGACAGGAGGACCCCAGAGACTCTCCTGGCTAGCCAGGTAATGAGCGATCAGTCTAGTCTAATGGGTAAATTCCAAGTTCATCAAGATACCTTGTCTCATTTATGGTGGAAAGAAAGACACGAGACGCTGACCTCTGGCTAATGCACACATTAGTACATATACTTGCATCCATATGCATACAACACACACACAGTTTCTTTTTAAAAGTAGAAATGGCAAAATAGATGGTGTCAAAAACAAAACAAAACAAAACAGCAGAGATGGTTAAATGATTAAGCAAAATTATACCATAAGTGTAACTTAAATACTTAAAAAGATAAAAGGGGTAGTGCACATGCACATGCTCTAAATAAATACACAGAGAGAACATGGACCACTCTGCTTTTGTTCTGGGCTGCAAGTGCAGGGACTCTGACATGCACGCTCCTCCTCCAGGTGACTGCTCTTGGCTCCCATCTGCTCCTTCACATTTCCTTAGTTCATTCTCTGCACATCTTCTGTACTCCTAGACTCTCCTGTCTGAGGACCACATTCCAAGGACACGACAGCTTCGCCTGACCATAGTCTCTCCCTTTACCTCTTTCCCTCCCATGGCAGGTTTCTCAGAAGATCCGGTTCCATCCTGTCACATATCCCATTTTAATGCTCAGCTCTCTGCTTCTTCTACTGCCATTATTCTATCAAATATTTGCTGCTATGTTTTATTTCTCATTGCTCAAAACTTTATGCATTTATTAATTATGGGGCGTGTCCATGAAATATGTGCAAAGGTGCGGGTTAGGTTCTCTCCTCCCACCACGTGTGTATGCAGCAGGCAGTGGTATTCAGAGTACTTGTGTAGTGGTGGTCCTGCAGATTTCTGAGGTTCCACGCTGTGGGCAGGCCATCCGCTCTACTCACATCTTCCCTCTACACCTGTTGTAGAATATTATTTTAAAGTGTGTTGCTTTTGTTTATGCTGTATTTGTTGAATTCTGTGAAGCTGTGATTCTTTGCCTGTCTAAAATAAAGAGCTAAATGCCCAACAGTGAGGCAGGAGAAAGGACAGGTGAGGCTGGCAGGCAGAGAGGATAAGTAGAAGAAATCTAGAGAGGAAGGAACAGGAGAGTAAGGAGGGGAAGATGCTAGGAGCATCTTACAGAAGTAAGAAAAGGGAAAGGTCCAGAGGCAAAGGTAGTCGGGATAAGTTAGGAAAGCTGGCTAGAAATAAGTCAAGCTAAGGCTGGGCATTCATAATCAAGAAAAGGCTTTTGTATGTGTTTATTTGGGAGCTGGGTAATGGACTTCCAAAAGAGCTAAGAGTAAAAGAGTAAACAACCAACATCATATGGTATGAGATTCCTATCTGTATGCTGTGAATGTGTTTTGTTACCATTGGTTATTAAAGAAGCTGCTTTGGGCCTATGACAGGGCAGAATAGAGCAAGGTGGGAATTCCAAGCAGAGCTAGAGGAGAAAAGAAAGCAGAGTCAGGGAGCAGCCATGGAGCCGCCAGGGTCAGACATGTCAAATCTTTTCCAGTAAGCCACCGCCACGTGACAATATACAGATTAATAGAAATGGGTTAAATCAAGATGTCAGAGTTAGCCAATAAGAGGCTAGAGATAATGGGCCAAGCAGTGTTTTAATTAATACAGTTTCTGTGTGGTTATTTCAGGGCTAAGCTAGCCGGGCAGCCAGAAAAAACAAGCAGGCCCTCTTTCCCTACAACAACCATACACCTCTGACTTTTCTTCCTTTGCTTACGCCTTAAATGAGAAGTTCTTCCAGCTGGGCAGTGGTAGGTAGCGCATGCCTTTAACCCCAACACACGGGAGGCAGAGGCAGGTGGATCTCTGTGAGTTCAAGGCCAGCTTGGTTTACAAGAGTTAGTTCCAGGACAGGCTCCAAAGCTACAGAGAAACCCTGTCTTGAGAAGAGAGAGAGAGAAAGAGAGAGAGAGAGAGAGAGAGAGAGAGAGAGAGAGAGAGAGAGAGAGAGAGCGCTCCAAATATCTGAATGCCTCTTTCCTTTTTCTCAATTGCCCCTCAGCTTAGGTTGTTTTCAGAATTCTGAACCATATTCCAACATGTGTTTAGACCAACACATGCATGCATGTCTAAAAAGGGAGTATGCATGCCTCCCCCAACCCCAATATAGGGCTTCGCTGTGTAAACAGCTCCAGCTGTCCTGGAACTCATGCACTCTGTTGCAAATGGAGACTGCACTTTCATTTCTCAGCCACCCAGACCCATATAATCACACAAAGCTATACTAAATACAATACTGCTTAGCCCATGGCTCAGGTGTATTTCTTGCTAGCTCTTACATCTCAAATTAACTCACTTCTATTAATCTGTGTATTGCCATGAGGCTGTAGCTTACCTGATAAGGTTCTGCATCTTTCTCCTTTGGCAGCTACACGGCCTTCCCTGACTCCACTTTCTTTCTCCCTGCAATCAGCTTAGTTTTCCTGCCTACCTATATTCTGCCCTGCCATTGGTCAAAACAGTTTCTTTACTAATCAATGGTAATAAAACATATTCAGAGCATAAAGAGGGGAATCCCACATCACTCTGTAGACCAGGCTGGCCTTGAACTCAGAGATCCGCCTACCTCTGCCTCCTGAGTGCTAGGATTAAAGTGCCACCACTACCTGGCCATCAAGACTTTCTAAGAGACGCTTCTAAATCAGCAAGTTCTCAACCTGTAGGTTGCAACCCCTTGGATAGCGAATGATCCTTTCACAGGGATTATCTAAGACCATCAAGAAACATATTTATATTATGATTCATTACAGTAGCAAAATTACAGTTACGAAGTAGCAATGAAAATAATGTTATGGTTGGGGTCAGCACAACCTGAGGAACCGTGTTAAAGACTCACAGCAATAAGAAGGTTGAGAACCACTGCTCTAAGGGAACCCAAAGCCTCAGATTTAATATTACTTACACTGAAACTGACATGGGAATGGCCCTGCACTCCAGTTATCCTGCTGGTTACTCCTTTCTTCCCCATTTCCCCCTTTATAAGCCTTTTTCTATTTTCTAAATAAATACAATGAAATCTCACCTTCCACCCATTCAAGACAAATTATGGCATGGGTACAGGTGAAATTTCTCCTGTCAGAGCATTAGAAACCCTTGGCAGAGCTGCCTGTGTTTATCTGTGTTACAAATTTTTGTTAAGGGTAAAGAGTATCACTCAGAACAGAGAATTTTAGCCTTACTGGGGCTTCTGATTTCAGATATAATGTCAACAATGTGGTGGACATGACTCTCACTTCAGAAGGGCTGACCCCGAAACTGCCACAGGATGCAGGACTCTTGAGTCTCTTGAAAACACTAAAAAACACTCAATACCAGGCAAGAGGATATGGAGTTTAGAGCTAGACAGAGCTAACTAGTGAGACCCTGTTCAAAAAACTGCCTAGAAATATGATGAAGAAATTTCACCAAATTATGTGAGCTGATATGGGCTTCCTACTGATAGGAATGCCAGGGGAACTGTGTACAGGAATGACTTTATGTCTCCCCACCCCCCATTTTAAACTACACTTTATGTTTAGGAGAGTATTTCATTCATTTAAACATTGGGATGTACATGGAGGAGTCAGAACCTGCACAGATGGATGTTGGAAATGTAAAATGTTGCAGCCTCTTTGGAAGACAGCTTGATAGTTCTTTAAAGAGTGAAGCAGGGGCTGGAGAGATGGCTCAGAGGTTAAGAGCATGTAAGTCTAGCAGAAATCCTGATTTTGGTACCCAGCACCCACAACAGGAAACTCAAAACTGCCTAATTACTTCCAGGAGATCGAACTCCCCTTTCTCTCACAAGCACCTGAATCATTTCCTACACAGACATATAGGCTGGCATGCACAAACACACCATAAATAAATCTTTAAAAGGTGAAGTAGAGCTACCATATGACCTGATAATCTAACTGCTAGGAGTACACCAAAAGAAATGAAAACACATGCCCACACAAAAACTCGTATAAGAGCCTTATTCCTAACAACCAACAAAATGGAAACGATCCTAGTATTAGGTGAGTGGCTAAAGAAGGTACTAAAACAACACAATGGAGAATTTTTTTCAGCAACAAATCTTTTTTTTAAAAAAAATAATTTATTTCACTCTATGTGCATTGGTGTGAAGATGTCAGATCCCCTGGCAATGGAGTTACACAGTTGTAAGCCACCATGTGCATGCTGAGAACTGAACCCAGATCCTCTGAAATACCAGCAAGTATTCTTAACAGCTGAGCCATCTCTCCCACCCCTCCAGCAACAAATCTTACAAATAATCTGTTAAACCGGGCGACGGTGGCGCACGCCTTTAATCCCAGCACTTGGGAGGCAGAGGCAGGCGGATCTCTGTGAGTTCGAGACCAGTCTGGTCTACAGC